>NC_067487.1:46101346-46418013 GCF_947179515.1 Apodemus sylvaticus
TGCTTTCAATTTTTTGGCAAAGGAAGTTTATGAATTTTAGAGTCTTAAATATAAATCTTTTTATCATCATAACATTTCAGGCATGGTTTACCAAATTTACATTACCTATGATATCAACATGTGGAGTCTGCAAAATGTTCTTTGTCACCTTAAGTCTGTGTTTTACTCCAGTGCCACCCCCTACAAAAGGTATCTTGTGAAGCTTTGCTTTTCCTATTTTTGAAATGTGTTTAGAATAATTTAAAATATAATACTTCTATTTTATGGGCCAATGAAAATAAATGTATAAAATTTGGTTAATTTTGCTTGTAATGAATAATATTTTTGTTTTATTTTTATTTTTTATTTTGATGCTGAAAAGTGAAGTAGGTAACTTAGACTATCTACTAGTGAATATATTTGACTAGTGGCATCAGTGACTTGCCCAGGCCTGCTTTCTCTGTTTTGTTCATGACAGCGTTTGTAAGTGCATTGTAAGAGTAATTGCTCTCACGTGTTTGCTTACACTATAAATCTATTAAGGAAGATTCAACATTAGCAACTGTTTCTATGCAAAATGTGGTGAACACTGGTGCCAGCTCAAGGTCTGAAAAATAGTAAGGGTGGCAATTGGTGGGACATATGGTCACAAAAAAGCATGACCATATTTTGTGTTACACAGACACTAGAAGTTTCTAAAAAGTGTATAATTTTTTTTCAAAAGTGTATGATTTCTTTTCAAAAGTGTTTAATTTTGGAAAGTTTGCTACATGATGCAGTACAAATGAATAATTATTGTGAAGTTCAGCAGCCCAATCTGGACTTCTAAAATTTTGCGAAATGAGTGGTTAATATATACAGACATAGTATTTCTACATGCATATGTGAAGAGATTTTCTCTAGGCAAAGTTACAAGCTACAACTTTGAAAACCTTTAGCGAGCCTTTCTCTTTATCAGGATAAACTTGGGTTCACCAGTCCGCACAAGCTATCCTTTTTCCTTTTGGCAGGTGTGTAGCTCAGGCTGGCATTGGATGTGCTGTTCTCTTCTCTCGGCCTTCCAAGTGCTGGCACTTCAGAAGTGCACCACTGGGGTTGGTCTCTGTCATTGCAATAAAACATTCATATATAAAGTAAAGGATCTGTTTCAAGTCATTAGCTTCCTGTTTGTTTACACTATTGTGACAATCAATATTGTCCTCTTCTGAACTTCATTATCCCAGTGGGAATTCTGACTCATTATCTGACATTTCTCTTCTCAGCCTGCCAGCCTCTGGTGGCCACCGATTTCCCTATGGGTTTTGATGCTTCTGGAAACACACAGGTGTTTTCCTCTGTAACTGCTTTACTTCACTCCCCTAATATCTTCCAGGTTCATCAATTTAATATTATGTGCTTCCAGAATCAGCTTCTTTAGAGTAGATGTTCTGATTTGTGTATACTTACCACATTGTGTTCATGTACTTAGCTATCAATAGATACTGGAATTGTTTCCATCTTTTGGCTCTTTGTGAGTAATGTTGCTATAAAATTGTTGAGTGTGCAACTATATTTTTGAATTCCTGCTTTCAGTGTCTTTGGTTATATACTGAGATGAAGTTATTGGATACTGTAGTGACTTCATTTTAACATTCTGAGGGGAGGCTGCACTGTTTTCCATAGTGCCACAATGAACAAATGCACAACCTTGCCAATTCTTGCAGGTTTCAATTTATCTGGTAATAATAACTTCTATGGTTGGGCATGAAGTAGTTTGGGTTTTGGTTTTGCTTTTTTAATTTTGAGACAGAGTGTCATTATTTAGCATATTTGTCAAGGTACTTGGTATGTTGACTAGGCTGGTCTGGAATGCACTGACTCTGCCTCTCACATGCTAGGATTAAAGGGGTTCACTACCAGACACAGCCTTGACCATAGTCTCTTACAGGTGTTTTGCTTGTTTACTTACATTTTCTTGAATATTTTTGTATGTTTTTTGTGTAGACATTAAGCTTGTAGCTCAGACATGTAGTCATTCCCTGTTAGCTTTGTAAGAAACTACTACACACACTCCCCAAGTGGCTACCTTTCTGTAGTCCAGTGGTGAGTGCTTTTCTCATCCATGCCAGCATTTGGTGTCACCAGTGTTTTGAAATTGAGATAGGGACTCTCTATGTAGCTCTAGCTGGCCTGGAATTTACTATATAGACCAGATTAGTGAAATTATTCTATTATTCACTATTGTTTTAATTTTAATTTGTAATTTTCAACTGACACATGATGTGGACCACTTTTCATACATGCCGATTATCATTGGGTTATTGTTACTGTATTGTTTGAGACTATAGGATCCTGCTATGTAGTCCTGGATGGTCTGCAACTGGATATGCAGATGAGGCTGGCTTGAACTCTGCCTCCTGTGATCTGAGGATTAGAATGTGCAGTGCCTTGCCCTCACTTTGTATCAGCTTTGATGAGGTGTCTCATAACATCTTTTGCCCACTTTTTATTTTTATTTTTATTTTTTTGGTTTTTTCGAGACAGGGTTTCTCTGTATAGTCCTGGCTGTCCTGGAACTCGCTCTGTAGACCAGGCTGGTCTTGAACTCAGAAATCTGCCTGCCTCTGCCTCCCAAGTGCTGGGATTAAAGGCATGTGCCACTACTGCCCGGCTTTTGCCCACTTTTTAACTACATTGTTTTCTTAGTGAAGTTTATAAAATGCTTGTAATGATGGATTTTTTTTTTTTTAATCAAGATAGATGTCTTGCAAAGATAGTCTCTTGGTCTATAGCTTTTGATTTTTAAAAACAGTACATTTTATAGAAAGAAAGGCTTTAATTTTAATGAAATGCACTTGATCCATTTTTGTATGTCATGAATCATTTCTGGTGATTACAAACTCAGTGCCAACTACAAGAGCACCTAAAATCTTGGTAGTTTTGCATCTTAATATTAGTTCAGTGATCTATCATGGGTAATTGTGGAGAAAGGTTTAAGGTTACTATATGATTAAGAGGAGAAGGCTCAGTGGGTACAGAACATGCTGCATAAGTACAGGACCTGAATTCAAGTCCCCAGAACTCATATAAAACAGGCCAGGTGTGACTCACAAGCCTGTAACTGTTGTTGGTGCTGGGGAGACCCAGACAGGCAGATCCCAAGACTGATGACCTGCTAGCTAAGGGGTGAACTGTCAGTTCAGTATGCCTTTCTCAAACGTTGAAGTGGAGAGTGATGGAGTAGCAGCCTCTGGCCTCACATGCGCATATTGGCACGACAGACAGACAGACAGACAGACAGACATAGCATTAAGATCATTATATAGGCTTTATTTTTCATCTTATTACATTGCCTTTGCTCCTTTCCTAAGGTCAGTTGATTTATATTTAAATAGTCTATTTATGGGCTATTAGTTGTGTTATATTGATTTATTTATCTTTTGGGTATCTACATCCAGACATGTTTTAAGTTCTACAATCAGGAAGTATCAGTCTTTTGACTTTGTTAATTTTATTTCAGCATTATATTGGCAGTCTTTGAATATGAACATTAGGACTGCCTTATAAATGTCCAATAAGTAACTAACTGGGATTTTGATATGGTTTATTTCATTATAGAATAATTTATGAAGAAATAATGTTTTAACAATATCAATTATCTCTGTTCATGAATAAAAAACATATCTTCATTATTTAGATATTTTATGATTTCCCCCATTAGACTTTTCCAGTTTTGCTTATAAAGATCTTGTACAGGTTGTTAGATTTTCATGTAAACGTTTATTTACAGTTGTGTCACTTAACTGTGGGAATCAATTCTGAGAAATGGATTGGTGCGTTCTTCATTGGAAAGACGTAGAGTATACATTGGTGAGCTGAAGCACCAGTGATATTATGAGGCTGTGATCCCATGGAAACCTCCCAGTTTGTTGATAAAATGCTCCTTTATGCCATGACTATATTGTTGTGTTGATGTTGTGTTTTTAATATCACATTTCATTTCTTTATTTTTATTTTTTTATTCAATATATTCTTTATTTACATTTCAAATGATTTCCCCTTTCTTTGATCCCCCTCCCTGAAAGTCCCATAAGCCCTCTTCCCTCCCCCTCCCCCCATTCCCCAATCCACCCCTTCCCGCTTCCCTGTCCTGGTATTCCCCTACACTGTTGCACTGAGCCTTTCCAGGACCAGGGGCCTCTCCTTCCTTCTTCTTGGGCATCATTTGATATGTGAATTGTTTATTTCACTTGTTTATTGATAGTAGCTAGGAAAGTTTACTTTGGTATATTAATGTTGTATTGTATAACCTCAATATTATAATCATTAACTATGATTGGAAGACCTTTCAGTGATTCATGTGTTTGTGCTCAGACAGACTATAATGACATTGACAAATAAAGACCATTTTATTCTTGTCTAACATGCTTAGTTTTCTTTTCTTTCTCCCCCTTCCCCTCCCCTCCCCTCCCCCCCTCTAATTCTATGTAGCACTGACTGGCTTGGAACTCTCTATGTAGACCAGGCTGACTTTGGTCTGCCTGCTTCTACTTCCCAAGTGCTGTGATTGAAGGTGCCTCCAGGCCCAGAGGTCTTCGTTTCCTATGTTTATTGCATTAACTGGAACTTGCAGTGCCTTACTGATTATATGTAGCTAGAGGAAATAGTCTTGCCTTTTTTTTTTTTTTCTGGTCTGGGAGGGAAAGCTTGTAGTTACTTATCATTAGGAATTATCTTAGTGCTTTTGTATATGTTTTGTTAACTGATGTTCCAGAAAAAAAGTCATGATTATGTTAAAGATTATTCAGAGGGTAGAATGTAGTGCAGTTGCAGAGGATCTGAGTTTGATTCCCAGCCCCTAAGTTGAGCATTTCACAACTGCTTCTAACTCCTGCTCCAGGATAGGCCTAGAGGGGTCACCAGTGCACACATGCACAGACCCACACACAGGTACACATAATTAAAATATTAAAGCTTAAAAATGTTTGAATTTGATGTATGTGAGTGTTTGACCTATGTTCATGTGTGTGCTCCACTGTGTGCAATGCTAGAGAGGCCTGGCGAGAGTATCAGATCCCATGGAACTACTCACAGCAGATCCAAGGCTGTGATGTGGCTTCTGGGAGCCGAATCCAGCTCCTCTGCAAGAGGAACAAGTGCTCTTAACCACCGAGCCGTCCTCTCTAGTCCTTACAAGATTCTACAAGGCTAACTTTAAAACTTTTACCTTTTGCTTACGTGTGTGCATGTGTACCATGTGTGTGCTTGGAGTTCCTGAGAGCAGAAGAGAATGTCAGATCCCCTGGAACTAAAAGTGAGTGTTCAAGAGCCAAACCTGAGTCCCCTGAAAGAACAGGAAGTGCTCTTAACTACTGAGCTGTCTCTTTTCTCTGCCCCTGTCTTCGTGTCATGCCAGGTTTATATAGTGCTCTTTTTGTTGTTGTTTTTTTGATTTGGTTTTTTTCCGAGACGGGGTTTCTCTGTATAGCCCTGACTGTTCTGGAACTCACTCTGTAGACCAGGCTGGCCTCGAACTCAGAAATCCGCCTGCCTCTGCCTCCCAGAGTGCTGGGATTACAGGTGTGCGCCACCACCGCCCAGCTTTTATATAGTGCTCTTTTTCTCTAGTTGCCTATAGTGAATGCTTAGATTGTTGAATTTCCATCCTGTGATATCCTTTGTATTCTATTACATAATGTTAGTTCCTATCACAAGTTTTCCTTGCTCACAGGAGGGAAAGAGCATCATTTTTCAAGTATATTAATTACTGTTATAAATCTAAATTATAAAGTATATTAGTTTTGATAAAGAAATTACAAGTGAAACATTTTCACTATTATTTTTTGAACTTAAAACACGTGTAGGATCTTTGTTGTTCCTTTTACTCTATGTTTCCCCAGAATATTAAAATGGCCTTATGAAAATTTTAGGACAGACACATGTACACAGTTATAATAAGTAAACAAAATTTAAAAAATAGTCTACCTAGAATATGGGTAAGGTGCAAACAGTAGTGAGCTAGCAGTGCACACCTGTTAGAATGGCTAATAACTACAATAATGGCCACAGTCAGTATTAGCAAAGGTAGAAAAAAAAAAGCCTCACATGCTGTTAGTGAGTATATAAGATTGTCCAGCCACTTTAAAAAGCAGTGTGGAAGTTTATTAAAAAGCATAATATCTTAACATAAGATTAGCAATTATTCACATAGGTATTTGCCTAAACGAGCTGAAATTATGTATCTACAAAAAAAATGCACCTTTGAGAGTTGTTTTTCCAAAATATCCCATTTTCTTCCATGAAGCTATGATTAGAGAATACAATTATTATATAGAGAATTCTTCCAACAAATTAGAACTATATTCATTTGTATTTACTGTAATCATCTAGACTTTAATTATTAGAAGTATTAGAGCAGTGTATTCCTCAGTTTAGAAACATAAAGAATAAAATCTGGAAGCAGAGGAACAGAGGAGTTAAGTGCTCACAGGAGCTAGTAAATTATAAAGCCAGAGTTAGAAATAGGGTCTCTCTCCATCTCTTTCTTTACAGTGGATTTACACACATACATACACACAAACACAGAAAACATTAGTTGTATACATTAAAGATGGTAGCTGATTATAACAGTAGAGCTGGCAGAAATTTACCCTTTGGGCAGAGAATTAAGATTAATACTTCAGAGATCTGGAAATATCAGTATAGTTACAAAAAGTGTTTATAGGATTCTTAATATTGTCCAGTTTTTGCTTTAGACTAGGTAGTACTGTTAGGAGTGCTTGTGTGAAGATTTGCTCAAGATGCTACTTTTTATCTTTGGGGCATATATTCAGTAATGGGAAGACCACATCAAATGATAATTCTGTGTTCAATTATTTAAAGATACTATCACATTATTTTACACAGTTCTGTACTATCTTATATTCTACAGAGATTCCAGTTTCTCTGTATTCCTGTCAATGAGGATGGTCTGGTTGTACATAACCTAAAAGATATGAAATAGCACTTCAATGTATTTTGATTTATATTTCTCTATTTCTTAACATTTTTCATGTAGTTTTTGGTCACTTATAGATAAATGCTAATGCTGACCCTTTTCCTGTTTTTATTTTATTTATTTTTTGCTACTAACTCTTTGACAGCTTGGGAGGAACTATCCCTATTCAGTGACTTGGTCTTGCCTGCTTGGTAAATTGAGTCTTATAAAACTTATAAAGTCTTATAAAACCTTTCTCCTTGCTTGTTGTCATCTTTACAGTACATTTGAGTTAAAAGATTATGTACTGTCGGTATTTTTCTGAGGGTCAGGAGCAAAACTGGTTATCAAATCAGGCCTTGTGTTTCCAAGGCTGATGCCACTGCACTGCTTCTGTCATGGTTGGAGTGATTAATGCTGTGCTCATAATTAACTCTGGCCCTTTGTTGCTCTATTAAATATTTGAAATTAGAGGACTTTTTTCCTGACATTTTAAATTTTATCTAGGGAGTATTTAACACATTGCCTATACAATAAATAAATTATATATGCTCTTCTATGTTGGGAAATTTTTCTGAAATTAAGTTCATGAATATATTATTTTAAATAAGCATTAGAATCCTGCTAGGCATGATGATGCATATCTTTGATTCCAGCACTCTAGAGGCTGGAATCAAAGGCGGAAGTGAAGGGCTCTCTGAGTTCAAGGCCACTGTGGTCAATCAAGATAGCAAGTTCCAGACAGGCCAGGTCTATATAGTATGACTTGGTCTTAAACAACACCCTACCCCATCCCACATAGACAATGCCAGAAAGGGTTAAGAATTCTGTAACTTTGGATGGCGGAGAAGCATCTTAAAAAATGCTCAACTTCATTAGTCATTAGGGAAATGCAAATCAAAACAACCCTGAGATTTCATCTTACACTAGTCAGAATGGCTAAGATTAAAAATTCAAGAGACAGCAGATGTTGGCGAGGATGTGGAGAAAGAGGAACACTCCTCTACTGCTGGTGGGGTTGCAAATTGGTACAACCACTCTGGAAATCAGTCTGGCGGTTCCTCCGAAAAATGGGCACCTTACTTCCAGAAGATCCTGCTATAGCACTCCTGGGCATATACCCAGAGGATTCCCCACCATGTAATAAGGATACATGCTCTACTATGTTCATAGCAGCCCTATTTATAATTGCCAGATGCTGGAAAGAACCCAGGTATCCCTCAACAGAAGAGTGGATGCAAAAAATGTGGTATATCTACACAATGGAGTACTATTCAGCCATTAGAAACAATGAATTCATGAAATTCTTAAGCAAATAGATGGAGCTAGAGAACATCATACTAAGTGAGGTAACCCAGACTCAAAAGGTGAATCATGGTATGCACTCACTAATAAGTGGATATTAACCTAGAAAACTGGAATACCCAAAACATAATCCACACATCAAATGAGGTACAAGAAGAAAGGAGGAGTGGCCCCTGGTTCTGGAAAGACTCAGTGAAGCAGTATTCGGCAAAACCAGAACGGGGAAGTGGGAAGGGTTGGGTGGGAGGACAGGGGAAGAGAAGGGGGCTTACGGGACTTTCGGGGAGTGGGGGGCTAGAAAAGGGAAAATCATTTGAAATGTAAATAAATTATATCGAATAAAAAAATTTAAAAAAAATTAAAATTAAAAAAAATGACAAAGAGAAAAAAAAAGAATTCTGTTTTAATCTGATTGCTATATAGCATGTCTTAAAAGGTTTTTTTTCATGTATAAAATTTTCTACGTCGCGGCCTTGGGGATGTAGCTGAGCCTGTAGAATACCTGCATGCATGCAGAAAATCCTGCGTTAGTCACATAAACTGACAGGATGCTATGGAGGCAAGGATGTGAGAAATTCCAGGACACCCTTGTCTACATAGGGAGTTCCAGGCTAGGGTATGTGAGACCTGTGTCAAAAGAAAAAGAAGTCAAGAAAGGACTTGACTCTGTGCCCATGTTACTTCCAACAACATTTTCTTTTTTAATTATCCATTCAGACCTTCTTTAGTTTTGTGAGCAAGATAGGGGACTGGACAAAGCACTAGTTAAATAACATTCTTTTTTTGTTTTTTTGTTTTTGTTTTTGTTTTTTGTTTTTTTTTTTTTGAGACAGGGTTTCTCTGTGTAGCCCTGGCTGTCTGGAACTCACTCTGTAGACCAGTCTGGCCTTGAACTCAGAAATCTGCCTGCCTCTGCCTCCCAAGTGCTGGGATTAAAAGCGTGAGCCACCACTGCCCGGCATTAAATAACACTCAAAGAATTTCTGATTGCTTTAAAATGAGAGTGAAGAAACTTGTTCATAACTCAGGACCCCTCCACACTGCCCAACTCCTTCCCTGATGCCATCATTTAGGAATCAGCATTCCAGAACAGTTGGTTACAGTTTGCATGCTTTTGCCTGGTCTTGACAAACCGACCACTGTACCCTCTTAGAGCGCACGCAGTCCAGTACTTGTCAGTGGTGGCTTTTTGTGAGAGTCTGTAGAGTGACATAAAGTGCCGCCTGTTGTGAGTTGTCAAGTGAGAGTTTGCCAAAAACTCAGCAGACAGAACTAATTGGGGAGAAAAGGGCTTTTGTGCTGTCTTTTTTTCCTTTCCTTTCCTTTTTAGTTTTAAGAAGACAGATACTGTTAAAACAGTGTGTTTATGTAAGTCTGGCTGCTGCTCTCTCTTCGTGGCAAGATCATCCTTTAACTCCACGTCTTGCACTGCAGGTTGTTGAGCACATCCACTTGGAAGCTGGCAGAGGACCAAACTCGGGACACACAGCTTATAAGAGTTGATGAGAAACTGGTAAGGACTTCCTTCCTACAACATGCTGCTGTGATTCTGCCATTTGGCATGGCTTTGTACAATAGATTATTCAGCATAGTAGTCTGAGTTCTTCTAGGAAAGTTATTTACAAACCTTAAGATTTTCATAATAAAATAAAAAATTTAATACTATGCAAACATCATAAATAAATATTAACAAATTAAAAGAAAAGTTTCTACTTTTGAAGTACTAATGAGTAGTAATTAGAACTCTTATTTTGAAATACATTGTTTTCAAATGTTCTTAGTTACGCTTCTGTTTAAGCTATATGATATCTACCAGTGTTCTCTGAATTAAATATATTGGGTCTATTTAGAACCATGCAGGGTTCTTATCACTCTGTGTTTATGTGTGCCCATAACCATCATTTCTGCATCCTAATGAGTTAAGCTACAACTAACAACAAATGAGGAATAATATTTTTTCTATCTTCAGTCAATAACACTTTGGCAGTTATCCTTTAAAATAGTCTTCAGAGTTTAAATATAGCTTGATATAAATGCTTATATATACAGCAGTAGAATATTGTAATGTTTTCAAGACTACTGGCACAAATGTCTAATAGTAGTATAAGTATGCACTTCATTTATTATGTAGTTTACTATATACATGGGAGTGTCTCCTAATTACCTCCTCCTAGGCAGGCTTTCTACACCAAGCTCCACCCCAGCATCACCAGTCCCTTTACACTGGTATACTTTTATCACTTAACTTTGAACCTGTGAGCACAATCCAAGCAAGTCACTCTGAACTCTCTACACTATTAAAGATAACAGATGTATAAATAAATAGAAAAGCAAGCAGATAGTTTGGAAAATTCATGGCTTAGCCCTCAGGCTAACTGCTTTTTATTCAAATGAACTATTAGACCTGTCTGTTGATACTAATTACCATCATCTTGGTGTGGCCTTCAGGGCTTTGCATGATTTCGGTTCTGATTTTCTGCTTAGGTTTGCTTTGTAGTATTTGTTTGTAAAGTATTCTGTAGACATAGAACTTGTTATTCTTCTTCTTGCTTTCAGAGTTTCTGTTCCCCCTACCTAGATGCTTCATACAAACTTCATCTATCCATTTAAAAATCATCATCAAATACATTGTTTAGTCAGGAATAAAAGGAACAGGCAGTTGTATGGAGAAGGAACTACTCTTAGCTATCATGTGTTCTAATCACCAGTTACTGACAACAGCCCTATGTTTGAATTTTCTTTTTTAGATTTTTTTTTTTATGTATTTTTTATGTACACTGTAGCTGTTTCAGACACACCAGAAGAGGACATCAGACCCCATTACAGATGTTTGTGAGCTGCCATGTGGTTGCTGGGAATTGAACTCAGGACCTCTGGAAGAGCAGCCAGTGCTCTCAACCACTGAGCCATCTCTGTAGCCTGTGATTGAACTTTCTTGATCATCTCTTTGAAACCCAGAGATTGGCTTATTGTTACAGTATCATTGTTGATTCAAGTTTTATAGAGTTTATTAATAGTGCTTCCTGATTCTATTTTAAAGAAGCATCTGATTTCTATATTACTCTAAGTAAGCCATTGAGGACTAGTTTAGTATGATGCTTTTACTTACATGTCACAAAATCAGTTGTATATCACCAGTGGATTTTGCTCTATATACATTGCCCCCAGTATTGTTATTTTTCTGGAAGTATGTTAGTCAAGTGCTGTATATTAGTCTATTAGAAATCTCCTGAGTTCCTGCACATAGTCACAGTTGTTGGAATAATATTTAAAGAGGGTAACCAAACCCCTAACTTAGAGTTTTAGTTATTTATTTTTATATTCCAATTGTAGGTAACAAAATACTGATGGATTTTCATGTCATGTTCATACACAGCTTCTAAAGAAGAGTTCAATAAGTAGCATAATGAGAAGAAGATCATGAACTCAGAAGAGCATTTACACACAGAGTATTTGAAATTAATTATATTTGCATTTTGAGCAGAAAAAATTTATACACATATGCGACATGTATGTATAAACATTAATGATTAAAGTATTTTAGAATGTAAATTTCATGAATATTTTATAGGATGTAGATCTATCACCTTAATGTTGTTCTTATGTAATATAAAACAATTTATTATGCCAGGTATGGTGGCGCATGCCTTTAATCCCAGCATTTAGGAGGCAGAGGCAGGTAGATTTCTGAGTTCAAGGTCAGTCTGGTCTGCAGAGTAAGTTCCAGGACAGCCAGGGCTACACAGAGAGACCCTGTCTTGGAGAAATGAAATGAAATGCAAAGGGGAAAGGGGAAGAAAACCAACCACCACCACCACCAACAACAAAACAGATTATAGAATTGGCATACTTTTGTTCGGTTTTTTTTTTTTTTTTTTTTTTTTTGGTTTGGTTGGTTAGTTATTAATACACCTGCTGTTTCGACAGAATCTAGTTAATTTTACTTTAAAAAAAAAAGTTTTACTCCCCCCTTCCCACCTACTCCCCCAGAGAAATCCTACAGGAGAATCCAGTAAATGAAACAGACAGAAGCTGAGCTGTTAGGGCCAGGGTTGCAGTCAACATGAGGGAGGGCTTTGGAGAAGACTCTAATCCATGAGACTGGGAGTCATAGTCTAATCTTTTACCTCTTTTATTGGACTAAACACGTGCTTCTTGACTTAAAACAGTCCCAGTTAATTGACCCTCATTTCCTTGGTAGGCTTCTGTTTGTTCTACGGATGAACCACACTTTAGAAAGTTGTTTCATATGTGAGTGTGGGAATAGATACATGTCTCCATTCTAATTAAGGAGGTAGAGCAGGAGGGTCTAGATTTCAAGATCATCCTTGGCTCTATAGCAAGATTGAGATCAGTCTGACTTCATGAGACCCTGTCTCAAAAATCAAAGAAACAAAAAGGCACTTTCTTAAGAAGAAAGTTAAGTCTTTTAAAATGAGAATACTCTATACTTTGATGCAAAAAACAAAATAACACAAAACAAAAACCCTTCGTGTATATCTGTGCCATAACCAAGATTTAACTCCCAAGTTCTAAATATAAATTTTTGGTACTAAATTTTAACTAAAATATATACAATTTCTAAACAATAAGGATGGAGGAGATCTTTGTAGCTTTGGGTTAGACAAATGATTTTTAGCTAGGACACCAGAAGAGTTCAATTCATGTTTTTTAAAAATCATAAAATTGAACATTTCACAATTAAAAGTGTGCTTAAAAACAAATGTAAGACAGGGCCAGTGAAATGCTCAGTAAATAAAGATTCCTGTTGCCAAACCTGGTGACCTGAATTTGATCATCAGATCTTATTTGGTAAAAGGAGAGAGCTGATACCAACAAATTGTCCTATGATTGTCACCTGGGGCTATGGAACGCATAAAAATAACCCACATATTCATACACACACAAGTAAATTAAAATGTAACAAATTTTTTTTTAAAGCTATGGGCCTTAAAGAGAAAGAAATGATATAGCAAGATAACCATAAGTAAAATATATTTGTTAAATAAATTAATGAAAATTATATCCAGAAAATGTATGTATCATGTATGCTAGCCTCAAATGGTATATGCTATATAATTTCATTTATATGATGTTCTAGGTGCTAGAAAACTCTAAGGATAAGAAATTTATTAGTGGTTAACAGGGCTGGGTATGGATCAGGAAGAACTAAATCTAAAAGAAATGCGGGAATTTCGAAGAGTAAAGTAACTGTTCCTGAGTGAGAGGTCCTCTCACCAAGATCCTCTGGTCAGACACCCCCACTTCTGTTGATTTGTGAAAGAGACAACAAGCCATAGAATTATACAATCACAGTAGCACATTTCCCTGTTGGCAAACTATGTTTTCAGAAAGGGTATGAAGGTCACTTCTTAATTTTATGTTAACTGCTTTTTCATATAACTGATCCGTTGTTCTAAGGTCTTCCCAAATAATCTGTAGGGTATGCCATTTTCTATGTCAACCTTTTCTGTATACTCAATTTGCTGCCAGATTTTTGGTCTGTTAAATTAAGATTGTCTTAAAGGATGGCCTGTGGGTGCGCATAAAAGACTTCTATGAAGTCAATTATTTTTCATAATTACACCATCTGTATTTGCCCTTCTCACTGTGTTACCCCCCCCCCCCCAAAACCCGAACAATCAAGGGGATACGTTACTAGTCATTGCATTCTTCTGTTCTTTGTAGTTACAGTTTAAAAAATATAAACAAGCTTCTGAAAGAAACAGTGAAAAAAATTTTAAAGCTTTAAATTTCAACCCTGTGTATACATCTTCTTATGCTCTAGGTAGCAAAGCAGAAATGTGTGTAGAACTTCTGCTACTCAGCAGAGCACAGGAATTGTCCTTAGGAACAACCTGTGTGCTTTCATATTGTTACAGACGGAATTCACCACTTTTTGTGGTACACTTTTTAACTGAAACTACATCAAGTTGACAGACTGACTGTGGTGGTTACATTAGTGTGTGGCAGACATTTTCCCAAAATTAACTTACTAACTTCAAGAAATGTTGTTCTTGGTGAACTTGAGCTTTCAAGTGAAAGTTAGACTTCTTTTTTTAGTTAAACACAGCATTATTGTGCATGACTGGACGACTGTGTAGGTGTGAGCACATGGGCCTGTGTGGGTGTGAGCACATGGGCCTGTGTGTGGCTGTACCTTGTGAAGTGCCGAGAAGCAGGGAGTCAGCCCCAGGGGTGGTGGCCTCCCTCAGGGGCTGCCCTCCTCTGTTTGAGCCATCATGTGGTTGCTGGGATTTGAACTCAGGACCTTCAGAAGAGCAGTCAGTGCTCTTAACCACTAAGCCATCTCTCCAGCCCCCCCCCCCCCCCTGTTTTGAGATGAAGCTCTCTTGCTAGTCTGGCTGTGTTAGCTGGTTGTGGGGTCCCAGGAATTCCCCAGTCTCTGCCTTGTCACTGCTGAAATTACAAGCGTGTAAGTCAGCCTGGCATTTAGCATGGCTGCTGAGGAACTGTATTCTCTCGCTTGCACTTTACCCACTGAGCTACCACACCAATCCTGAAAATTATAATTTTATAGAACTTGGTTCTGCTTCTGACTTATTATATTTGATGCCTTTGTAGTACTTTTTGCCTGTTTGGTGTGATAGGAATTTACATTAACAAATGTGATCTTTTAAAAATGTGGTGATGAAATATGTTTGGAATCTGTATTTGGAATAAATATGTATGTGTGTGTGTGTGTGTGTGTGTGTGTGTATATATATATATATATATATATATATATATATATATATATATATACACACACACACATATCTTAAGTCAGTATAACAAATGTATGATGATTCATGGATAAAGTTTTAAAGTTTAAAATAACAATGAATTATAACAAGATATGAAACTATTGGCTATATTGAAGAATTGGTTTTTCTGACTGTTTATTGAAAATGCAGTTTTCACATACTGGAACCAGAACGACATCCCATTACAACGTATGAACTCATTAGAAATCAGAACCCATCCCAGTAAGCTAGATATCTATTAAAGAGAGCTTCAAAAATAAAAAATATAACCTAACTTAAGAGTTTGTTACAATTTTAGTGTATTAGAATTTATCACAGTAAACATGTCTAGCTATAGCTTATTAACAAAACAAAACATCATTGGAATTCCAGTAATATTTAAGAGTATAACAAAATCGCGAGATGATAACAAGTCATCCCCAAGTCTTTGGGTGAGCAGCCCAGGGCTTTGAGTGCTCAGGTAATTTACCATAGCATGTCCTGCAGTTGCGCTGAATCTCTTTAGAATGCTGATGCCAGCGTTTCTGGAGCCACTGCAGACTTTGTTGCATGCAGGGTGTGGTGGCAAGTACTGCCTACCTTTGCATCACAGCAGCGCTCACAGTAGGGCCACTTGAAATGTAGCTCTTACACAGCCTTATGGAGAGCTTATGGAGAACTGGGAGCTCAGCAGATTTTATGTGGACTGTTACCAAGTCAGGTTTCATTTCTCCTAGCGTCAGCATAGACTTGATTATTATTTGTGACTTTTCAGATTCAAATGAAGCCTTTTTTTTTAACTTTTTAATTCTTATGTGCAGAATTTGCTGTCTAGGGTATAAATGAAGGAATCTGTATAGTGTTTTGTGAACACTTATTAGGATGATAAGTAATTTTTTTCTCAGCATCATTGCGCATTGACAATATGTACTCTGTCCTTAAGGCACTGAATGTAACAGAGAAAGTCTGTTAGCCTTTCCTAGGATAAGAACCATCTCTCCTTTGGGTACTATTCACAATGGCATTGTTACAGAACAAAATCTTCTGGGAGTAAAATTGTTTCCCTGGATTATTATTAATAAAGAGTGTAGTAAAAATTTAAGGATAACTCCTAAGAATGCTTTTGGGTTTTGTATATAAATTTCTACCTCTTTTTTTCACTAATGAGAATTCAAATATCAAATATTCAAAATACTCTTTAGAGTATAATATAATATATAATATATAATATTCTTATAAGCTTACATTTATGAGCATAGTTTTTTAAAAAACTTTTTTTGGATTGCACCATTATTGTTTCAAAACATGTGGAGCCTGCTGCAGATGTGAGGGAAGCCTGCAAACGCTGCTTTGCTTTTGGCTTTCCTAAGGGAGCAGCTGGGCCATGGAGGTTGGGGAAAGAGCGTCCTTACTTCTGGTTTTTTCCCCCTGTGTATGTCTCCCCATCCCAGTCTCTTCCGTCCATTTGATGAAGCTGCATGTGCAATGAGCATGTTGCCCTCTCATTCTTCCTGTGACTTTACAAGAGAGAGAAGGTAAACTTGTAATGTTCTTTTAAGATTCTGAGTAGTTGTTCTCCCTAAATAACCAAAACATGAGCTGTACTTGCATACAGTACACTTTTAATTGCTTTTAAATCAAATTAGTATGCATTTCATTTTAGTGTGCTGACTGCTTATTTGTCAAAATTTAAGTTAAAAATTTACTCCAGTAAGAATATGACTACAAAGATAGAAAAGGGAACCTTATCAGAGTTGTTTTCATTCTTACTGAAAGTACTACAAAGTGAGCTTGAACAGGTGGTCTTAGTAGATTAGTTTTATGAAAACTCTGTTGGCTGTCATCCCTTTGTTCAAAGTGTTCACTGAATGTTGTCACATGCCACTCATGCTTCCGGTGAGATGAGCCACTTTAAGCCAGATTAGATTATATTAAAGACCAGTTTATTGGGAAACTGCTCTCTGGCAGAGAATTCACTGACCCCAAAGACGGAGGCCAGGGAAGTCACCATGGGGGAAAGACAGAACGTGCAGAGAGAGAGGGAGAGAGACCATGAGCAAGCAAAATGTCTGTGTTATATAGGGAGGAGGCTCTGTGGCAAGGGCAGCCCAGCAGGGTCTGCCGAGCAGCGACTGAAGGATGCTGGGGACCCTGAAGTCTGGGTCTGTTTTGATATGTAAAATGTCCACCTTAGTCCATTGCCCCAGATCTAAGGCCAAATACTACTGACATTTGAAATCATTTTCATTTATATGCTTAATTATTTTGTTCATAAACTAGTTAATGCTACGTTTTTAACCTTTATGAAGGTATTATGGTTATGCGTATATCTTTAATTTAAAGCATATAAAGTAGAAAGCTTTTAGTAATTTATAAATCTGGGTTTTGGTTCTTTTGAGAGGATGGACAAGGGCAGCTGTCATTTCAAAGCTTTCTGGAAAAATGTTTTTATAGTATAATACTACTAATGTACAAATACTAGCATTTGGACAGTTTTAGTTGCCACTATTATTTTTTATCAAAAATCAGATATTCATGAAATATAATCATTGTTAGGTTTGGCCAGTTGTATTTTATTAAGTGCCTTCCAAATTGCCATAATATAGCAATTAAAGATGATCATTACTTGCAATAAATCATTGCTACCTGATAATAACCACATGGAACTTGCAGCAATCTTAGCTGGTGAGATTTTAATATTCTTATTTTAGATGTATGTAAACAGCTACTTATTTCAGTAAATTTTTTTGTTGCTTTGTCTTAAATATCTTCATGACTTCTACTTGTAAAATTTTTTTTCATTGAATAATCTTTTTTTGCAAACCTTCAAAAATAATGCAAGTAGATTTGTATATAAGTATTGTGTAGTTTTTTTTCTTATGTATTATAAAGTCTTGATAAAATTTATAAACTTAGATTTACAATTTACCAGTAAGTGACCCATACGGAAAGATAAAGCTCAGTGGAAGGGGTACACTTTCTTTGACTGGTTCCCCCCCCCTCCCCCCCTCCACGCCCCCCCCACCCCAGCAGGGGTCAGCTTTCCTTTGGTGAGATTACTTTCTGTTGGAGATGGCAGCACTATCTCTGTTAGATTATAAGTGGTGTCTGCAGTTGGGTTATGCAGCCTTCTAGCAGCTCAAGTGTCTGTTTTGTCTGGACTTTACTCACACACATTCTTTTGCAAAATTTCAAGGCTTTAGTCTGGAGTACTGGGTCAAAGAATATGTCTCTTTGAAGGGGAGACAGGGATTTTTTTTTTAGTGTTTTATTCACTAAGTAGTATTTCATTTTACATCAAAGAATATCAGTCTTTGTGAACCTACGACGGTGGCAGTTTAGCATGTGGGTTTTTCTCTTTCTTTCACTAAATACAGATAATGTTGCTTCAACTAAATAGGACTGCTTAAGATGCATGCGTAGAACTGTTTGATTTAAATGGTAAAGAAAGGCATTGGCTGACTATAAATGTTACTTTTCAATATCATTTATAGTTTGAAAAGTATTTTAGAGTGTTCTTCCCCGTGGACTGTTACCTAAACTACTTTAAAAAAAAAAGAAAAACAACAACAAAAAAAAGAGTAGTCATGAAGACTGCAGAGATCGTGATTCTAATTCTAAGGAAGTGAGGTAGCCACCCTGGGTTGGCCTCGTTAGCATTAGGAGCATGTGGGCATAACCCCAATGAACAAAAGTGTGGGCATTATTTTGAAAACTATCAAAGACTCAAACAATGAGGTATCTTTATACACTTAAACTAGAAAGTTTCTTTCTGTAATGGTTTCATGGGTTAACTGGTAATGCGTTAATAATCATAGAATGCTATTATTTTTAAGATGATTGTATTTCATGTTTGAATCACATAGCTATATATATAAGCATATACATTAATGTAAAACAGTTGTTATGTTTATATGTAAAATATACAATGAACTTGTCTAAGTAGAATTAAGGAGAAAATATTTCTACTCTTGATGGCATAACAATTTCAAAGCAAGTGCAGCTAACTTGTACATTTCATTTAACAATAATGATCATTAAGGCATATTATTTATATATATAATTTTTGTAGATAAGATTCCCTATAAAATGCAGAACTTTTATTTCTAAAATATGTTTCCAAAAATGTTATTCTGACATATCATTAGGCTGTATGAAACTTACACTTTTGAAATGTTACAAAGGAAATAAATGTGAAAAATAATAGCTTTTATATATAGACAGGAACCATTAAAGCTTAAAGAATAGCTATATTAAATTGCTGGAAGAACAAAAGCTCTTTCGTCTACAGTATTCAGCCATCTCTATTATCTGTGATTCTTCAGCAATTAAAGCAGATTATTTTCCTCTTTGTTCCTACTTAGAACACTTGAACAATACTGAAGAATTGAACTGACTGGAATGTTTTATCTTACAAAAGCTTTAAAGTTCTATGCACCAATTAGCAAAATACAGTAAAGGTTTAAACGTTAATAGCCACAACATGGTGAATGCACAGGCCTGTAGTATGCAAGGGCTGTGTACCAGTCCTATTGTGGGTTCCGGGACAGTAACTGTGTCTGTGCTTTCCTTGCCCTACTACCTCCTGTGGATGGAAAGTCTGAATAGGATTGGACACTTGTTCGTAAGAATTTCAAATTCTTGCGTGTTATAATATTGTCACTTTGGCTCTCATTAAGTTAGAGTTGATAATATTTTATTTATTAGGATTTATATAAAGCTTATTTTGCTAGTTTTAAGACAGTTCTAGTGTGGAAATACAAATCAGTCTGTTAGTACCAAATCCGAAGAGTTTGTTACTAACAAATCGGAAGAGTTTGAGCTGTATGCTATGATGTCCTTGCAGCAAGCGCTTGCCCAATGGTTTTCATTTATCACAATATAGCCAACCATTAAGTATTTGCTCTGTCTTTAAATAAATGTTTGTTTTGCAAATTGGTGCATAGAACTTTAAAGCTTTTGTGAGATAAAACTTTCCAGGCAGGATTTTGCTTGGTTTTGATCTCATTGATAGTAAGAAATATTGTGCTTTATGTTACAGCTTTTTAATTAGCCAATTTGCCAGATTGAAAAGACTTCATGTAAATAACCACTAGCTTGTTAAATGATTTATGTCCATCATTTTGTAGTAGATTTTCAGTAAAATTTGGGTAGTAGGAGGTAGAAATTTTGGTTGTAGCATATTTTGATAACATTTATTTTTCATTTCTATGTTATATATTCCAGGGAATAAGATGTAGAATTAGAGCAAAAGAAAGAAGAATACACATCCCAAAGTTTGAGGCTAACAAACTTTTTTCCCCTGTTTAGAGTTTCTAATTTTATATGACCTACTTTTTGCCTTAATTCATCTCTTATGAATAGTGCCTACAACATTACAGGTATTAGAATTTTTACAAAATGGGTCTGTTTTTAAAATTAGCAATGATGTAGAGGCTTCACTGTGGGAAATGTGCTGTGTCTCTGTAAAACAGCCTTTTTCTAAGCTACACATTTCTAAAAAAAATGTGTGAATGGGGTTTTGTTCAGTTGCTGTTTCATGTTCACACTTCTAAAGGCTTAAAGTTTACTGAATGTTAGTTAATGAAGTCTTCAAACTTTTTTCATGCTTCCTTACACATAAACTGTTTTAGTTTTCTTAAAGCAACACGGGAGATACAAATCTACAAAAATCCAGGCTGGGATTATTAATTTTAAGATGAAGATATGGATCTGATTACTATTATCATTTGCATGTATTATATAGTGACTATTGAGTATACATCATTGTAAAACAATCTTATCAATGAAAAGTAATTTAACCCAATTGAACACTACCAGCATTGACACTGTTGGTCCCTAGCCATTTCCTCTGTCTGCAGGGCTTCACATAGATGCTTTTCTGCCACAATGGTGCAATCTCAAAGTGTATTCCTTGACTGCCTACTTAAATAACCCGCACCTCTCCCAACCCTGGCCCTTCTGGGTTTGAATCCTAATTGAATTCAGGTTTGATATCCAAAGAGTCAAAAACGGGCTTCTAGTTTGAATACCATAATTATATTAGTCTGCCCTGTGCTAGGATATTTAGAGATTACAACACCTCTGTAGCTGCCTGGTGTTTTTCAAATAACACAATTCATAATTGTTTGTGGATATGCATTGAATAATTTCTAAAAAAAATACTTTTACATTCTTCATGTATGTTTTCGAGTGTTTTGAAAATTTACTATGTAACATATTCTAAGCCCTGAGAATAGACTGAGAAAAGGACATCCTTCCATCTTGGAGTTCATTTTCCCTGTTGTAAAGCATACAACCACTTGTTAATAATCAAATGAGTTCCATAAATTAAAGAACCTTACAAAAAACAAAACAAAAATCAAAGCTGGATGATAGGATAGAGTAGCAAGTAGGGATAAGGGTTATTTAAACAGGCAATCAAGGAACATGCTTTGGGATTGTGACAGATAAACTAAAATCTAAATGGTGGTGAAGAACCTTCTATGTGAAAGTCTAAAGTAAGAACATTTCTGATACAAGAAATGGCTTAAGGTTAACATGTAACAGAGCTGCTACTAGTCAGAACAGAAGGAAAACTGTCATACACGCATGCACCAGGAAGGTAGTTAGTTAATAACATTTTTCCAATAGATACCAAGAAAAATATGCTGTTGTCTTCTAAGTAGGGACTGGAAAGCCCCTCCTACATTTAAACTTTAAATCTTGCTCAGCCAGTGGCATGGCTGATGGTTGGTTGTTGTAGTCTGTCTTTATCTTAACCCTGTCCTTCTGGGTGGGTTTTAGAATTTGTCTCTCGTGATACACCTGTCTGTGTGGCTAGCCTCCTTTGTTTTTGTGACTATCCCTCTTCTGAATGTTAACTGACAATCATTTCTTCCTATCTGGCTGGCCAGATACCTTATTTTCTCCTCTCTTTCTCTCCTATTGAGAAGCCTTGAGTTCAATTCGACAGCTATTGATTGTCCCCAAGCTTTAAATGCCACTGTTGTGTTCTTAGCCTATCATCTCTTGCCCTGCTGGCCGTTGCTGTTCTTCCTAGGCTTTACAGCTGGGAGGACCATTGATGGCTTTCTTCCCTGGGCAGCAGGTGTGGCACTGTCAGATGCTGTGAGCACCAGTCCTCAGAAAGGCGCCTCTGGGTCAGTTTTAGTTCAATTCTTCCAAGTCCTATATCCAAAGTATGCACCTTCAAGACCTAGGAGGCAACCAAGGACAATGGCGATAGTCTATATTATTTTGAGAGTCTTTTTTACTTCCCTGACCAACAGTGCAAAAGGAAGTCTCCCATGCCTAGGGCTTTGACAGATAATCTGATTTTTGAAAGAACATTATTGCCCCAAGTAGCATGACTTCATTTAGACACCCCCCCACTCCCCGCATGCGCGCGTGTGTGTGTGTGTGTGTGTGTGTGTGTGTGTGTGCGTGTGCTTATATACACACACACATACATTTATATGTACTTTTAAGTACATTTAAAATAATGTTTTTCCTATGGCCTTTTTATACATCTTTGGTATTATTTGTCCCATCTCCCTTCTTTACCCTCTGTATTGCAGTCTTTCCTAGTTAGGTTTCTTATTACTTTGATAAAGCATGACCAAAGTCAACTTGAGGGAGGCAAGGGTTTATTTCAGCTCTCAAGTTTCACATCATAGTCCATCACTGATGGACTCAAACAGGGCAGGCACCTGCAGGCAGGAACTGATGCAGAGGCCATGGAGGGTTACTGCTTACTGTTGTTCCTCATAGTTTGCTCAGTCTGGTTTCTTATAGCATCCAGAGCCATCGTACATCAATCATCAGCCAAGAGAATCTCTACAAACTTGCATACATGCCAGTCTGGTGAGGATATTTCAATTGATGTTCCCTCTTTTGAGTGACTGTCTTTTGTCAAGTTGACATAAACCTTTGTAGCTGAGTTAGCATTTTTCCTTATAGCTTTTTTTCTTATCTTGGTATTTTTGACATTTTGATTATATTATTTAGAAGTTTTCTAGTCAATGTCTGTTGAGTTCTAAATGCCTTTTGTCCTTGGATGTCCATTTCTTCCTCTGGATTTGGGAAATGTTCTGCTATAATTCCGTTGCATAGATTCTCTGTGTCTTTAGTTTTTATCTGAGCTCTGCCTGTGCTGTGGATCTTTTGATTGTATTCTGGAGTTCTTTGACACTGGCCATGTGTCCTTTCACCCGTGCCCATTGCTTTTCCTTGACTGTTTTCCTTCATCCCTGACACTCTTTTTGTGGTCATGCTTTCCAGGGTGTTTTTATTTCAATCATTGAATTTTTCCTTTCCAGCATTTTACAATTTTTCCTATTGAAAATGGTCTTCCAAATGCTGTTGACTTTTTCATCTCTGTTACTGATTTTCTCATCAGTTTCCTTGACTCTTCATCTGTTGCTAGCCTTTCTTTCTTGGTCCTGGATTGACCTCCTCTACTTGTCTGTATCCTTTTTGAGTTTTGTAGTAGTGATGTTTTGAGGTTTTCCCCTTCCATTGCATGTGCTTCGCTTGCTATCTTTGGGTTCATGAGCTAGCTGGTGAGTCTGTCTTTTCCAGTAGCCCTGTTGCTTTGCTTGTTTGTGGTCCCACTTTTATTCTTGGTATTTCTGATTGACCAGCCTGCTCCTGGGGATTCAAATTCTACTACACCTCAGAGAGGAAAAAACAAAAAACAAACAAACAAAAAAAAAAAAACAAAAAACAACTGTTAAACTTCAACATTAAACCTGTTAAGGCTAGGAAGTACTCCAACAGTCAATAAAAGCCCATCCCATCTATCAGCAATGACAATAAATTAGAAAATGGCAGAACTAACTTAGGATGTATTTTGAAATAAAAATGACTAGGGTAAAGTAGGAGGACAGCAAAGGAGAAAGCAGAGGACGAGCAGGATCATGTAAATGAAAAAGAAAGGAGGGGAACAGAGAGGAGCAGGGAGGCTGAGAAAAAGGAACCAATGATTTACCAATACTAAGAACATTTGAAAACAAAACTGTAAGAAGTAGAATTAAAAATAAAAGTTTGTAAGAGTTTCACAGAAAATTGAAAAGGAAAAGAAAGCAAAGGGGGAAACCCAGAAAACGAAAAGGTTGCCCAATAATGGACAAAGCGAGCACATTTTGATGACTATATGAAGAGAAATAAAAAGCAAAAACATAAAGATGGGAGTTCTGTTTGTTTGTTTTTTTTAAAAAGGTGGAAAGTGCTAGTAAAAGTGTAGTTAACAAAAGAGAAAGGAGATGGGAAGGAGGAGAGTTGGAGCAGGCCTTCTGTTATCTGGATAACTGGAGACTGCTGGTTATGTGTGCAGGTTGGGGCGGGCTCAGTTGGACTTGGAAGCTCTGTCTTCCTGGTGGTTTGTACCAATGCTGAGCCTGTGCTACGCAAGTATTCGTGGTCTGACCGTTGTCTTCACATGTGTTTTATTTATTTTTCTGAACGCTGTGTTACGATACCTAATAAAGGGTTGTTTGGGCTCAGAGTGGGAGGGTATAAGCCATCAGTGCAGGTGAACCGCAGCAGTGTTCAAGGCAGCTCGTCACAGTGCAGTCAGGAGGCAGAAAAAGATGAGTTGCTGGTACTTGGCTAGGTGTCTCTTTTATAGTCCAAAATCAAGTCCCAAGGAACGCACGGCGCCACCCACTTTTAGGGTGGATCTTCACAACTCAACCTAATCAAGACAGGAGCTCCTTGCTTATTTAATCCCAAAGGTCAGTCCTAAACCCAGATACAAACAAACAACACTAAACAGACTTTAGCAGGATCCTCTTATATTTTTAAAAGAAGAAGAAAATTTCTCACAGGCCTGGCCATATTGCTAACCTAATCTGAACAATCCCTCACAGGAGTGCACAAAGGCTCCTAGGTGATTTTCAGGACTGTCAGGTTGATATTCAGCACTAAACATCACAGGTGACTTGCTTTCTTTGTATGTCAGGGGTATCTGCTAACCACACTTAGGTGTCCAGAATCTTTCCAACTAAGTGATCCTTGTGAAAGGTTCACCTAAGGGGTTGTGACCCTCGGGTTGGAGACCAGTGCTCTAGACATTCAGCCTGCCTGCCTCACCTCAGCCTCAAGACTATAAAATAGTAAGCTCCATTGCCGTCCTGGCCACTGAGGGCTTGGGACCTTAGTCTTTCCACTTGAGTGCCTCACCTGAACCTCCTGGGTACCTGCACTTTGAGCCTGTCAGCTTCTGGCACCTCTCTCTCCTCCCTCCTCTCCGATGTTTCTCATCCTGGGGCTGTGGTATGTTAAGTTCAAGTTCCTCTGACTTGATATTATTCTGTTTTCTCAGTCTCCCAAAGTAACTCAATTTTAAGCCACAGATTCATTTTCTCTCAAGATAGTGCACAGCCACTGGCCGCAAGTCATATAGAGAGATGGGACTCTTCCCAAGGCTAGCCCATTTGTTTCCTCATCTAAAGCAACAGCAAGAGTGAGACTTGGGAGCCATGTGACTGGAGCTGTGCCTGCCATAGATTCCCAGCTGATTCTCAGTTTTCAGCTTCCTGTCACTGCCTTCAGGACTTTCTGAAGACTCCCCATCTTTGGAGTTCAGTCCATTCTTTATTCTTTTTAACCAACTCTTATAGCTTCAGTGGGCTCTCTTACCTAAAGGATGAATTTCTTGAGATTAATTCTACTTGCCCAGAATTTGCTTTGTTTCCATTTGTAATAGTAGGGTTGACTCAGGCCCTTGGGGGTACTAAGCAAGTGCCCTACCAGTGAGCTACATCCCCATCCACTGCCTTATCTCCATTAATGTTTTATATAATAAAGAATGTATATTCTTAAAGTTTGTGAGTAACTTATAAATTATAATTATTTTTAAGTTACAATTTTAATTAAATATTTTTAAATTTTATTTCTATTTATTTCTATTTTTATTTCTAATGTGCGTGGTATTTCTAATGTTACAGCAGTAGTGGGTCCCTTAGGTCTGGACTTACAGATAGTTGTAAGCCATATATGGATGTTGGAACTTAAATGCAGGTCCTCTGCTAGACCAGCCAGTGCTCTTAACTGCTGGACCACCTCTCTAACCCCTACAATTAAAATGTAATTTTATTAATGGTATTATTTAAATTTTATATGCCATAACTTGTATTTTTGTCTATTCTGTCAGTTACCAATGAGAAGTGTTAACATCTTAAACTATGATTTGACTGATTCTATTATTTGGATGATGGATGATATCTTTGCTTTTCTTATTTTAAGTCTCTACTGTTAAGTCCATAAAGACAGAAGACTATTATCTGTTCCTCCTGAGGTGATGTCATACTCTTACATGACACTCCTCTTTATCCTGACACTAATGCTTGTTTGAAATCTTCTTTGATATTAATATAACTGTCTGGTTTCCTTATTCTCACTTTTGTATGGTATATATTGAATTCAAGTCCTTTACTTTTAATCTACTTGTGAATTTACATTACAGTTTTATCTTACTAATATATTTGGGTCTTGCTTTTTCATCCAGTTTGATGATCTATACCTTTTAATTTAGTGTTTAAAATAACTACTTAAAAAAAAAGAGCCTTCATAGCAGAATGGCTGGGCTTAAAGCCATTGCCTCGTCCTTTGTTTCCCACTTGTTCCATCTCAAGTCAGACAGGGTTTCTCTGTGTGGTCCTGGCTGTCCTGGAACTCACTCTGTAGACCAAGCTGGCCTCGAACTCAGAAATCCGCCTGCTTCTGCCTCCCAAGTGCTGGGATTACAGGCGTGCGCCACCACGCCTGGCTTTCAAATCTGTTTTTATGCCCTTTCCTCCTAGCCCCCTGGAGTTGCTCTTAGTGATTACAGAATATAGCCTTAGTTTTTCATAGTCCCAAATGGTTAGTCTTCCTTGTCAGTCACCTAAGATTTTGAATCACGTAGAAGTCACACTTCTGGGCATGCCCATGGTAAGCAGAGCTTAATGGCCTCCGCTGATAGGACTTTTGGAAGACCAGAATGCTAAGAGAAATGTGGGCACTAGAGGCTTATAAGGTTTCAGAAGGGAACAAGGATATAGGAACTGGGCTAGAAGACATTCATGGTCTAATGAGGCAAACAGTCTCCTTTGAGGGCTTGGAGAGATGGCTCAGGAGTTAAAAGCATGTACTGCTTTTCCAGGAGACCTGATGCAGTTCCCAGCACCCATGCTAGGATGCCGACAGCCACCTGTAATCCAGCTCCAGGGGATCCAAATGCCATCTTCTGTTCTCTGTGGGCACCTGCACACACATACACACACACACATACACACACACACCACCACCACCACCACCACCACATGAAAAAGAGAGTGAGTGGAGCAGAAAGATATTTATAATGTATGGTTTGGTGAGAAAAGCAGTGTGAGCTCAAAGTTTCAGACCTAGAGGCTGAGAGACGGCTCAGTAGTTAAGAGCCCTTGCTCTTTGAGAAGACATGGGTCTAGTTCCTTGCACCCATTTAGTAGCTCACAATCTTCCTTAAAAGAGACAAACACCATTAAAGAGAAACCTCAAGAGTTTACTATTAGTAGGATGATAGGAAAGGTGTTCTGAAGGCAAGCAAGTCCCATCCCCTTCTTGCCTCTCCCCATTAAAGGGAATTAAGTTGTGAAAATGCAAATCATTTGTAAAGAAAACTGGAACTGAGAATGTTCCCCAAAGGATTGCTTTCTTGTAAACCAGTGCCTAGCATACTGTTTTCTCAGGTAGACACAGGAGGAAGCCAGACTACATCTTTAGCTCGTCAACTAGTCTCTGTGGAACTGCTTCTCTAGGCATACAGTACACGGGCCTTATAGGATCATGGACACGGGCCTGAACCACGGTTTGGAAAGCTGCTGAGGCCGGACTGTGTTGGCCTGTTAGATTTCCTGAGAATCTAATAATGCAAGAAGCCATGAGGGTTGAGATAGCAGGACCATTCAGTAGTTGCCAAGGGCAGCTCCAGGCATGGGATGGAACCAACACAAGAAAGAGGCTGCCTGTAATAAGCCATAGAGCTGGAGGGGCGGGGTTATTCAAGCTCAGATAATTAGTTCCACTACAAGCTGTTGGTACCGAGACCTGTGAGGCCTGTGGCGTCATAAAGGCGACAATTAGAACAGTGTAACTATAGGCCTGTTTCCAAGGCAACAGCCGCCATAATACCCAGAATTCAATGGCCCACCTTTACCTGTAATTTATGTCATCACCCATATATAACTGGGTAGCATTTCTCCCCCTCTCTTTCTTTTCCTTCCTTCTTCCCTCCCGCTACCCCTTTCCCATCTTAAATAAAGCCCCACGTGGAACTGTTTGGTCTGGTTGGTGTATCTCACTGCGGCCCACATCTCCACTGCATCCCTGCCCCACGCGGCGGGCAGACAGGTGACCTGTGCTGTGGTGTAGGCAAACGACCTGCGTAGAAAAACCAGCACAAGCCCCAAGTGTCAAGCATATATCTGTAGAGTTTGGTGGTGCCCCTTTAGGTATCAATATTCGTTTGGTCTGGTGTTTCCTTGCTACGCTTCATTCCTCTCTTTTAATAAATAGATTTATTCTTTGCAATTGTTCATCGGAAACAAGTTTCTTGTCTTTTGAGTTTATAGGTACTCACAGTTAAAAAGTCTCTGTCTCAGGCATGGAGAGATGGCTCAGTGGTTATGACCTCTTGGTGTGCATGCAGTGTTTCAGTTCCCAGAACCCTCAGGAAACTCATTCCAGGAGATCCAGTTTGTTTTTCTGGCCTCTGAGAGGACACCAGGCACACAAGTGGTACGCTTACATACATGTAGGCAAACACTCTTACACATAAAATAAAAATAGTTCTTTTTATAAAAAATAGTCTGTCTCAGAATTGGGGCTGCACTTATTTTTGAGCAAGTTTGCAACTATAAAACTTCGGGGAACTTTTGGAGATGGCTACATTTGAATCTTGCATTGTGAGATGAACACGGAAGTTAAGGGGTCAGGATTGGTGTGTTAGGATTCACAGTGATGGGTTTTGTCTGTGTCATGTTGTCTGTGTAACTCTGTCAGTCTACAGGATTTAGAGTCATTGGATAGAGCACTCTGTGTCGGGCGGCGGGGAGTTCCACATTGAGCCCAGGACCAGCACTTGTCTCTGTTTGCACCCTCTTTGTGGACACAGTGTGACCTCCGCACACTCTCTGTAGACATAGTGTGTCTACCACACACTCTCGCCACCAGTCTCTCCTGATAGGATGGACCCTAGCACTCCTAAACTGCCAACCAGAGTGAACGCTACTTCCTTAAGTTGTGGTCATCAGGTATTGTGTCACGGCAACAATAGTAACACACATACAAAGTGGGAATCTTAAATTGCACTTCATGGATCACTATAGTCCTGTGTTGTGTTGATACACACTTTACATTTACATGTGCTCTAAACACCACAGTATTGATTTTACTTGCAAGAAGACTTGAAATTTTAAAGAAATTAACACAGAAGAAAAGTAGGACTGGGGTAGTAGCTCAGGTCGTTCAGTGCACGCTTGCTAGCATTAGGACCCGAGTCTGATGCCTAGGCTACACGTGGAGGAGCTGGCAGGGTGGCTCATGGTGTGGTCCCAGTTCTGGGGAAGCAGTGGCAGGAGGATCCTTGAAGACAGCTGGCATACTAAAGTGAGGAGCCTCAGGTCTCAAGAGACACGGCCTCAAGTTGGCTGGTTTCTGAGGACCAATCTAAGGTTATTCTCTGTACATATATTGCATGTACATATTTGCATGTGCACTTATATCTATATATAACTACACATGTGCATGTACATATACATGCAAAGAAGAAAACATTTACTCATAAAATTACCATTTTTATCATTCCTAATCACTTGAATTCAGTTTTGTCCACCCTTTTCTTTCAATCTGAAGAACTTCATTTAGTGTTTATCTTAGTGTAGATAACTTGAGACAGCTTCTCGTAGATCCTGACTGTCTGGAACTTTCCACCCCTGTTCTAAAAAACATTATATGGCAATAGCAAGACAGTTCAACAGGTAAAGGTGCCTGTCACCAATACTGATGAGTTTTATCCCCAGGACCCACATGCCATCATCAGAGGACAACTAACCCATGCAAGTTGTCCTCTGATCTCCACACATACACAGGGTGTGTGCACACCCATGCATGCGTACTCATACATACAAAGTAAAACATTTAAATCTAAAAGATCTTAAATTAGCTTGTCTGCCATAACAATGTATCATAGACTAAGTGGTTTGAATAACCGAAATTTGTTTTCTCACACTTCTAAAGGCTAGGATTTCAAGATCAGGGTGCCAGCAAGTTTGGGTTCTATTGAGGGTTCTCTTCTTGGTTTGTTGAGGCTGTCTTCTAGCCATGTCCTTAGTTAGATAAAAGACGGGAAAGCAGCCTTTCTGATGCCCTATTGTCAGGATCTGAGCAAAAGTCCCGGCTTAGTATCATATTTGGGCTTTTCTCTTCAATGTGGAATTTTAAAGAAGACACAGACCCTTAGCCCCTACCAGTCCCTTTATAGCATATGAAATTCTAGATGTAAGATCTTTTTTTAAAGATATAATTATTCTTTTATGTTATGAGTACATATGAGTACCCTCTAGCTGACTTCAGACACACTAGAAGAGGGTATCAGATCCCGTTACAGATGGTTGTGAGCCACCATGTGGTTGCTGGGAATTGAACTCAGGACTTTTGGAAGAGCAGTTAGTGGCCTCAACTGCTGAGCCATCTCTCTAGCAACTAGATCTTTATCTTATTACTTTAAGGCTGTCAGTTTGCTTTCATGCTTTTAAAAAATGTGATAAAATATATAAAACACAAAAGTTTTCATGTGCCCCAGTCACCGTCATCAGGTACATCCAGTATTGTGACATTGCTGTCAACTTCCTCCTCATTCTGACAGAAGCTGTGCTCATTAACTAGTAACTGCATGACCTTTCGTAGCTCTCATAATCTGTCCTGCTTATGAATGAATTTGTCCATCTGATAAGCTTCATAAGCAGAATCACAGAAGACTGCCTTTTACCGCTCACTGCATTTAACGTGTTTTCAGGGTCCACGTGTGCTGTGGCGTGTGTCAGAATTCTGTTCCTTTTAAAGGCCGTGTAACACTCCATTGTGGAAGTCATGTCGCATTATGCTTTTGCTGGCAGACACGAGTTATTTTCAGGTTTTGGCTCTTGTAAACAATGCTACTGTGAATATACACATTAAGGTGACTGTTGGAGTTCCTTCAGTTACTGGATTGTGTGATTACCTTATGTTTAACACTGTGGCTGCACCCCTGTGGGTCATGGTATCAGGGCTCTTGGCTCTCAGTCCCCGTTTCATTACTCCTTATGTCTGCCTTGCAGCATCACACTGTTTTATCTGCCATAATATCACAGTAAATTTAAAGGTCTACAGTGAACCCTGCATTTTTGTTATTTTTATAATTGTTTTCAAACAAAAATTATGTGTATTATTTGAGATAAATTTTTCTATTTCTGTCAAAATGTCATTGAAATTTTGTTTGGTTGGTTATTATTTTGAGATGTAGTCTCTATGTAGTCCTTGGTGACCTGGCCTCACAGAGATCTGCTTGCCTCTGCCTCCCAAGTGCTGAAATTAAAGTTAGGCATCACTTTGGGTAGCTATCATCATGAGGTTTTGGTAGGGTTGCAGTGATCTGTGATTGCTTTGGGTAGGAATATCTTTTTGATAGTATTAAGATTTCCAGTCCATTCCTATTGGATACTTACACTTATATCTTTAATTTCTTTAAAAATGTTTGTCATTTTGAGTATGCAAAACTTTTGCCCCTTTTGTTAAAAATTGTCTGTTTTATCTATTAAGACATTATGATGGGTTGTTATGTAACTTTCTATACAGATTGATCATTGCTATTATAAAAACACAATTGTTTTTTTGTGTGTTAATTTTGTACTCATCCAGTTTGCTAAATTTGCTTATTTGCTGTAACCAAGATTTCTTAGTGGTAATCTTAGAAGGTTTTCTACATCGTGATCTGGTAACAGATAATCAATCGTGTGTGTGTGTGTGTGTGTGTGTGTGTGTGTGTGTGTGTGTGTAATTAGATTTCTTGCCTAATCTTCCAGTGCTTTGTTGAAAATCACGGGTGGGCTCTGATGTTTAGTTCTTCACCTTAGAGGAAACAATTTCAGTTCAGTCTTTTGTCATTGTTCCCATATGCGGAATGTGTATAGCCTTCCTAAGTCCATAGTGAGGATCAGAGTCTTAAAATTGTTAAACTTTAGAAATTTGATTAAGCTGTTCTAATGTGTCATTTTAACCATGATTTTATTTGGGATTCATGGTTCCTTAAGTTGTTTTTCATATTTAGAAATCTTCTAGTTTTTTACATTTCTTCTTTTGGATTTTTCTTATGTGTATGGGTGGGGTTTTGTTTTGTTTTGTTTCGTTTAGTTTCGTTTCTCTTCATGTGTCCCTGTATACCACATACATGCGTTGTATTTGTGGAAGCCAGAAGAGGATAACAAATATTCCGTGGAGTTGGCGTTACATAAAATTATAAGCCTCCATATGGGTGCTGGGAATTGAACCCAGGCTCTCTCAGGGAATAGTCAGACCTCTTAACCACTGAGCTATCTCTCCAGCCTGTTTTTACAACTCTTAAACTCATACTATATGTTTGGTTGTTTGTTTTCTCAGTATTTTTCTGTCAGGTAGTTCAGTGTATTTAATTTCTGTTTTCTTACCTTTGATTTTAATGGCCTTTTCTTTAATGACCAACTTTTTGTTAATCTAGAATAGTATAATTTTAATTTTCAGTTCAGTTTCTATTTAATTCTTTTCTGAAGTTTCAAGTTCTTTGCTGAAATCTTCCACCTGTTCACTCATTTTGTTCATTTTTCTTTAAATCTTTAAACATACTATAGCAACTACATAAAACCTTTTGTCAGCTAATTTCAGTATATGTATCTTTGAGTCTATTTCTCTTATGTAGTAACTGATATTCTGAATGTTCTGTGTTGGAGAGTCCAGCCCTTGTCCTCCTCTGTAGAAAGAACTTTAATTTTATTCCAGCAGCCAGCTACTAGCAGATTCACTTGATGTCAGCTGCTAACATCAGTTTTAAATGTTACCTTGTAAAAGCAACAGATTAACTGCTCCTGAGTGTTTATAGGTGCGTTAAAGATGCCCTGCTTCTGAGCTCTAACCTTCGTCCATGTTGCCAGTTGGAGGCCGAGAATCCAGTAGAGTGCCCTCCTGGCTTTTAGGACCACACAGCACCCATCCTGTTTTGCCTTCTGCTCTTATTTGGAGTCTTCAGAGCACTGCCTCTCAGCTGTCACTTGCCCCTTGAGCTCTAAAGTTCCTTACTTGTTGCTCAGGGAGACCACTGCATCCTGCCTTAGGTCTCCATCACCTCCCACACCTACAGTCCCTATGTCCCCAGGCATAAACCTGAGAGTCAGAGGACCATGACTTGAGGTTTTCTCTTCAGCAATCACAGATTATCCCGTATTAGACAGTAGTAATCATAACTGGCAGGAGCAGCAGTCTGATCCCTGACTCCAGGAAGTTGCAGCAGAGTGCCACTGCTCCACACTGGTGTGTCTTCTACAGCACGGCTTTGCTAATGAATCTTTACTTCTGAAACAAACTTTCAGCAGTTTGCTGATGATGTTAACTGCCTATGTGACATATTACAGATACAGATTTATTTATGCTTCCTTTCCCTGCCAGACTCAGCTTAGTGATTGAGTCACATGCTTTGCCAAGATTCAGTTGTACTTGTGCCCATTACCTTTCTCTGCCAGTTACACCTAATGATAGAATCACAAGGCTCAATAGAATAGGATTTTGTGTATTCATTACAGAAGACACAGCACTTGGGAATTGTCAAGTTAGGGTTACCATTGCTATGATGAAACAATACGGTGACCAAAAGCAACTCTAGGAGGAAAGAAAGGCTTTATTTCATTCCCCATTCCAGGTAATGATTTATCATCAAAAAGCAGTCAGGACAGGAACTCACACAGGGCAGGATCCTGGAGGCCAGAGCTGATGCAGTGGCCACGGAGGGGAGCTGCTGACTGGCTTGCTCTCAATGGCTTGCTTTTTTTTTTTTTTTTTTTAAATAGAACCCACTACCACCAGCCCAGGGGTGGCTCTACCCAGAGTGGGCTGGGTCCTCCCCATCAGTCATTTACTAAGAAAATGCCCTACCGTCTTGCATATAGCCCATCTTAGAGAAACATGAGGCTCTTTCCTCTGATGCATCTAGCTTCTGTCAAGTTGACATAAAATTAACCAGCACAGTAATCAGATTACTGTCCTCAAAGAAAAGGTATTGTCTTGTATCAGCAGGTTATTAAAAGAAGGTGCCTGCATACCTTAAAAAGACAATAAAGGTACAATTTTTAATGAGTTCAATTCGTTCAACCCCCAAGTATGGCACATGTATTGATTGTCTGATGAAATGGCAGAAGCAGAGAAAGAAGTCCCTCTAATTTTCTTCCCTACCCATGACTCTTATATTGTAAAGCATAGCGAGGATTTAACTTTTGCCTGATGCAAATCATAGGGCTTTTATGTGAGAGCTGCCTTCCTTTGTGCTTAGAGTACAAGTGCATCCTTATCTCCAAAGATGACAAGTCGGGGGAAGAGTCTGAACGGACGGCTGAGGCATATGCTCTTGCTCTGTTACATCGCTTCACGACCACGGCCATGCATGCTGCAGACCTGCTGTTGTTGTCACGGGGTCTTCACGTCCTCATAAAGCTCTGTGTTATATAAAAGTTACATTAATATTTTTGCATGATTTTCTTTCTCTCAGTAAATTACATTTTTTCCTACTAAAGACCTCTGCTATCAATAGAGGAAAGGACATCATAAAACTGTAGCCAGATTTTAGACTGATTATTTTGCAAATATCTTTTTAATCTTACTTCACGTAGAAGAAGAAGAAGAAGAAGAAGAAGAAGAAGAAGAAGAAGAAGAAGAAGAAGAAGAAGAAGAAGATCAAAGAGAAAGAAGAAAAACCCACCTTAATTGCAAAAGATGTATTATGGAAGAACAACACTTGGAAACCAAATTACTCTCCTAAAAGAAAAGATATTTTCCAGTATCAGCAAATTATGAAAAGAATGTGTCAGCATACTTTCTGGTCATAATACAGTATTGAACGTGTGGGTGTGTGTGCCTGTGGACATCAAGTACATATTACCTCATGATCCTCTACAGTAGTAATAATGATGATGATGATGATGATGATGATGATAAGAGGTATAGTTAGCTAAACATGAAAATGAATTAAATATGAGCTCTGACAACCATAATTCTGTATAGAGGTGCAGCCTAGATTTTTTTAAAGTGACTTCCTCATATGTATTTCCAATTGTATGCCATGTCTGTGTGTGTGTGTGTGTGTGTGTGTGTGTGTGTGCGTGCTTAGTCTATACATACTGTATTTGTACCTGTTCATACATATGTGAAAGCTAGAAAACTACCTCAGATGCCATTCCTCGGGAATCTTCTACACCCCAAGTTTTTTGGGATGGGTGTGTCACTCACTGACCTTTGTTTTATTAGTTGCCTAAGCTGGCAGCCAGTGAACCCCAGAAATCTTCCTGCCTTTGCCTCCCAGCTCTAAAACTTACTGGGTCACCATACCCAGCTTGATTCTTATATGTTCTGGAGGTCATGTTTGGGCCTTCATGACTGTATAGTCTTTGCCTCCCCAAGTAGTTGGGACCACTGGTACCCAGTTTGCCAAATATTTTTATTAAATAAAAACCATTAGCCTTTGATGAACTAAGCTCTTTCTTTTTATTTCAAGCTTTCTTTTCTGATTTTATAGTTTAGTTTATTGCTCAAACCATCACTTAACTTTTTTAAGTTTATGCATTCTCATTTGGGCTGATAAACTTATTCAGTATTTATTTCATATGTAATTTTCTACTGCCATGGTTTCTGCTTTCATACCCCTTAGTATATATTATGTATATGCCTGTCTCTTATTACCAGGGAATAAAATTTAGATTTAGAAGTAACAGATTATTTTAAAACTATAATGTTATGTAATTCCAAGGCTCTTACAGCCTTTTAAAAAAATAGTTCTTAAAATATTACAAGGTATCTTAGGATAGTCAATTGACTTTCTGGAACATTGAAATTAAGCGAAGAAATATGACATTTTATCTGTTAAAACTTTTATCATTATTAAATTTCACAACTATTAAAATAGCATTTATGGGCTAGAGAATTGGTTCAGCACTTAGGATCACTTGTTGCTTTTGTAGGGGACCCAGATTTGGTTGTTAGTACCTACATAGTAGTTTACAACTGTCTGAAACTCCAAAGGCTCTGACAGGCTGGCTTCCACAGGCACCAGACATGCACAGGATGATACTCATATGTATAGGCAAATGCACAAATAAAATAAAAATAAGTCTTTTTGAAAAGAAAAGCTAGGCATGTCTTTACTCCCATCACTTCAAAAGGCAACGCTGGGTACATCTCTGTGAGTTTGAGGCCAGCTTGATCTACACAGCAAGTTTCAGGGCTCACTCCCACCCCAGGGCTGGGAGAAAGACCCAGAAAACAAAAAAATAAGGAAAAAACAATCATATTCATTATTTTTTTTAAAATGCCTCATTGAGCATACTAATTTTCAGTGGTTTGTTAGGCATGATTTTTGTTTGACTTTTTGTTTGTTTGTTTTGTTTTGAGGTAGGGTCTCACTGTGTAGACTAGGCTGGCTTCAAACTTGCAGAGATCTGCGTGCTCCTGAGTACTGGCATTAAACGCATGTGGGTGGCCACCATACCAAGAGAGCATGAAAATTTTAAGCATTTTTACTTTTAGTTTTCCCTAATAGAAAACAAATATTTGTTTCAAGTATATCTGAATCTTCCAATAGATTTTCCTGATTTACATGGTTGGAAAGCTTATTTTTATATTACAGCATTTTGTTATAAAATAACGTGTTGGTAGACTTAATTTGTGGTGCCATGTCTAATTATCTACTACTATAGAGGAAGAAAAGCAACATCTTGATTCATCAAAGTGTTCATGGCCGACATCCAGTAACAAGACAGATGGACAAGAGAAAAACATCACAAATTATTTAGCCAAAATTTTATGTGACACAGGAGGCTTCAAAAATAACCAAGGACTGGGGGAAAGCGGAGAGGTTTCCTCTTAGGTTCATAAGTGGGCAGGTGTGTAGACGTGTGACTGACTGAGAAGGTGAGGCTCTAACTGTTGCTCTTCAGCTGAGGTTAACAGCATCTATTTGTTTAGATTCTTCATAGACTCTGGGTTGGCTTAGGACAGGATGGCTACAGTGTGAATCTTAGCTCTTGTGTGAGGTAGGTCAGGGTTTTCTCTGGGAGACAGGAGGAATGTTAGAGAGTGACTTCTTACTATACTATTACTTCCAGCTCCGAATCACGACTTTATAATATGTAACGCCACAAAATAAAAACTGAAAGTGTTTGTGATTCCCATCAGTAATGAAGTTATTGCACATATGTATAATGTCCTAGAATTATAGTTCTGAGCAGCTTAGTTTTTTCTTTGTGTTCTTGTTTCTTCTTATAGTAGCTCTTACAAAGGAGTGCTCATTTGGAGTTAGTATGACTGTGATAGGGTCTCGGTATGTGGCCCCGGCTGGCCTGCAGCTCAACGAGCTCTCCCTGCCTCTTTTGTTAATTTTTTTTGTTCTTAGATATATTAAAAATTAAACTCATAGCAGTCATGTGGGACACACTCGTGATGTCTGCACTCAGGAAATGAAGCATGAACTTGCCATTAATCGGGTTATAGAAAGTAAGACAAAAATCGTAAACCAACAAAGTCAATCTTCTTTTCTCCTTGTAGTTTGAATTGAAGAACATACACTAAAGTCATGCTAACTGACGTAGATCTGTCTTCTGCCTTAAAAGGATAAAAGACAGTCAGGGATGGTTGGCACATACCTTTAATCCCTGCACTGGGAAGCAGAGGCAGAAGACCTCTGATCTTGAGGCCAGCCTAGTCTACAAGTGAGTTTCAGGCTCCCAGGGTTACATAGTGAGACTCTGTGGGGAGAGTAGAAATGGAAACTGATCTGCTGTTACATTGCTGACTAGCAGTATGGGAGTTTACCTCCTATTTTCAAAGTAAATCGATAATATTTCAGAAACTAGAAATTCTGACCACTTTTGTCACAGTTAATGAATTATTTATTTATAACTGTTTTAGGTCCAGTCAGTTTGAAGAAATTGAAGAAATCAGGATGACTGATTGGCCTCAAACAGTTGTATAGAGTATCCAGTTCTTACAAAGAGAAGGGCTAGGTATTTAGATTTTCTAGACATTAAGCAAAACTGCTGACTCAGTAAAGAATTACTAACTTACAATTTTCAAGGAAGACTAGATACTGTTCTGTATCTTGATACCAGCTTTATTATTAGTTCATCCTGTTTTTAAAAATATCCAGTAGTTTTCTTGAGAATAGAGTTGATGTCTACACTAGAGCACTGTGTCCACTGTATAACACGTTGGTGCTGGGTAACAACTTCCGTTCTTGGTTAACGTAAGCACTATATGTACATTATCTCGTCTTTAGCTTATAAGTAAGTTGATTTATGGATATGCAACAAAAGAGATTCGCTCATGGCTAAAAGTTGGGATTCAAACCCATTTTGATGTACCTGTTGCTATAGCGATTGCTTTTTCCTTTCAGAAGGACCTAAGAATAACAAACATATTTTTAGTTTGGAAAGGTTCTCTAGTTCTTGTTTTGTTTTTTTGTGTAATTTATAGTATTGTTTGCATGACGTCTTCCTACACTTAGTATACAGCTCTAACTTTGGTGCTGTGATAGCGGTACACAACATGGAAATCATAAGGTGTTACATCCAGTATTTACTGACCTGCTTTAATTTCCTTACCAGTTGGTTGGTTGAGCAAGCAAACAAAAACTGAATTTATTCTTACCACTCAGATTTACTTCAACATTTGTGATTATATCTGAATTCCTTTGACCACCGATTTTTTTTTAATTCTTCCAAAGTAAATAACTAGGTGGGATTATGTGTCCTGTAAACTCTATTTTGTAATTGCTTACTAAACCTGTAGTGAGGGGTTTTGTTTGTTTGTTTTGTTTTTTGGTCTAAGTTGCTGTTGGTTACCTAAAAGAAGGGTTTTTGGTCTGTCTGTCTAACATTCTTTTTTGACGTTTTCTTGCTATGTGGCTCAAGCTGACCCAGAAGTCACGATCTTCTTGCCTCTTCCTCCCTAGTGTTGAAATTACAGACAAGTATTATAAAAGGAAATTATTATTGAAAATCTAATTTTTGTTTAAACTTTTCATGATTGAAAGTCAAGACTTGAGGAGGGGGCTGGAGAGATATAGCATTAAGAGCACTGGCTATTCTTCCAGAAGACCCGAGTTCAATTCCCAGCACCCACATGGTGGCTCACAACTGTTGGTAACTCCAGTTCCAGGGGCTCTGACACCCTCACACAGACATGCAGGCAAAACACCAATGCACATAAAATAAAAATAAGTAAATTAAAAAAGAAAATCATGATTTGAAGTCTTTCATGATTGTAGAATATTAACAGTCATCAAATTTTAGGTCAGTTTAAGCTCTATTATAAACGTAAACATAATTGGTCTTTAATATTCTACAATAGTGTACTACTCTGAAACTATTGCCACTTAATCTTCTAATGGTTACTCTAGTAAATTTCTAGCTTCAGTCCGTGCTAATGCTGTTAGTGAACTAATTGCTAAAGAGCCTGGTAAACATTTTGACTTCTTTGGATGCAGCAAGATTTCTAGTAAAATGTCATCCAGAAATGTAAAAGTACATAATTATTTCTTTTTATAGTAAGGTGTGAACTGATAAGGGTAAGTGGGCGGGGCAACCAGAAGTAATTACTAAGGCCAGTGGCAATTTTGTGGTTTAATAAAGGCAGAAGCTAATTATTCAGTTTTTATTTAAGTGAAATGTTGCCAAAAAAGAAGGTTCCTGCAGAGCAGCTGCACTTCTTCAGTGTCACCCTAATTTACCAAAGACACAAGTGTCACAAACAGAACTTTTAAACTTGATATATAGCCACAGAAGGAAGGAGGCTTTTGTTTAGAGTGCATGCTGGAGAACTCCTTTATACAAATCAGCCGGCAGATGACGGACAATGATGAAAATTTGATTCTTTGAAGTCATAATAGTCATTGAAATGTGTGAAATTCTGGTATTGAAAAGAGAGCAGAGGCAAGACTCAAAATCCTGGGTGGTTGCAAGAGGCTTGCTGGGAGGGTTTTCTGCATGTTGACACCAACTTCCCATTGCTTGTTCCTTACTTCCTTTGTTGAAAAGAAAGAAAGTTGAATTCACACAAGTGGGAACGGATGATAACCGAATCAGCTTTTATATGGAAAGTTAGTATTGTATCATTTAACATTATTAGGATAATTATTCTTTAATAATAGAAGTTTCATTCTTAAACCAGCTGTTTAAAAGAAAGAACTTTTAAAATTCAACAAATCTGTGTATTGACTGTGTATTACTATGATTTACTAGGACTTAGGAATATTCTTAACTAGTGAGTTGAAGTTCTTTGGTACTAATTTGATGGCTTCTTATATCTTATATGACTTAATTTTCTGGATCTAAAGTATTTTGAATTAAAAAGAAAGTAGTAAAAGACAATCTTGACATCTTTCAGCCATTTCTTTCATAAAAGTAAGGTTTTTGAAAGATCACAGTGATCAGTATTTTAGTAAAAAAGTAGAAATCCATAGACAGTTCCATTAATTCACAGTTTAATTTATAGGTATTTTATTTGCTTGTTTGCAAAAGTTAAGTCACAGGTAGCTCAGGTGAGAAAGGAAACCACTGAAGATATTCAGAGTAGAAGGACTCGCAGATCCTTCCAAGAGTTACGGTGTTTGATTGGAACCTTGGAGTGGGAGCATTAACCCACTGCAGTGTGTGTACATTAGAGAACAGGATCCTGTCTTTGGCTGACGCTGTGTCAAATGATAACAACAATGTCAGTGCATTTTACAAGTCTGAGAAATAAGTTTGTCCAGGAGAGTCATCTGCAGAGACTTGGAATTTTTGAGCTTTTGTGTCCATTAGGTATCTGAGTACAGGAGCTGCAAGCTGTTTTCTTGTCTGTCCTGTAGCAGCTCAGCTGGGCTGCAGGGCTTACATCTTCTGCAGGCAAAAACAGTGAATCTCTGGGCAACTTGCAAGGGCTTCTTCAGTATTCAGAAACTCCTTGATTGAATATCAGCTTTAAATTGGGGCATGTATCAATAATTGGGAGAATTTAAGGAGACATGAAGCATGAGTTCAGATATAAGTATACATTTTATTGGCTTTATTTTGCAATGTATGTATCACAGTATAAAAGAGTAGAAAAACATTTTCTATAATCTCATTTTCTGGAGGTAACAAATTAATCGATGTTTCCTTTAATACAGTTGAACAAAAGCCACATAGCATAGTTTCATTCATTAGAAACTTGGCACAGAATAGAGGGGGTGATGTAGGATTTGAAGAAGATGCCTGCCCATTAATGTTATAGCATGCTTATAATGAGTGTTTATGCATTGCTGCACTATAACAGGGAAATATGATCTTAATCTAGGGGCTAGGAAGATGGTCAGCAGTTAAAAGTAGAATTGTTCTAGAGGGCACATGTGGCTCATACCTTCCTATAATTCCAGCTTCAGGAGATCTGACTTCCTCTTCTGAATTCTTCACCTACACTGGCATCTGAACATATCTGCATACAGACACACACATAAACACATAAATATTCTTAGAAATGTATTAGCCCAACATCATGAGAATGTTAGAGAATATTAAATAAATAACTAAATGGCTGTTGCAAAGAAAGAAATAATACACTGAGGACCTCCCAAAGAGGATTATGCTTCAGAAAGTCACTCCTTACAGTGTAACACTAGGGCTGGGACTATACCTTAGTGATAGAGTACTTGCTAGAGATTTAACACAGACCTGGTAAATGCTAAGCCAACACTGCCTCAGAAATAAATAAAGTCTCATTCTAAGTCAAACCTGGCAATTAAAAATTACCAAATGTTAACAGAGATACTGGGATTCCCTTTATGTTGCTTCATTAATGAAAGAATTTAAGAATCTCAGGGACAGTTTAGGTTTGAGTTTAAAAGGTAAACCCCAGGGCAGCAAAGCTACAGTTGTCCGGGGAGGGACGCAGAGAAGAGACATAGCTCTGCCATTGAGTTAAGGCCGAGTGGACGTCAGCGCATGATGGACAAGCAGCCAGCTGCCGGGCTAGGAGCTTTAAAAAAGACTCAAGGAAATGCCAGAGGACCGCCACAGCACTCAGGGAGGCAGAGGGAAGAGGATCTTTGTGGACAGCCAAGACTACACAGAGCCCTGTCTTGGAAATTCAAAATAATAAAAATTAAAGTAGTAGTAGTTTTCATTATTATGTAATTAATGTAATTAAAAAATCACCAAAGAAAGCAAACCTAGGCTCCGGCAACCATCTGAAAGAAAGAAACAGAAGAGAATAATGACAAGTTAGACCTTCTGAGTTCTTACTGTGAACTTTGTGGTGGCTCCTCATTAGGACTACACGAGCAGGTAGGAAAAGTACATTTTCTCTAATAAGCACCAATTACTCCTTCTATCACTTTAAAATGACTTAAGGTGAGCCCGCTTTCCTGAGGGATGGCACCTTGGTCAGATGATCTGCCAGTCCATGAAATTAACTCTCAAAAGGAGGCGGCCAGGCCAAATCCCCACCTACATGCAGATTCCATATATATATATTTTTGGGGAGTAGGGCTGGGAGACAACACTCCCTTATGGGCCTTCTGTGCTTCTATAACATCAGCTATCCCTGCTCACAAAGGAAGAACATACTGACTACAGACTCTTCAGATATTCCCATACTGGTCCAAGAGGGGGAAGGATTAGACGTAGAAGTTTAGGGTTATCGTTAACTATTGGATACAAGAGATTCTATCCAGAAAAGAAAGCAAAGGAATAGCAGTAGTCAAATACTTGCTTGGAATGCGCAATACCAATACAGGTTCAATCTGTACAAAGGAGACGAGGAATTTTTATGGCTCCTTTTTTACTGTACCCCCAACACCAATTCTCAAATTTAGTATTTACAGATAGCACAATAGAAACTGATGCAGTGATACCTTTCCTTGTCTCTCTAGGATATCACTACCTTAACTGGTGTTCCAGAAGAGCACATCAAAACCAGAAAGGTCAGGATCTTTGTTCCTGCTCGCAATAACATGCAGTCTGGAGTAAACAACACAAAGAAATGGAAGATGGAGTTTGATACTAGAGAGAGATGGGAAAATCCTTTGATGGGTTGGGCATCAACGTGAGTACTTTGCTTATTGTGTTCAGATTTTCTAATGAAAATATTGATTTTTTTCTTTCTTTAAAGAAAACACTAATTTTTCTTATAGCTAATATGCTTGTAAATATTCTTTTTAGTAGTGCTAGGTTTCACTATAACTGAAACACATGGAATTTTATATACATTTTTAAAACTTTAAACTTATAAACTTGCAGAAGTTCTATTCTGGATATGTTGAGATAAGCATCAAATATGTGGCATTCAAATATGACTATTGGTCGGAAATACTCTGGAAAAGATATCGGTAATCAAGCCACTATCTTGTTTTTCTTCGGTATGCTTTCTTTGAGACAAGCTCTCCCTAGGGAGCTCTAGCCAGCCTAGAACTGGCTGTACTGACCAGCCAGGCCTCAGGGTTCCTTCCTCTTCCCTTCTGCCTCCATAGTTTACCACCATGTTTTTCAACTAAACAGTACTCCTGGATAACCAAATCAGAATTCAGTTAACTTGAGGAAAACTTGTAATTTCCTGAGACCTTGTGATTAATATTCTTAACTAGCGAGTTAAAGTTCTTTGGTACTAATTTGATGGCTATAAATAATAAATTATAGTAGATAATAGATTAAGGCTATAAATAATAAATTATAAATTAATTTTTATAACATAGTATAATAAATTTTAGAAGATATCTTTTTTTCCCCTGTATCCAGGAGACTTTTTGTTAGATAGGTTTCTATTTTGAAATTTCAGTAGAATTATGTTGGGAAAATATATAAAACATGGTTAAGAACTCTTCACAAAGACCTGTTTGTTTCCCAGCAATTACACTGGATAGGTCACACTGTTTTTCATTCTAGCTCCAGGGCAGTTGGAGACCTCTGGCTTTTGCAGGCACCTGCATTCATGTACATATACTTACACACACACGCACACACACACACACACTTTAAAATAATAAAAATAAATCTTAAAATTTTGCATCTCAAATAAATGACTATACCTTAATTTGGGTTTTCAGTTTACCTATATTTTATTTTTATCATGATATATCTAATATTAGCATGTAGAATGTAGGAAAAATATTTAAAACCTTGGAAAATATTCTCTGACTCATCCACATCTTCAGCTTATAACTTTCTTTTTAATTCTCATTATTTAACAAGGAGGAGAAGGTATTTGTTCAATAAATTTTTGGTACTTACAGACTATATTTTGGTATATTGAAAGAGAAATGACTATAGGTCATACACATAAAATATTTTTCTTCAAACACCCAACATTTCCTCATGTGGGTGACCTAAACTTGGTGATTTTTTTTCCATATGTAGTAGATAATGCTTGCAATAGAGATGTAATAACATGGAAGATATAACAAAGACATAGTCTCAATGGTGAGGAAGTGTTAAAAGCACAAGAAGCATGGTCTGGGTACCTAGAAAGAAAATCTTTCTGTATGTTTAGAGGTTCTTTTCTGACTTGTCCTTAATACACAAATAGAAAAGACCAAGAGCCCTAGCCATGCCAACAGAAAAGGCCATTAGCTCTGCAGTTACTGTGCCAGCGCAGTGTACAAGTTTGATCCCAAGTATTTTTGATATTTTAGCAGAGGCAGATATGAGGCCTTGCTAGGGAAGTTGGCTTTGTGGCTAATGAACGTAGTTTTGGTTTTAAATATGGTGAATAAATACCATTGTTACCTATTTATACTATTATTAAAAAATTTAAAAGGCTACTTTCTAACGTATGCCTTGATCTTTGTTTTTAAGATTTTAAAATTCACATTTTTAAATACTATATTGACATTTTGTATCTGAAGTGCAAGCTGCTTATGCTCTTTTAATGACCAGAGACTTTAAATGTTAGAACTCAAAGGTAAAAGATTTAGCTTTATGTAAACTTGGAAAATATTATAAGATGCAAAAATCATTACAAGTTTGGCCCAAGATTTATTCAGTATAAATCTCCTTAATCCAATAGGGTACCATGGTGGGGACCAGAATGAACCATCCCTTGTCATTTAGGAGTACAGTGAGTTATTAAACGCACATATTTCTTCTTTATTTATTGTGTGTGCGTGTGTATGTATGTGTGCTCAGGTCATCGGGGTTGACAGCAAGCACCCTCAACCTACTGCGCTGTCATTTACAGAAGTATCAGTCTGTATCATTTCCTTTCTAGAAGCAGCAAGCATTTTGTTTCATGTCAAATGGACATAGCCATCTAATTTAAGCAGAGGTGTCCATGAATTGTGATATTGCTAATTCTCTCATTGTCTAATTGTCCATGTAGTATGCTTGACCCTTAATAATAGCCACTTACTGTGAACATGATTCTTAAGTTTGTGGTTAGCCCTTTGGCTTATCTGTGCCAACCTTTCCTCTAGCACTGTTTTGATTTTATTACAAAGTCACCTTTAAAAGGTGTTTGGATCTCTTGGCTCAGTTTTGTAAATTCTTCACTAAGTTATTGCCTCCTCCCCCTGATTGATTTTATGAACACGTAAACAAGTGCTTGTGTTTGTAGGTGAGGGTGATCTGGACACATGAAATGATTGGCTGGTCATTTCTATCCACGGTGGGCACATACTCTCTCACTCCACAGAAGAGAACTCAGTTAATACTAACTGTATCCTTGTGGATTTTTCTTTTCAGTGTATATTTGATTCAGTGCATAGATGTGACTTCATATACCTTCTGGTCAAATCCATTGGCATCTGCTGAGGATCAGGAAGCTTGCTGATGAAAGTTCCTCCTCAGGAGGAAGCTGATGGGGACAACACAGGGTAGAAGGAGGCCATGAGCCTCAGACCTGCCCTAGCATCCTGCTTCTTCCTTTATGACCTTCTAAACTCTTCAACGCAGGCTTCCTGTGTACACAGCTATACCTTTCTGTTGATGTCTCCATGTTCCTGAACTAACGAATTCTTAGGGGAAAACTGAACTATTTTCCAATATAGTTCCTTTGGGATGGAAGGAGTCTTTCTAGTTATTTCTGCTTTTGGTCTTTCATTTGTTTTCTCCGTTTTCCTAAGAGTCTATAATTGCTATGTATGTAGTTGTTAGTCAGGTAGATTTCTTAGAAACAAGCTTCTTTATCATAACTAACTTGGAACCTTACCATTGAGAATTGAGGAAATAGAGTACAAGTAAAAGTAGAAATATAAAAATTAAAAGACATGCAGCTGGAGAGGATAGGGTATGAGAGTTTATTGAAACCTCAAAGTGAGCCGTGACACATGGTAGAGTAGAGAGGATTCACGTAGAAAGAACAATTGGACTGATAGGAAATTTCATACAGCTTGTCTGTTCATAGAAACAAGTCTAACTTGACTAGTTGGTTACTTATAAGGTAATAATTAAGGAAAGAAAAAGTCTGAGAAAGAGTTCTGATGACGCTACACAAGTACTTAAATGGAGAGGAGGTAGAAACCATCGTGTAGACAGGAGAGACTATTTGAAGTGTTTGAACTGGCACTGAGTTTTGGAAATAAGTAATAGGAAGATAAATCTGGTAACCTGATAAAGATTGTGTTGGAACTTTAAAAAAGACAGAAAGATTAAGATCTGGTAGCAATATAACTTAGAAGACAGTATAAACTATAGATGAAGGAGAAGGAAACTGACACCCCAAGCTGAGAAAACGATCGTTTGTCACACTTTTTACCATGTAACTTACGTGTATTTCTCCATCAAGCTAAAATAATGAAAAATCTGTCATCTTTACTGGAAATTGAGGTTTTTAAAACTGTTCTTATTCTGAACTAAGCTATTGTGCTTGTTGAAACATCAGATCACTCAGTCATGTGATACTGGCACTTCTGAGGATAGTTTATTTTATTACCAACTGAGAAATTATATGCACTTTGAAAAGAAGCATCAATACAAAATTATCATGTTTTTGGTAGTAATATAGACAACCAATATAAGATTTTTTTCTTTTCTTACACGGGGAATTTATTACAAGAATGCATATAATTATAGGGATCATAAAGGAATCTCGGAAAAGCACCGCAGTGATGACCAGAACTTCATCAGCACTTTAGGAGACGTCAGGTCATAGAGAGCTCCCTCCAGGGTTTTGTTTATGTTTCAGATCTCGCTGATGTCCAGTTTACTCAGGATAGTTCTTCCTTTTTTATTCTTCTCAATATTGAGTGGCAAGTAGTACAGAGTGATGTTAGTTCTCTATGTAGTGAGGCATGACTTTACATTCTCAAACCTTCTTCCTCCACACCAAAGTGATAAACTTTCAGGTGTGTGCTTCCCATGACCAGTTTTATTCAGTTCTGAGGCTTAACATAGGAGAGCTCAAGGCGAGAACTTCAACAGCTAAGCTCAGTCCCTGCCTAGCCCTTTTCTTTCATATTTCTGAACAAATTTCAGAGAATGTTATTTTCATTTCTGAGAGATTCACATTAAACATTTGTAGCAAATACAGTTATATTTCTATAAGCATAATAATAATAGCAATATCTTGGAAACTGAGACATTTTAAAAAGTCTGTTTGGATTTATACACTAACAACACCAGTCTAAATTGAGGAGCACAGTTGGATGTCAGGTCTTCAAATGTTTGTTTTTTTTTGAAGTGGACTGCTGCCTTTACAAAAAACCCCACTTTTTAATGATTGAGAGTAGGTGCTGTCTTTTTGAGGATTCATAATATGGATGCTTTTTAACTGCATTCCAAGCAACCCATTATAAATAGAACATGTCACAGTCACCATGCATTTCCGACAGCCAAGCTACAGAGCATGGTGGTGCAGCGGTGAGGCTGCCACCACTGGTCCAGCAGGCTCGCTGCTTCCCGGCTGTTGCTCAGCATTCGCCTGACAGTTAAAAAGCAGCTAGGTGCTGGCAGCTCACGCCATAATCCCACCGCCTGGGAGGGAGAAGCAGGCCCAGGCAGAAAGAACCCTCTGAGTTCCAGGCCAGCCAGGGCTACGCAGAAAAAGCCTATCTCAAAAATCAATTGAGTGACCAAGAGAAAGAAAGAAAGAAAATCATTTTCTTGGACCAATGAGCTGGCTCAGTGGGTAAAAGTCAACTCCTGCAAGTTGTCCTGTGACTTCCACACGTGTACTAGGGCATGTGTAAACATGTACACACACACAGAAATATACACACAAAAATATACACATTGAGGTGTTTTCAAAAGAAAAACTGTTTTGAGTGCAGATTGCTCCATCGCCATCCTAAAGTGGAAAATCTTAAGTGAACCAACTATAAACTGATGTCTGCACCGGCACTTCTACTGCTCAGTAATGTTTAGATATTGAGATGTCAGTTTGGGACTCTTCTGGATTTTTTGTAATTTAAAGCTTTATCTTGTCATTTTTATTCAGAGATTATTACAGATAAAATAATTCTGTCATAATTTGCTTGATAGAATAACAACAGTATTTTCTAAGCATTGTATTTAAGACATTGTCTTGTAGCCAAAGCTTCATATTAAATCATGGGAATTCTTTCTTCTAGGGCTGATCCCCTCTCCAACATGGTTCTAACCTTCAGTGCCAAAGAAGATGCAATTGCCTTTGCAGAAAAAAATGGTATGACTCAGCCACCTGCCTCCTCCCTTCCTCTTCCTTCCCTCTTCCTTCCTTCCTAAATCGAGATAAGATTTTTGTGTTCTTAACCTTAAAATTACTTAAAAATATAAAATTTTTACAGATACTTAGCAGGACACCACAAAGCCAGTTTGTTCCCTGACACCCGCATGGTAGAAAGAACTAATGCCCATATGTTGTCCTTTGACCTCTGCATGAATGCAGTAAATATATGTAAAAAAAACATTTTTAAAGTGTTAAATATGGAATTTGAGCCAGAAAAAGTCTTTATGTATCTAACACAGTAATTTTTAGGCTTGTTTGTCTTTCTTCACATCAAAATTTCTCCCTGTCCTGATCCCAAAATATAAAATGGAATGTCCAATGTTACATCAAAGGCCAAACTTGAAACAGAGACAGAGGATGAGATCATTGGCTCACATATACCTTGTTTCTGGATTTTTCTGCAAAAATTCCCAACACTTAGTCACTTAAATTCTAATTGCATATATCATGAGGTGGTCTGTTTCAGTTTTAACATTTCACTGTAAAGTTTTTTCTTCTTTTGATCTAAAAATCTAATGCCCATTATTCTACCTAATAGCCTATTAATTGCTTGAAGGTAGTTATTATTATATTCATCCTAAACTTCCCTTTAAGCTTAAATGTCTACATTTACTCCTTTGGCAGATGTGGCAGGTCTAATACCAAACATAATTTCAGCCGTATGTTACATTTATGAAGCATAAGAACATGTAGAAGTAGTTTATGGCGATCTTGCTATAAACAAAATTTAAAAGTTCTTTAAAAATCATTTCCTAAGCCAGGCGGTGGTCACGCCTGTTAATCCCAGCACTCTGGGATGCAGAGGCGGATTTCTTAGTTCGAGGCCCACCTGATCTACAGAGTGAATTCCAGGACAGCCAGGGCTATAACAGAAAAACCCTGTCTCCGGGAAGGGGGGGTTGGAAATCCTGCTATTAAGCTAACATACTATAGTGGAAAGGAGGCATTGGGGCCAGAGCAGTCTCTATCCATTTTTGGTATATTTGAATCTATATTCATTTTTACAGTTAGGAGTACTTCTCATGGGCTGGAGAAATGGCTTAGTCATTAGGAATGCTGCTGTTCTTCCAGAGAACCTAGGTTCGGTTCCTAGCATACACATGGTAGCCCAGAGCTATCTGTGACTCATGCATGTGGTATCCAGATATATTTATATATCTATATATGCATGCAGGCAAGTCACATAAAATTTTAAATGGTGCATATGAAATAAGAATGTACAGTGTTTCCTGAATATTGGTAATTGGTTATGAGTCTCTGACCGCACCTGCTTCTTTGCATCTTTGCATATTGTGTCTCTTGTACTTAAAATGTACTACCGTGTATTTTTACCCAAATCATTGTGTTTGACAATATATGTGTTGCTGTGACTTTTCCTGGGAGACATGTAAACTGACGGCTATTCCCCTAGATAAAGCACCAACCAACAACAGACCAAAGAATCTATTGCTCCCGAGTCTACCTTAGTGGACCAGTGAGTTTATTGGATGGATGGCTCCAAGTTAACTATTATTGAAAAGCCCAACCATCCAGGGTGATGTCTCATAAAAACTATTTCCCTGGTGCTGACCACTCACTTTGTAGGCAGCCCCACTAAACAGTCTCCTTTCCCCAGTAAGTTTCCGTTGCTTATATAATCTCAACAAGGAGCCTGTGAGTCTCAACAGTTTCCTGAGCTTCTTTCCCTACCACAGGATGGAACAGTTGAATTTAAAGGAAATAGCCTGACAGCGTGTCATGAAATCTCTCTGTTTAATACAGAAAGTTTAATACAGCTAGGCTTCAATGTATATTTCTTATCTAGGAATGAGATAATAACTCAAGTACATTGGTAGTGTAAGGTGGTATATGTGAGAAATTAGCATTATCTACTCCATTTGATGTAAGAATGTGAAGGCACTGTAGATGTTTTCTAGAATATTTGTTGTACTTCCTCATTTAGCATTACGTAGCCTCTGATCTAAAGTCGAGTTCTGGGAGTAAACCGAACATGCTGAGCATACCCTGGGTTTAAAGCCAGACCAGCGGTATTTGAGGCCATGGCTGGTCACCATGACTGTACGATATTTGTGTCCATATGTAAAATGAGAGCTTCAGTGAGGATTAAATGAGTTAATAAAAAGCAAAGTGAGTAAATTGGATCTGACACATCGTGCATGAAAGTACATAAATATATCCTGTTAGTAATAGGCCAAAAGATTGTTCTTCAAAGACGTTTAAGTGTACTGTCCTTTGACACGTTTTGGCCAAGTTCTAAATTTCTTACATATGAAATTGTTGACTGCATAGCCATATGACTACTTTGATTCAAGATAGCATTGTGAAATATTTCTGCATTTTAATTAAGCAGCCCTATTCATGTTTTCCATCCTTTCAGCCTTCCGTACTTCATGTCTCACACCTTGCAAATTACTCATCTGGGGTTTGTATCATGAGTTCAGTAACAGGAAATCTAATTAAACTGTTAAATCCCTCGCTAGTCTTTCTCTAAGTGGTCACAAGGCATATATGACTACGGTTGCTATGTGAATTGCAGGTGTGAAGTAGACACTGCTGCTTTTGAAATCAGTTGATTTTCTAATTTGATTTACCTCCCCAGGAAAGAAAGTTGGTTAGTCAACGTCAGTAGGAAGTGTAACTTGAGAAAACTCAGCAGACAGGAACTTAGAAAACATTCTTTGTCTGTAGCACTGCAGAACTGAGTCACTGCTTTGTCTCAGCACCTTCACTAAGCCTGACGCATACATACTTATACTCTGTACCAGTGAAATTAAGGACTCTTTAGTCTCCAGAATTGAAAGTTATACCAAATGTTAGGATGATGTCATGCATCATGTTCACTGTGGAACTGTAATTTGCTGTGGTTCTTTAATAATTCTGTAACTTTCTACTTTTTCAGGTATACTGATAGCAAGGTATCTTAGTCACTGCTCTTCTGCTGTGAAGGACACCTTCACAGTTGATAATCAAGGCAACTTTTATGAAAGAACGCATTTAAGTGGACACTTTCAGTTTCAGAGGCTCAATGAACTATTACCATCCGGCAGGAGCACGGCAACAGGCGTGGTGCTGGAGGAGTAGCCCAGAGAGAGTTACAGCCTGATCTGCAGGCAGAAAGAGACTGTCTGTGCTGGGCTTTTGAAACCTCACATGGCCCCACTCCAGTGACACACTTCCTCCAACAAAGCCATACCTCTTAATCCTGACATCACTTTCGCTGACTAAGCATTCAACTATACGTGCCTATGACAGCCATTTTTATTCAAACCGCCATACAAGGTCTAAATAAATGGCTTGGAGGGCTACAGAATCCTTATAGCTTGAAAGATCTTTCTCAAATTCCCCAGCAACTCTCTCCATTATGATTTACTTCTCTTAGACTCTTGTAAGAGACATATAAATAAGCCTTCCTTTCCCTCATACCTAACATCATTTTATTGGGAGTTAATGCTATTAAAAGTTAGGCGAACCAATATCTAAATTACCAAAAGTAGGAGGACATTGAAATGCTTCAAGCAGATGGGCTGTCATATGCCTTTAATCCCTGTTCATGGAAGGCTTGAGATAGGAAGATTAGAAGTTCAAGGTTATCTTCAGCTATATGAGACCTATGTCAAAACAGATAGACAGGCAGGCAGGCAGGCAGGCAGACCGACAGACAGAAAAAACTTCCAAAGTACTGATGCATAAAGATGGCTGGATTAAGAGGTTAGCAACTAGCAAGTCCTTCAATATTGTCTTGCTGCCCTGGTTAACTTAACCAATAATGCATCACTATACTTGGTCTTTAGTACACATTGTTTTTCATATTTGAATGAGAAGGTGGGTTGGATAGGACCACCCTGTGACCTCATTGTTTTCTCTGTAGGGAAATGTGTTTGTGTTGGTAAATGTGACTATATTGAAAGTAAACTCAATGGCTCTCTGTTTATGAGTAGTGTATGTGTACTTTTCAGTAGTGCCAAGGTAAAACTGTCACAAAACAAAAAGTTAACTTATATACTCAGAATGTTCTGAAAACAGTGTATTTTTTTTTTAGTTTTTCCATTTGCCCAATATCTAAATGTTGATTTTTAGAAAGAGAAGTCATGATTGTCATTTCCTTACATAAAGTTATTTGTACAGAATTAATTCAATGAGTAGTAAATTTTTCAGATTTGCTTACTTTCTAGACATGTTTAGTGATCTCTGTTGACTTTCAGAGCGCAGGCAACAAATGTCATCATGACAAAGGTCAAAATTTAGAATAAATAATCCTATTTAGAACCCCAGGAAGCATGAATAGTCATTATTATTTATCACTCAAGGAAACTTATTAACAACTTGACCAAATTTTATTTAAAAAGTCATGGGCCAGTGAGGTGGCTCAGGCAATGAAAGCACTGATAACCTGAATTTAAATCCTTGGGATGACATAGTAGAAGGAGAGAACTCTAACTGCCTTCTCCTATGATAAAAAGTATTTTGACTGCTGCATTCTATTTAATAAGCACTTAGTCTGTTGGATAGCTTTTTATTGCTATTCCAAAATACCTAACTTAACCAAATTAAAAGTGATACATGGCCAGGCATGGACATTTCCCAGCCCGTGGGAGGCAGAAGTAGTCAGATCTCTGTGAGCTTGAAAGACAGTCTGGTCTGCATAGTGAGTTCCAGGACAGCCAGAGCTATGTAGAATCTCTCAATCTCTCTCTCTCTCTCTCTCTCTCTCTCTCTCTCTCTCTCTCTCTCTCTCACACACACACACACACACACACACACATACACACACACTGAGAGAGAGAGAGAGAGAGAGAGAGAGAGAGAGAGAGAGAGAGAGAGAGAGAGGCAGACAGACAGAAAGGAGAGAGAGAAGTGGGTACAGAGATATTTGGAGTATCTTTAAGAAAGACGGAGCCTTTCATGAGGAACCAAGGTCTAGAAACTTGATTACCACCTGTTGCAGGAAATATTAAAAAATTGAACCTGCCAATTCTCCGCAGTACCAGACTATACTCCTGTGCACCTGTCAGATCACCAACTCTCCAGCCACACCAGACCACAGGGCTCCTGCCAGGCCATCTCTCTGGCGCTTCCTCAGTTCCTCTCACTCCCATGTACCATGGTCAGCAATCTCAACACCTAATTACCCAGTAGAAACAAGGCTCTGAAAGCTTAAATAACCAGTCATATTTATATATCAATAAAATCACAATTTACAAGATGCCAATAAAAGCTTTGTCCCAATACTTCTAACCTTGTGAAATCAAAGCTTCTTGTGGCTGGAAAAGACAACACAGGTGCACATTGTTGGTGTTCTGTCTAAGCTCCACCCCACACCTACCAGGTATGCCCCGCCCCAGAGATCTGGCCCACTATAAGAGGGGCTACTTGCCCCTCCTCTTCCTCTCCGCTCTCCCACATACTCTCACCTCTCTGCCCCTTGGGCTCTCCTCTCCCCCCCATGGTCATGGCTGGCCTTCACTTCTCTACTCTCCCTCTCCCTCTCCCTCTGCCTCTCCCTCTCCCTCTCCCTCTCCTTCTCCCTCTCCCTCTCCCTCTCCCTCTCCCACTAACTCTCATCCCCTACTCTGAATAAACTCTATTCTATATCATGCCTGTGTGTGTGTGTGGTCCCTCAGGGAAAAGAGGGGCCTGCCTGGCTACCCCCTTTCCCACACCCCCCGTGCCACACTCCCTTGACCCCCAATCCTCTCCTTTTTAAGCCCCCACACACATCAACAGCCATCTTCCTTCCTCCCTACCCTCAGACTCCTCCGGCTCCTCTATCCTCAACTCTTAGTTCGCCTCCCTTTTCTCTGTTCAATCCTAGGCCTCCTACTGCCTTAATATGATTGGACTGGGAAAATCCTGCAACAACCCCCCATTACCAAAACTGCCCCAGCCAGTGGCTTTAATGGTAAATCATAAATTTAAAGAATGATAGTTCTAGACTACTGAGAGTTAGTTTTAGAAGTATGGTATAGATTTCTAGGGGAAAAAAAAAACAAGCAAAGGAATGGAAGAGTGTGAGGAGGGCATCTAAATAGAGAGTGGGAGGGTCCCACTGAGCTTCACTGTCTTGGAGTTATAAGGCTTTACTACGTGTCTGTGTGTGTGCGCGCAATGTAGCAAAGTGCATGAAATGCTGAGTCCAGGTCCTTCCCGGTGCTGGTATGCTGTTGAGTTTGGTTTCAAGGACTGGGATTTTCTCTCTTAGGGGAAAAAAGATAAGGGAATACCAGACTCCACTCCTGGCATCCCCAGCCTCTGGCAAGGACTAGGCTGCCCACATGCTCAAGGACATTTCAAGCATTTAGCCAAGAAAGAAATTGCTCACTTTTCTTTGTGGTCTTTTCACCCTGACTAGCCTAGAGAGTTTCTGTGCTTTGTTTGCATCAACAGTAGAAAAGATTTCACTCTGGCTTCTTGTTTGAGAAGTTTTCCTCAGCAGTTGCTTGGCCTTCTCGCCCTAGGGAAGAACATCTTGTCAGGAGAGTGCTTTGTGGAGGCAGCTGTTGACTTGACCTGGCAGTGCCTCAAGCAGACAGAGGAGAGGGAGGCTACCAGTCACAAGGCTTCTTCCATTAAACCCTGCTGCTCCCAGTGGTGCCACCTCTCTGACCAAGCCTTCACATGAGCCTTTGGGGGACATTTAAGTTCAAACCATAACAGTTAGATAAAGGGAATCCAGAAAAAAAATCTCACTTGGGGAAAGAAGGGCCAGAAACAGGAAGATGGGAGAAGGCCAGAGAGCCCTTGGCTCTGAGATTGCTCCTTTGGCTTAAGTCCTTGGCAGACTGAGGAACCAGCCTGACAGTACCTCTTTCAGAGCCACAACGCATACATTTCAGTGTGTGTGAAATGCCCTACAGACAGCAAATACTTTTCTGTCACACTAATGTGGGCTTTATCCTGAAGTTTTAAGGCTAATCTCCTTGAAGTATGTATGTATGTATGTATGTATATATATATATATATATATATATATCCTGATGTTTTCTGCAGTATACTTCAAGGTTGAAATATATTGCAGCATTCTTTAAAATCCTTTCATAATGTTGACATTGATTCTAAACTGTATGTGATCCTTGTTCTAGCCTTTGTTTTTGTAAGTATTTTGATATGTAAAGACGTTAAGGAGAAAGCCTGAGGTCAGTCATGGCTTCGCTTGTACAGGGCTGCTTGTGACCCAGTCTTGGCACCTGAGATTACTCTAGACCATACTGACCATTTGGTAGTGAGCACTGCTCTCCGTGTCCTGCTTAGAATTAAGCTGTGCTATTAATGTAAATAACCTCAAGATTTCAAATATTTAATGTGAAAAAACTATTAATAGTTTTTATTATGTGTTAATATTTTAAATCCTTTGAGCTAAGTAGGTGATTCCAAACTAATTTTTCATTCATTTATTTAGTGTCACTAATAAAAAATGAAATATGTTTTACACATTTCCACTGGACAGTACACATTTCCACTGGACAGAACAGTCATTAGCAGTACATAGGATATATATTGTATCTACATTCTAAATCTTTCACCAGCCAATATTTTAGATGTATATGAGAAACGAGGAGAAATTGCCTATTTTAATTTAACCAAACAAAAGTATTACACAGGTCTGTCTTTTTCCATCAGAATGTTCTCTTGAGACTAAAAGAGGTTTCCTTCCTCCATGCCGTTGCTAATTCCTAAAGTGTGCCCTCTCCTCTGCTGCCACGCCTCAATTGCACTGGAAGGCCGGCTCCCTGCTATGGGGTGGCTGAGAGTAGGAAGGGCTGAATGGCAGCCCCTCTGGCCACAGCTCATCCTTCACCTCCAGCTCTCCTAATCCCAAAATTGACAATCCAAGTGAAGAAAATTCGAACACCTCCCCCACCCCTTTGTCTTTCTGCTTTTATGCCACGCCCAATACCTCTAGCTCTGCTTGTGTCCCTGGGAACTCTTCAGATAACCTTGTTTGTAGAGAGGGGAAGAGGCTGAGGCCTCTGAAATGCAGATGAACCTTCCTTCTGTTCTTTGTGGGCTACAAAGACCAACCTTTCTCACCCAGGTGGCTTTTGTCTGTCCTTGGGCCCTGTGAAAGCTAGGCAGGAGGAGGAAGCTACCTCAGGGAGAGAGGAAGTGGGAGACTGCTGTGGAAAACTGGGATGGTGCTGCCCAAAATCTACTACCATTTACATGCTAATCAAAACCAGAAATGGCTTTTCTCCCTCTCGTTTGATCTGATTTGGAACTTTGTGACTTTTCCTCGGTTTGGCATTTTACCCCCCTGTGTTTTTCTCCATTGTTGTTAGCTGTAAAAGTCTTTGAAATTCTCAAAATGAAGGAAGGTTTTCCCCTGGAATGAGAGAGCTGAACAAGCTGTGAAATGCTTTGTGTTCCTGGAGGGTCTGTTGTGGAGGAAAACCTACCTCTGAAGACAGAGGTGAAGCCGGAAGAAACAGCTTCATGGCAGAGGGATTTAGGAGAGAACTTTATACTGATGGAGCGTGGGATTCAGGGCGCTCCACAGAATATGTCCATTAGAGAGGCGAAGGAAGGCAGAAGTCAAGGCAGATTACATTTAAGGGGGATAACGGTTAAGGTTTTTCTTTTGTTTTGTTCTTTGTTTTGTTTTTGTTTGAGATGGGGTCTTACATAGCATAGGATGGCTTAAAACTATTTTTATAATCTGGGTTATAATGGAACTCACAGTGATTCTCCTGGTGCAGGCACATATGTGCTTGAATTATAGGCATGCAACACTGTGACCAACAACTTCTAGGTTCTATGTCCTGTTCTTCGGGGAGTGCGGGAGGGGGGCGCAGGAAAAAGGACAGGAGCAAGTGGAAGGAATGGTCTGTGAGTGCCTTTCCTTCAGTTCAAGTCCTGCACTGCAGGCCAGTGCTCCAGGGGTCTCTGTAGAGACAAGGATATAGGAAGCATTGCAGTCACAGAAGAACAGCAGATGAAGAAATGCAGTAAGTTTGGTGTCAGGTAAAGGACTGTAGATTTCCAGAGTAATGTTTGTTGACCTAGAGAATAATAAGATCTAAACTAAGAAGTTAATTTTTTTTTAAAGTTTTCTGCTGTTAAGGAAAGCAGAACAAAGACTTTGATTGAAGGAAATGGAGCGGGTGGCCACTTAACAAATCTCCGGGAACTTAATGTTGTATGCTTCTGAGGAACTAGGAAGAAGGCAACCCCTGGGAGGCAAACAGATAAGGAGTGGAGGCGTGCCCAGGTAAGAAAGATAGTGAACTTCCAAGATGGCTGGCTTTTTCCTCATCCTCCACCTAACAAAAGCCTGACTTCTTAAAGCAAAGGCCTTGGAGGTGTTTCTGCTTCTCTCCTGACCACAGACCCGATAGTGGGCAGGCCCAAGAGTTAGAGGCCAGATTAGGACAAGTTACACAACAGTTGTGAGCCAATCAACAAATCTGTCTTTCTTCAAACCAGCCAACCCTAGATTAGGAAAGGGGAGGAAAACTCTTCAGATATTTAAAACCCCAGCCCTGGAAGAGTTTTGGTTTTTGACTTCCCCAACTCTCCCCACCCCACCCACTTTTGGGAGGGTCTGCTGCATGCTATGTGTCCCCACCCCCATAAATCCCTGTCTCACTTGCTGGTTCTGTCTGCTCCTTGTGGCAGTGTTTAAGATTTCTTTCCTGTTATTTGTTGTGCTTGAGATTTTCCCTGCCTTTTAATTCTTCATTGCCAGAGAAAAGGAACCCAATCAATACTCCTAGACTGGAGTACAACAGACATGCTTGTTTTGATTACCTTTTTACCCATTAATTTAAATCAGAGTGGCTAAGCATCTCTTGGCTTAACTTCTCTCCCAAAGCAGCTATTCATGCCAAATAAGTGTAGGCATTCCAAACTAACCTTTTCAGTGGGGATTTAAATGACCTTACCTGTAGAGTCTGAGAGTTGTGGGTTTGTTTTGTTTTGTTTAGGATTTCATTTTGGAATGGCAAAAATAAAAGTTGAGGGTCAAGAATTGTAGCTTAGCCATAGGGGCACATACCCAAGTGTAGACAAACCCTGGGTTTGCTATCCAGCACCAAAAAAAAAAAAAAAAAAAAAGATGTAAACACATAAGCTTGGAATAGGATCATAGTTGCCTAAAAAGTAAAACTTGGCTGCTCAATTCAAAGTCAAAGTAAAACAAAAAACAAATGGAGAGGCTAGCAGAACTGTCAAACCTTAACTCTTAACCTGAAGTCAGCAAAAACCTTTTCAAGTCATTGTAATAAACCAGAATATTTGCCATGGAAGGAAGTTGGGTACTGGAAGAATAACCTATATATTATATTATACAGGAAAACAATAACTTAGGACCTGAGCCCAGCAACATGAAGCAAACTTTGCTATTTCTACCCATTTGATAATTTTTTTCAGACTTACTGTTTTCATATGCCATAATCCAAGGAAGTCAACTTTCTGTATTCAAGTCTTTACTTCATGACATAAATATTCTTTCCCCTTGATAAATAAGTCATACCCCATCATGTTGTTCACAAAGTTTTTTCATTGTTTACATAAAAAGTTTTAATCTTTCTCATTATTGCATCAATTATCTTTTAGCTAGAGTTGCTTTGATTATGAAACCTCAAAGGGGCAAGTAGGCAATTGTGAGCTGGATGTGGTGGCTCACCCTGTGTTCCCAGCACTTGGGAGGTTCAGGCAGGAGGATCAGAAGCTCATGATTATCCTCTGTTATATGATGAATTTAACAGCATCTTGGGATAGATATGACTCTACCCCACCCCAAAAGTGCTAAATTTGATGAAATCATAGGTATTTGTACAGAATTTTGATTGAACAGAAAATGGTGTACCTTAGGAATTCTTTAGGTTTGTTGGTTCAGTTTGTTCTGTCTGCTGCTCATTGGCATTCCTTTTTTCTGGATGTAGGACTCATGGGGGTCTTGTATTCTATTTTAAAAGAAGGATAGACAGTTCTTTTAAAGCTTCAGACAAGAGCCAGAAATCAGACTAGCCTTTCTGCTATTGCTCTTTCATTATTAGATACCCAAATTCATATTTGGGTTAATGTTCTCTCAACCTTGTCATAATTAATAGCTCAGTAAACCACCTCACTTAGAAAAATCTTTATACTCATTAATGTCATTTGAGTTTAAAGACATTTATTTTGTGTCTGTGTATGTGTGTATGCATATACCTGTGCGTGTGTGTGTGTGTGTGTGTGTGTGTGTGTGTGTGTGTGTGTGTGTGTAGGTCGGAAAATAACTTGAAAGAATTGGTTTGCTCCTTCCTACATGTGTATTCCAGGGATTATATCAGGCACTCAGGTCAGCAAGCTTGGTGGCAAGCACCTTTGCCTGCCCAGCCATCCCGCCAGCATGTCACCTAAGGTTTTAATAATAATCTTAGAGAAATTATTTTTAAATAAAATGGCTGGATGGAATAATCAACCCAGTTAAAAGATACTTTTACATTCTCATGACTATAAGCATTAATTTGAAGTAATGCTGGTTTATTTTGATTGGTATGTTCAGAAAGAACACATTCAAATAGAATAAAAGTGTTTGTTTACCATTTTGGAAGTCTCCATAAGGCATCAGCAGGTTCGCCAACCACAGATAGGCATCCATCCCTACCAAAGAAGTGCCTGCCTGTGCTCGAGCCCGCTCACCAAAGCACAAGAGCATGCCCAACTCCACTTTTCTAATTTTAACATTGCCACAAAGTTTGTGACTTGCTTTTACAGACTGCCCATTTGATTGCCCTAATAAATGAAAAGAAGATAGCTCATTCATATAAACTAATAAAGCTTCACAATTTAGTGTTTATTAATTTATCTCTGTAGAACAGAGGTTATAAACTCTCTATGACCAGCTCCACTAGTATGTCTCTGACTCAGAAAAGCCTCTTTCTGTCTTTTGTGTATAGTGTGAATGAAAGAGGTGCATTTCATACCAATCAGAAAATATCAATGATGGGGTAAAGAGCAGAGCTTATGGGTCAGGGCCTAATTACGGCTCTCAAAGTTTCCTTAACCCCCATAAAGGGGGTTAAAACATTACTTGTTCCCCTGTGTCATAATATCTTGTGACTTAACCTTTTTAAATGTGTTAACAGAAAACAGCATCTAAGGTCTACAATAACTGAGGAGAACTCTTGTTTTAACCTGCCTACCTAATGTTCCCACCAATGTATTTTAAAGGTGACTCAATTTAAAACTTTGTTCTCTTACTATAAAACTTAACAGTTAGCAAACTGGAACTTGAATTTTTAGTAGATTTAATCTGTATTCCCTGGCTCTCTCATATTTGGCCTCTGAATAAAACAAACACATATATTAAAGAATTTTTACGTGAGATAAAAGAAGCCAGGCAGATGTTATACTCAGCCCAGAAAAGCAAGCCAAGAGTGTAAGCAGGGGCACTGCAAAGACACTACCAAAATGACTACTTGGCTACCTCATGGTCAGGAGAAAGGTTTTTATTGTGGATAAGAGAGAGCGTACATCTAGGGGCATCTGTAAGAGTCCAGATCAGTAAGAAAAAAAACAGACTGGACATGTCCAGTGGACTGTCCAGGGCTTCCTGTGAGAAGAATAGCAGAGAATAATGAGAGAGAATGGGGGGGGGGGAGGGCGCTTATGTATAGAGAGAGTGAGAAGTGAGCTGCGATGTAGAATATCTCTGGAATATTGGGAAGTGCGAAGGGCCAGGAGGCTAGCCTATGCTTTGAGATGTATAACAAATACACATGAAAAGGGACCTGAGGGGCCTTTGGTATGCACCCTAGGTACACTCAATAGAGAACCAGATAGATGTCTCTTCAGAGGAAGGGGAGATAGGGAAGTGGCTCTTCCCAACAGACAGAAGCAACACCCCCAACCCACCCCAGGTTCCTGAGGGGTGCTGGAAGTATGCACTTGCAACCCAATAGTCCAGAGTGAGCTGAGCCAAGCTTGTCATTTTGGACCATGACAGTGGGTTTGCCCTGTTTGGTTGCTTGGTTTTGTTTTTTAGACCTAATAAAGACATCATGAACTTATGTGGGGTAAACTGGCATTGAGATAAATTTCAAATAGAGACAAAATTGGTATTTCTAGAGTTAGGTCAGTAAGTGGGGGATAGGACAGAAGTTTTGTGCCTGTCACTGTAGCCATCCACTTTATGGGTGATAGTCATAGTCATGGTCTCTGACAGCAGAACACTGAAGTAGCAAATACTCAACTTCTATATACTTATTCTAGGAAAATGGAGGCGAGTTCATTCAAGCCTCTGCTCAGATCCTTTCATCAATTGATAACACTAATCAATTTGTAACCTCTTCTAAATACACTTTATTTAATAATTTATTGATTCATCTACAGTGATCTTGTAAACAACATACTAAATCACACCTGAACAAAACTTATCTAACATACATCTTGTCACATCATAGTCTTCTACCATGCCCAGGAACTATTTTAGTCAGTGAAACCACCCACAAGAAATAAAAATTGTGGTTGTAAATAGTCCTTGAAGAGGATTCTTGTCTGGAGTCTGAGGGCTGAACCAAGAAGACAGTGGGGTGCTTTGCTTGACCTCAGTCAGGAGGAGATTCAAAGACTGTTTCCTTTCTGTACATATTATAAGTGACCACATGCGGAGGGATGCAGAGATTTGGAGGCCACAAATGAATTTTTGTAAATCCGTGAATTTATAGGTATTACTTACCAAGGGTTTTTTGATGTTGTTGTTGTTTCTATGTAGCTCTTTGTTCCTAATCCTTGGTTGAGAGATTTTTGGCAGTTCAGTCATGAGGATGAGAATAAGGAAGAGAGAGTATTCCTTAGATGCCTGTAGAACTCTGGAATCACATTTCTTAAAGTAGTGTTCTTTCTGTGTGGTGGTTTGCTGGGGTTCCTAGTATTTCACGAGTTAAGTAGGACTGTGGGAATTCCTATGCATAACCCATTGCCCCAGATTAATTTCCACAAAATTTCTGCTCATGAATTTTAGATATTTGCATATGTCTTCTCAAGGGATTAAAAAATGTGTTCTAAATTTTTAAACCAATTTCCAGCTGTACTTTTGATTGGTTTGCTTTATGGCAAATTCTAAGTAGAATGTTTCCAATTAATGTTTTGGAAATAATTGTATTGCCATACAATCTGTATGGCAGATTGTTATTTGAAAAATTAAAGAGCCCATTGACTGTTGCATCAGAAGCTAGTGATGTTTTGCAAGATGCCAAGCTCTAGCAGGTAGGTGTAGGGTGTTTGTTATTCTAATGAATCTTCCAGATGCTGTGTGTGCTTTTTTTCTTTGCTTATTGACAGCCCAAGAAAGGATTGTTCGCCAGTTTATCCACACCTTAGTCACTTCCATATGTTTTCCAAAAGAATATCTAAGATACTGAACATCATTTCAAAGTGAGATATTTAAAGTGAAATTCCAGGAAAGGTTTCTCCCTTTCCTCTTTTGAAATGGTAGATGTCTGCTTTGCCTTCCACGAGGTGTGGTAATGCCAGACTATACTCTGGTGAAGCATCTTGAAACCTTCCATAACTACCAATGTGCCTCCCTCATTGTCTCAGAGACTTGCTTGTTCTGATCCCCGGAGGTGGTAGCAGGATCTTCCTGTTGTTTGTGTCACTTGCTGTGCTGTTGTGTTTACGCTTTGCAGCACAGTAGTAAACTGTTCCCTTCCACACAAATTCACATCAGAGTTTCTTATTATGTTATCAATGGAGAACCACCTTTCACAGGACTTTGAGAGTAAGTTTTGCCATAGGTAGTAAAAGAACAAACAAATGTGACTGTGTGTTTATTCCAGAGACATAAATGTAAATCAAAATGAATACTTTATCTCACATGAAAATCATAAGCTGACCATTGTGAGTTGGCTTGTTTTTTAAGGGCATTCATGTATGTGTGCATGTATATGCATGTATGTGAATATATGTGCAAATGTGAAAAGATTGCATTGTCATTGCATCAGAAATAGAGCAATCCAGCCACAGTGTAAAGATTTACAAAGTAAGATGGCCTGCTTTTGAAAAAGAAATTTATTATTGGACATTAAGGATCACATTTTAAGTTTCCTAAGCATTTGCCAGATGTACTTCTCTTACAAACTATTTTTGCGACAGCGTTCTACTGTGTGAGACAGCAGAGTCAACTCCTCTCCTCATGTAGGTGCTGCTGTGTGGATTTGTGGCTAATCTGTGCCATATGGCTACTCTGCAGTGGGAAGTGATGGCAGTCCCGGGAGCTCACTCTGTCCCTGGGCAGTTGCCTCGGACAGATTCAGGGACTTTGATCTTCATGTTGCACAGCTGGAAAAAGCAAGGGCTGGTTTTGAATGAACCAATAAGACGACTATGGGACCATTGTCATAGAGTGCACCTTAGCTTTATATAAGCAGTCTACAGACAGTGCACTGTTTCATATCAGATAGTTTGGATTATTTGGTTTAAAAAAAAGAAAAACAAACAAAAACTTACCTTTAAGTTGAAAAACTAGAAATTTGGATGTGAATATTTTACTGATATATTCTTGTTGCTCTATATTTCATGGAAAATTCTTTAGGAGTTTCAGAAATAAAAAAAGCAGGAGTTTATGTAGTATGTGTAAGTCATATAATTTACCCATCACTAAGTGCATGCTCAATATCTTCTTGAGTGTTGTTATTGTTATGAGTTCTGTCTTAATAATGTCCCAGAACAGAGCAGAGGTGTGATGAGTGATTGGAAATCCAGTGTTACACAGTCTTCCTTTCCTTTCACTGTCTGCTGTGACTGACATCAGCCACATGTCACCTCGTGGTGGCTGCCATTAGCCGTCCTCTTTCTAACCCCGTGCTCTCTGTCAGACAGGGCGCTTGTTTGTTCAGCTCTAGGAGCAAAGCTAGCTGTCTTCCACAGGGAACCATGAGGGGAGACTGCTTCTCCCTGGACCCTAACCAGTCCAAGTCTCTTCTGAATTGTTATAACCATCGATAACAAACGTAATCCAGGTTAGAGTCCATGAGAAAAACTAAACCAGTTTTTCATTTCTGTGTCTAAATAACCTGTCCCCTCATGGCACTGACCCGACAGCATTTTGAAAGTCTGTAACCAGAACAGATAATAGAGCTTTGCTTTAGGCTCTGATACAAGGGGAGCAGTTAGAATCCATAGGATTTGCAGGTCTCCGTTTCCTCTCAGGACATCATTACTCAACTGAAAAGTCTGTCTTGGCAGGTGGAGGAAGTGAGAAAGCATGCTCTCATCCACCATTTGGCAAAAGAATATCAGAATTCTCAAGTATGCCAACCAGTGACTGCCGTGACCAGCTTTAGAGTCAGCGTTAGAAGGCTTCTTAGCTCTTCCTCCACAGTTGTAACACTGTGGCATAGATTTGATTTTCAGGATTTTTTTTTTAAAGTCTTGTAAAAATATTTAAATAAAAATTTACACAATCAGATTGAGAGAAAGTGGGTAAAATAAAAATGGTAACTACAACATATATTTAAAGATATCCAGTTTTATGTAAGAGGTGGATAGTGTATAGCTTTAAAGTCAAAAGTCAAGTGTTAAAAAGGCTTTGACTCTTAGCCATATAATTTAGACCTATTGTCTAAGTGCTTTCTTTTTTTCTTTTTTCTTTTTTTTTTTTTGAATGTCTTGAAATGGAAATAACCATTTTATATACTTATTTTGTGAGATCAGCTTCTCTTTTTAAAGCTATATTATTTAAATTTTATGTTCATTGGTGTTTTGCCTGAATATATGTCTGTGAGAGTGTCAGATCCTCTGGGATTGGAGTTAGACAAGTTTGAGCTGCCCTGTGCGTGCTGGGAGTTGAACCTAGGTCCTGGACAAGCAGCTGGCTCTCCAGCTCGAATCAGCTTCTCTTAAGCTTCCGGCTTTCCTAATGAGGAATTACTCTGAGAGTAATACTGAGTGCATGAATTAAATAGGTATGTTTAACATGTTTTTTCTTAACCACTGTATTGTAATGAACTCACTCAATATCACACAGGTAAATTAAGGCAGCCATTCAAACATCTGCCATAGCCCAAGCTTTAGACTTCTCAGGGAACTTTATACAGTAAGAAAGGCCTGGGAGCTTCAGAGCTTCCCTTAGGGTTACACTTAAACTGCCAGTTACATTGCATGCAGTTATCCACCACAAAAAAAAAAAAAAAAAAAAAAAAAAAAAAAAAAAAAAAAAAAAAAAAAAAACTATCTTTAACTGATTAAAGATAGTCTAATGTTGAATTTGCCTTTCTGGTTTCCCATTTGCTTATGGATATTGAGTTTTGTTTGGACATTTACTGCTAACAATTGGATGGTAGAGAACCAAGTAGTTTCAGTGACAAAGTAGTTCATTGAAGGTCATGTTTTCCTTTCTCAGACAGTTACAGTAGGATACTTTGAGCTTCATGGGTTGGGTTTTATGGCATCATAGATAGTTGACTTCCAGCTATGGAGCCGCTGGCCTGAGTGCTACTCATGTAACTTTACTCCAACACTATCCTCATGAGGAGACACTAGGATTCCTTAGAATCGGTATCACTAAGAAGGCACTTGTGGCTGGACAGTGGTGGTTGCATACTTAGTTCCAGCACTTGGGATGCAGAGGCAGGTGGATCTCTGGGTTTGAAGATAGCCAAGGCTTTACAAAGAAACTCTGTCTCGAAAACCAAACAAAAAGTCACTTGTTTTGACTGTATAATACATATTTTGGACATTTTATAAATGATGGTCAAGAAGCATGAATGAAGATTAGTTATTTGAAAAAGAATCCTGAGAGAAATGAATGGTGGGAAAATGGAGTTTATAATAAAAAAATTAGAGTTGTAAGAGTGATTTAACTTAAGGAAACATGAGGGCAATGCTTCTGTCCAAGGAGGAGTGTTGATTGGAATGTTCCCTAAACACTAAAGGGCACTCGAGGGCACTCAGAACAGAGATGCTCTCCAAGTAAGTTCAGTCTCCAGAGTTTAAAACACACACACAAAAAGCATTTGGAGAAAAGATACAAACTCAGAAAACATTTTGACCAAAGGCTCTCAGTTTGGTTTGCCTTAAAATCTCCTGAAATTGAGAGTGTAAGTATAACTTAACTCTCCAGCCCCCACCAGATATTGTTTAGGTTCAACTGGCTTTTAGTCAGGTCTCAGTACTTGCATAGTTGGTTATGATTCAAACTAATCACCTAACCATTAAACAAAGGTTGAAAATAAGTTTTTACTTTAGTTAGTAAGGGGACAGAACTTGGTAATCTCAAGAGGAGTGATGGAGTGGAGGATAGGGAGAACTTTAGTATTTCAGATGTGTTCAGACCCTAGGCCTTAGAGCAGTGAGGTTAGCTATATTGTTGAATGTCCTTTGTACTGTTAAAGATGTCACATATTAACCCATGTATAGAAATCTGACTTTCTATAACCTTATAACTAAGCAAGAAATTTTTAGTAGAAATTAAATCATAGGTTACTCCTTCACTTTGAAATATGACAGCTCATCTTCAGGCAGTGTTTGGACTTTTGCACACAGGATTGAGAGGAAACAAATTACTAAATTTATATTTCAAATGTGTTGACATTTATTTTTGTTGATAAATGAACATGAAATTATACAAGTTAGCCTCTGCTTGCTTGCTGTATTTCTTAAGTATCCTCATTAATTCTGTTCCTGTGGGGTTTGTTTTGGTTTTGTTTTCCATCTAGGATGGAGCTATGACGTGGAAGAGAAGAAGGTTCCGAAACCCAAGTCCAAGTCTTATGGTGCAAACTTTTCTTGGAACAAAAGAACAAGAGTGTCTACAAAATAGGCTGGAGCTGGCTGCATTTCTGCTTGCCTGCAACTGAAGTGTCAGCTGTGCACTATTTATAGTCCATGGATAATGCACCTCTTAATCTCCTAATAAATGTGACCTTTAAACTACAGGTACACTTGGCAGTTTCTATTTTAAGTGTTTTTGATGTCTTACACTGAACACATTACAATTTCCTGCACAGACAGATGTGAGACGTTCACCCCTCTAGGAAATCAGAGCACTTAGAACCTCCTAATGTGAATGTCTGGAATCAGCTGCAGCCTATGTGGTTGCTGGCTGCTTTTTATAGCCACTCAAGTCAATATCATACATAAACTCCAAGCCATCGTTACTAAACTACTCTCTGGGGAATTCTTTTGTCACAGGTAGAGAAGGATATGATTATACTACAACCCAATGACCCTCAACTTAATTTCCTTATAGCCAATGTTCTCCTGTTTTACTGGAGATTTGTATTTTCTCAGTGCTTATGAACATAAAAGGATTTGTCTATAGAAGTTAAGCCCGTTCTTCCCAGTCCCATGCTCCCGAAAATAAGACTCAGACTCAAAATATATTTACAAATACCTTGGCCATATTGCTGGGCTTTTCTCTGACTAGATCATAACTTAAATCATCCCATTTATTCTAATCTACATTCTGCCATGTGGCTTATTACTTGGGCTCAGGTACCATATGTCCGTTTCCTCCCCTCTTCCTGGGAGAATCTTCCTTGCCTGGCTCTATCCCAGAATTCTTTCTGCCTCCCAGATGTCCACCTGCTAGTCCACCTTTTCCTATAGGCCGGAGGCTTTTTAATTGATAGGTGATGCATCCATACAATACACAAGATATTCTCTCTACATTTGTCCATACCAGTTTCTGCCATTTGACATCTGATGATTGTGAGAACTTCCAATGGAGATCTTTCATTCTTAGGAAATAAATTCAATACAAAATAAAACCAAGTGTTTGGAGACCTTTAGTGTTGCTATTATGTTTTTAAAATATAAATAAACAGACTTTACTGCATATTTTACTGTGGCCTAAATGATTACCCATGAAGCCATGTTCTCACTGGGCTCTTAGAAAGTCCCATGGCTTCTAACCTGCATAAACACCTTATTAGGGAGACACATTTCCAATTTTTCTAAGAAGAGAAATCAAGACTTAAAAAGGATTAAATAGTAGACTCAGGATGAATGACACTGGTCCCAGGTACTAAAGGTGACACCGGAGTTGCCTTCTTCAAACCCATGAACTTTGTTGCTTATAGTAGCTATAGAGAAATGTGCTTTAACAATAGCAGATTATTTCTTTATGTTACATGTTCTTCATTGTGCACGTTTACATTTTTTCCTGTTATTTCATGTATATCAATGGTAACACATTGCCTTAGCTCACAACAGTGCACCAGAGAATACAGTTTTCTTCTGAGGAGCACATTGGCAGTCGTTTAAAAACAAGTGAATGAATGCACACTGCATTTCATTAAAAAAAAAAAAAATCCACCTCTATTTAAACAGCTAAGGATGGACACAGATAAATAGAGAGATTTTTCTCTGTAAAATTGTCTCCAAGAACTAGTAAGTAGACCGTATAAATGTTTTATCAAAGAAGCTAAAGGAGAATTATGGAACTGCTAAAATGAGCAGTCCATGTCTGAGCTAGAGAGAGGTAGTGGAGCAGATAAAGACCCCTGCTGCCAAGCCTGGAGACCTGAATTCAGTTTGCTCCCTGGGGCCTCAGGTGAAAGGGAGGACATTCACTAGCACACTGTGACACACCCACCCAATCCCTCACACACACAGAGAAACTGTTCAACCAAGATTCATCCATATGAATTTTTAAAAAGGATGCCCAAGGTGCTTTGCTAAGTAAAAAGAAGCAAAGAATATGGTCCAATGAGAAGGCAATTTAACTTAGATTGCTTTCAAACACATTATATAGACTTTGGGAAGCTTCTACTGCATTAGGTGCACACCAAACCCTGGAATGGCCCACAGGTTTTAGCCTCCCCTCCCTGCAGTGCCTCCGTTATCCCCACTTTGCCTCCCCTCCCTCTTTGACTCTCCTTTCCCAGTCCCTGCCTCATGCATCTATAACCCACTATTGCATTTCACCTTCCTAGGGAGATCCATCCCTCACCGTAGTCCTTACTCTGTACCTAACCACTGTGCTTCTATAGATTGTAGCTTGTTTACTGAAGACTTAACAGCTAGCATCCACACAGAAGTGAACATATAACATATTTGTCTTTCTGGATCACTCATCTTGGAATAATTTTTTTCCTATCTCCTTTCATTTACCTACAAATTTCATTTTTTAATGGCAGTGTAATATTTCATTATCTATGTGTATCATTTTTTTTAACCATTCATCCATTCACAGACACCTAGGCTGTTTGTAATTTCTGACTTATGAGTAGAGCAGCAGTGATGGTTGGGCATTGAAGAGAAGAAAGAATTGGATACCTCAGTCAATTAAAATGTTAAACCTAAAAACAATCCAGGCACAAAACATCCAGGAAATCTGGAACACTATGAAAAGACCAAATCTATGAATAATAGACATAGAAGGAAAAGAAATCCAGAGTAAGGCACAAAAAATACTTTCTACAAGCTTATAGCTTACTGTCTACCCTAAAGAAGGGGTTGCCTATCAAGGTACAAGAAGCATAGAGAACACCAAACAGACTGAACCAGAAAAGAAATTCCCCACAACACTTAATAATCAAAACAGTAAACATAGAACAAAGAAAGAAACAAGAAAGAAAATGTCACAAGGAGGGGAAACCAGCCAAGTAACATGAAAGCAGATTTATTAGAATTACATCTGGTTAGTCAGTGGAGTCTAGCTATTTAGTATAGATTAGACACGAATTCAAACCAATTAGTTGTATTCAAACGCCAGTTTGGTGAGTCTAATAATGTTAGGTTTTTCTACACATTTGTAACCTGGAAAAGATAAAGATGAAGTGACTAAGATTATCGATGCACTGCTGATAACTGGTGATTGTACTTCCTGTGCACTGTGCAAGGTGCTGTGTCTTCTAAGGGCTTGCCGACTTCTTCAGCCCTATGAAATTAATCGTACACAATGATAGGACAGCCTGCTGCTCTGTGCACACTGCTCTGCACTGTTGATCATTCCATACGTGCTCTGATTGCAGGCATGGTGGAGTAGTACAGAAAACTGTAAAGAAGAATGCGACTACCAGGCATACTACTCTAATTGTTACAGTTAGGGTCTGTTTCTGCTGATTCATGCCTTTGTATACAGTTTTTACTTTTATAAAACAAAATTGTAATATTTTTACATTTGAAAAACACCACCACACTAAATGCCAAACCCTTTTTCCTTAATGTGTTACAGTTTCTGTCAACATTGTTCTATCACATAATACTTAATATCCAGAAAGTATAAATTTCATTATTTAACATTTGGATTTTTCCTTTTAAAAAGTTTCTTGCACCTCCATTGTAATAAGTAGCTGGGATCTCTTTAGGTAGACTATAAATGAATGGAAGGGGAGGGGCTATACTTTCCTGGGCTTACTCAGGCTAGCTCAGTGCACAATGCATTGCTGGAATAATCTCTCAAAATACTGTTAACACCCAAAACTTAACATTGAATGCTCAAAGTACTTACAAAATGATTTTTTTTTAATTGAGGAGTCAAAGTATTAAAAAATATAATTGTTTTCCTAAATAATTAAAAAATAATAATCTCTCAAAAAGTCTCAAAACACTGAAAAAGACCACCATATAATTAGTATATAGCCAATTTCTTTGAAGACAAATTTCAGTCTTAAATGAGTTTAAGTCACAAAACTGTGAAGGAAAATTAGATTCTGGGCTGTGGTTTAATTGATAACCTATAAATACAAACTGTTAGCACTGTTCTTTTGACTCTAATTAAGGGAGAAGATCTAAGCTGAGGGAAACCAAATGCTGGGATTCGGCACATCTTAGGAGGGAGGAAGCTTGAGTGTCTACACTTGGTGGTGGTGGTAGTGGCGGTTAGCAAGAACGAGCCCAAGAGATTCCACCCGTGCAGGAAGCATGCAGTTTTAATTACTCCTCTCTTTCTCTGACCAGATGCCAGAATCAACTTAAGGGAGGAAGGATTTATTTTGGCTCGTGGTTCTAGAAAGAAATTGTGGGTGTTAATAGCCATCGTGCTGGAGACAGCAGGGCAGAGCGAGCAAGTCTTGTAATGGCAACCAAGAAACAAAGAGAAAGCAAGGCCACACTCCACCCCCTGCCTTTCACCACCTCCCAATAATGGTCAGCAATTGTCCCTTCATTATGGTAGAGCCTTCATGACCTGAGCATCTTTGAAAATGCCCTCAGAGGTACATTCAGATCTCCTAGGCGTGTCTTAGCCAAGCAGTCCAGTGAAGAGGCACAAATGCAATACTGACTTTGAAAACTAAGTGTATTAATAATGTCATTTGGTAACAGTGTATTGTAATAGTAAATTTTCTCTTAATCCAAAAGTCATGGATATTTTTAAATATCACCAGATTTTCTCCAAGTTTGTTTGTTTTTCTTGTTCTTTATTTTTTTCATAAAAAGATGGACCGTTTGATGATGGAAACTCAGTTAACTGAAATGAGATTCGTGTCTTATTACACCTCCTTCTCGGGTGTAGATAAGATTTCATTGCTATACATGCTAGATATTTCAGAATATACCTTGGGGAGGACACCAACATATTACTCTATACATTGTAAGTGTTACGATAAAAGCAAATTCATGTATTCACTCACCATTTCTCACTTTACCTAATACTGTTCTTTGAGAGTGGAGGAGAGAGAAAGGGTCCTAAGCAGCCAGGCTGTCCTTCAGGATCCTTCTGCTTCTGCCTCCCAAGTGCTGCCATCTCGGGAATGTACACCACACCCAGATGTGCTATTGTTCTTCCTAATGATTTTTGTCAAGAGGAGAATTTGAAGAGGGGTTGGGGAGATGGCTCAGCAGTTAAGAGCACTGACTGTTCTTCCAGAGGTCCTGAGTTCAATTCCCAGCAACCACATGGTGGCTCGCAACCATCTACAGCGGAATCCAGTGCACTCTTCTGGTGTGTCTGACACACCATAACTCATATACACAAAACATACTCATATATACAAAATAAATCTTTTTTAAAAATTGGAGTATATTCTAAGTCAATAGTTCACATTTCCATTGGACTTCAAACTCCCTTTTTTGTTTGTTTTAGTTTATTTTGTTTCTTGAGAGAAGGTTTCTCTGTATAGTCCTGGATGTCCTGGAACTCAGATTAGTCTGGCCTTGAACTCAGATCCACCTGCCTCTGCCTCCCTGGTACAGACATTAAAGGCAGGTGCCACCACTCCCAGCTTTTTTTTTCTTTTAACATTTATTTTTATGTGTCTGAGTTTTGTATATATGTACAACACATGCATGTAGTGCCATCAGAGGCCAGAAGAGGGTGACAGATCCCCCAGAACTGGAGTTATAGAGGGTTGTGAGCCACCATATGGGTGCTAAGAGCCAAACTCAGGTCCTCTACATGAGCAGCAAGTGCCCTTAGTTACTGAGACTCCTGTCTCCCCTGCCTGTTCATGATTTTCGCTTTTTTCTATCATTGGACATTATTTAAGAAACCAAATTAGTCATTGTGTAGAATATCCCAAAATTTGGATTTCTTTGTTTCTTCGTGGTGAGATTTGGGTTCAACATTTATGGCAAGAGTGCTCTTTCTGTAATAAGTATGTTCTTCAAAAACTCTCTTTTGAGGGCACAAGTCATCGCCAAATACTGCTGATATTGAATTTGATCCATTTTGATGGCACTAATTTGAAAGTTGACATTTCCAAGGGCATGGATTCAGTTTCCCAATAAGTTTGTTATATAGCTGCTGGGACTTGAACTCAGGACTTCATGATCACAGACTGTTTTAAGTGAGCCATCTCTCTGGCCGGTGATTATCTCCAGGTTCTGACATTCCTGACATTCCTTTCAGATTTGCTAACTGGCCCAATTAGGGTTTTTTGGGATGTTTTTGTTATGTTTATTACTAGTGACTAACAGATTCCTTTATTCATATTCCTTACCAGTGCTTTCAAATCTTTCCTATTCCTTCATCGATCTCTGACATTTTACATTCCTTTGCACATTCTTTCCTCAGAACTAGAATCATTTCTCCAAGGAGCAGTGTTTGATTTTAGTGGAGAGCAAGATTTAGATGTCTTGTAGATTCTCATTGTTTCATCTAAAGACCCCCTGAGTAGATAGTTCACAGACACACAAACATATACTCATAACCGATTTCAGTCCTGTTGATACCAGGGCGACCATAGTCCTCCCTTAAGTTCTTAGTCTCATTAATAAAAGAACTTAAGAGGGAACCCAAACAGAAGCTCAAGGACTCAGAAGCTCCTTAGAGTGTAGAAGAAACACTCCCGGGCAGGCTCTTTGTAAATCTCTGCAGCTGCCTGGAGGAGGGGGAAAGAGGTGTGAAAGGCAAGCTGTTAAACTGTCAGTGGCAGGCCAGAAGTTGTTTGGGGGGTAGGGGGCGATGGGGTGCTTTAGAGACAGAATAAGGAAGCCCATAGTGCTAGGGAAAGCATGTGGGTGAGCTTAGCGTCGTCAGGTATATCCACCTGAACCTCATAACTACTAGGGACTCTGCTGGGGCCAGGGATTCAGGGAAGAAAAGGTGTTATCATAACATGAACCCTCTTCCCAGAGCTGCTCCCTAGCCAAGTTCTGCCTGACTGGGTCAGCTCTCATGGGAGAAGACAGGGGCGTGTCTCCACCTAGAGGGAGGCACCATGCTTTACCATGACCTTGCTGTCCTTCTTGTTCTCCCTGCCCTCTGGTGTCTACTATTAGAGTATTTGCTACTCATTTGTCATTTTCCACCATAAATGCAAAATGACTTAAAAGGGTTAAAGTGCTTGCTTTACACCTGCAAAATCCTAGGATTGATTCCCAGAACTGCTAAATGTATGTATGTATGTATCTATGTATGTATATTATGTACATAGATACATACGGATATTATGTATGTCCATACATACGGATGGATGGATAAAATTACTGCTCTGATACCAGCAGTACTACAGGTTTTAAAAAGTATGTGTGTGTGTCATATATGTGTGTGTATGTATGTATATATGTATGTGTGTGTGTGTGTATATATATGTTTCAGTTCAGAATATACTGTTTGAATTCCTTAGCAGAGCAGGTTGCAGTCTGGTCTCCTGCGAATGTTCTCTGACTAGGGTGTTGTTCCTCGTGAAACAAGGCAAAATGAAGAAAAGTCAGAAGAAGTCTTAAAATTGGCATCTGTACAAACCAGAAAACAAGCAACGTCTTTAGTTTTCCATTGTCATATGAAACAAAATTGTTAGTATTGTTTGATGAAGCATTTACTTTTTGGTGTGATTTGGTTTTCTGTTTATAAGTCTATGCTTGAAAAGATAAACACACTTCAAACTATGTTTAATACAAGATCCAATAAGCTATCCAGCTGCACAGCCATGACAGACAATAGGAAATGGAGGTCTGGACCTCGGCACAGCAGCCAGCAGGTCTCGGCTATGCAGTGATCTGGTAATAAGGAGAATAAGGAAGAGAGGAGAAGGGGCGAAAGCAGCCCCTTGGGGAAAGAGTTTCGGATAAATGAAGAGGAGGTGGGAAGGGAAGAAGGGAGAAAGCCGATAGCACACTCTTAAATGAAGAGTCTCCTTGGGATCGAAACCTACACATCTCTGGAATACTAGGTTCTGTCCGGTCAGAGAACGACATCCCACACAGCAGGCCTTGAGTAAGGGTTGTTGGTAGTGTCTCAGAAGCAAGGGCTCCTGGGTCCTTTTCCACCTTTCCCCCCAAGTACATCACAGAAGCCACAATTCCTCGTCCCTGGGGAAGGGCATTAACTATGGAAAAGCAAGTCATAAAGCCTGAGACTATTCTCTAACCTGCCATCTCTGAAAGTTGGCTTGAGTTCCTTTGTGACTGCATCCTGTCTCTAGACCTAGAGGAAAGGAGCACACAGGCCAATGTAGTCAGCCATGTTGCTACTAGACTGAAATAGTTCACCCTGGAATATGAGCAGATGCGCAGATCAGACAGAATGGGAAAATTCAGCAAACAATCTATCACATGTAGGTTGCAGGATATTTGATCACAGTGTGAACCTGAGATTGTGTTATTTACTGGAAAAACCTGTTTCCAGTTGTGGTGTGGCTCAGCGCTAACACACACCATTAATCCAAGAGCTTTTTGCTTTTGGTAAGCAGGATTGAATAAAGTCAACTATAGGTCAAGAGGCAGGGCAAGTAACCCCATTTGACAGGAAGTGAACACAGGGAAAGCCACAGAGAGTAAGAGGGAGTCGGGAGGTTGGATGGAGAGATGCTCAGGAAGTAGAAGGGAGGGACATTGTCTTTGGAAGGTTTTTTGAGAGGATGTACAGAAAGAGCTTTTCCCTTTGGGGACATCAGCTGAAGAAGAAAGTCAACTGTGTGTTTTCTCTGCCTCTGAGCTAGCAGGTTTTCACCACAATATCCAGCTCCCAAGTATTGGTAAAATCAAATGTTTGAGATTTTGTTTAAAAACAACAGAAGTTGGCATATGATAGAGACACCATTCCCAACACTTGGAGGGAAAGGCAACCTTTGAGTACTTTTAGGATAAGTTTGACTGTGGCATGCTTAGGAATAAACTGCAAACAGATCAAAGCCTTGACAGCAAGGAACAGAGGGAGTGTGCGCACAGATTTTTAAAAGAAATCATTAGTGAATTTCTCTGAAGCCTGAGTAGGGATAGGCTTCTTAGCTTTAATTCCTTTTAAATTTATGATTCACACAGAAAAGCAAATTCATAACTGTTACTTTATAAAATAACAATTTAAAATGTATACACACATACCCAAAGTGACTTCAGTAGTTAAAAAATACTGGAAGCTATTCAGATTTATCAACAGGCTGAAAGTTACAATTAGAAAAGAATAAGTTTTGGCATTCTTAACACACAAAGTGACTGGATAAATTTATTGTTATGAATATTGCAAAATAACTAGAAGAAGCTATGTGAGCTGACTGATGAGTTAACATGATATAGTCATTTCACTGTCTATATCTGTAGCCAAATATCACACTGCACTCCTTAAATATCATGCCAGTTAAAAACAAAACTTTTAAAAAAGAAACGTGATGACTGAATTACAGAATATCAAAAGCCCGGCTAAACCTACCTGTTTAGAAGGGAGAAAAGCTTTTCAAATTGATATGGAATAATCTCTAGGAAAAAGACAACTGCAATAAAGCAGGTCTCTGTGTGTAATATACATATGCATGTACACATATAGATAGGTGCACACATAATTCTATTTTCTGTATAGCAGAAGGCAAAACCAGAAACCAGTGTAATTCTCGACCTCCAGGGGATGGATGGGAGCCAAGCAGTGGGATTTGGAGATGAATGATACCTCTCTCTGGATAATTTTGTGTTGTTTTGACTCTTGGGAGCAGGTTAACATACTACATGTTTAAAGAAAAGTAAATCAAATGTGAGAAGAAAGAAGTCCTAAAATATAAAGCAAACAGAACCGATCCTGTGTGTACCTTAAATGAAACCAGAACCACAGTGAAGCAAAAGGGACGTGCACCCTCGGGTTACTTAGAACACAGTGTCCAACCTTGTATGCATGGCCTTAGATGTGGCTGGATGGCTGGAGAACATTTCAAACAAATGTTTGATTCAGTATGATTTCTTTATACCGTGGTACGAGTAACACAATTCTGAAACCAATTTACATATATACTGTGATTGTGTTAATAGGTACACTGTTATTTTGAAGTTGCCAGTTTTTTTTTTTTTCCCTACTGAGACAGTCTTACAAATATGGAATGGAGAAAGTAAGTTTCACGGAATGAAATAGGAATTACATAAAAGTAAACTTATTTCTAAAAATAACATACATGTGTAGACCTACTTGTACATAGACATTAATACATTTATATATACAGTACTTTCTTAATGTTATCCATTGAAGAACAAGAGTACACACAAACAGAAGAAAACAAAACAAAACAAAAAATCCATAAAACACAATTTCAATCCAGCACAGTGAGAATCTGGTCTGCACTGTGGTTCAGATCTCAAAGGCTCTCCCAAGGCCTTTATCTAAAAGCTTGACTCTCCAGAGCTGTTGAGAGATACTTGAAACCCGAAGAGCGTGAAGGAGATTCTGGTGCCTGGGTGAGTGACTTTGAAGAGAATATGTTTCTCTCATCATCCCACTGCCGGGATGTGACCCCAGTATTAGTCTCTCATGTGCTTCCATCACTGCGAGCTGCTACAGAACAGGACTGAGTGGTGAGGACAGAGACCCCCAGAACTGTGAGCTGAAGTAAACCTTTCCCTTATGAAGAGGACTGTCTTGAGAGGTTTACTGTGGTAATAGACTAGCACAGACTGACCGACATAGACAATGGGTATCCTGAAGAAAGAGTCAGCTCAGGAAGATGACTCGGCAGCTAAAGATGCTTGCCACCTAGCCTGACAACCTGAGAGAAGTTCTGGAGATTCGTGGTAGGAGGAGAGAAACTGAGTCCTGAAAGTTTAACTGCTGACCTCACATATGCACCATGGCACCCTCACCTACAGACAGACAGACAGACAGACAGACAGACACACACACACACGCACAATATAATTTCACACACACAAAGTATGTTAAGTGATTGTTTCTCTAACTACACTCAAAACAACATAGAATCGACTTTACAATTGGTTTATAAGAGAAATTTGAAAACAATTTGGTAGTAGACAACCAAAGCAGAGAAATATCTAGAATCCTGTGAGCTGAACTTAATGGACGACTGTTGTGATCTCCAAGGGATAGAATGCCTTCATAAACATGGATAGTGAAGGTTATGTTGACAAGGTTTCTGATGGAAATGAAGTCCAGGGAACTGGATAGAAGTTACCGAGGTTACACTGAAACCACCATGTAAAACTGGAAGAGAGCTGAGTTAAAAGCTGATGGGATTAGTTTATCTGGGAGGTGAGGTTTCCAGGGAGGAGAGTATGCAGGAAGTAGCCTGAAAATGACTAGTGGCTCTTAGATTTAAAGTGAGACATGGAAGCAGAAACAACAGCTAAGTGACAGAGAAAACTTTCAGTGTGACCTCAGCAGTAACATCAAGGTAGCCAGAGGATTAGCATTAAAAGGATTAGCATAATTAGAAAGATCAAAATGATAAATAAATAAACAAAAGGAAATAGATGACTAAGCTATAGTCATCTCAGAATCAGGTATGTAAAAATATACTTTCTCCCAGATTTTCAAGGTTTTTGTTTTGTTTTATCCTGAGCTTACAAAAGGGAACCTGTTTCCTGGGGCTTCCGGCTGTCAAGGCCATGGAGCCACTGGAGGCATACATGGTTCATATAAGCCTATTATAGACATTGGCATCTTCCACATGCTCCTGATTTTGAAAGAGTACACATGTAATTGTTACATGACAGTGAATGCTTCCACTGGGCTGTGGAAGGAAAGTCTGGTGGTCCAGGCACCATGTTACAGGGGAAAAGTCCCTGGAAGCATCTTTTGATAGGTGATGTGTGACGCTGTGGGGAACTACACTGGAGACCTCATGAAAGCAGAGATGTGAAATTCCTCCTGAGAGAGGTCCCAGAGAACAGTCAGCCCAAGAGGGTGGCCATGTGCATTGCTGCAGCAAATTAGTCCCTGGGGGAGAAACTGCACATGTTTGAGAATCCCACATCCCACCAGTGTTGCCAGATGCCACACATGGGGACTTCAGACTCAGTGTTTTCACTGCTGGGGTTTGCTCTGGCTTTGATCTGATGCTATTACCATTCCTTTCAAAATGGGAGTGTTTGTCCTGTACCATTGCATTTTGGAGGTGTGTAGCTTTTTGTCTGTTTGTTTCTTTGTTTTTTTGGCTTTACAGTTCAAAGCTGAGACTTTTGAGCAATGCTGGACCAGTTAAGGTTTTGGAGAGTCTTGGATAAGACTCTCCAAAGATTTTGCCTTAGAGATGAACAAGAGATTTTGTAGATGGGGGAAGGCTATAGTTAGGAGCTGGCATGTCCCTCCCAAAGCCCATGTGTTAAAAGCTTCTTTCCGAGCGTGGCACGGTACAGAGGAGGTGCACACGTGACTGTAGGATGCTGGCCTCTTCCCGCCTCTCCATGTCACCACATGAGCTAAGCAGTTCTGCTCCTATTACAGCTCACACAACCTTCAGAACTGAGCCCAAATGATCTTTCTCTCTATAAACTGTGTGTTGGGGTATTTGTTATAGTAATGAGATTCTGGGTAACACAGCCTACAACAGCATTTCTCCCTGAAATTAGCTGAGTCTTCCCCTAAAAAGTTGACTGAGTTAGTTATGATCAATACAAAATGAGCTAAAAAGCTCTCCATTCGCCCTCCAGTTCAAACAAACAAACAAAACCACAGCTTAGCTGGCATTAGTGTCCTGCATGTTTAACAGAACTCAGGAGTCAGAGGCAAGTGCATCTTTGAGAATTTGAGGCCAACCTGGTCTACATAACACCTTGTAGGACAGCCAGAGCTACGTAATAAGACCATGATTATAAAACAAAACTTTAAAAATGATATATGGAAATGTTAAATATCACTTGAAGGGGACGCTATTGGTGAAACCTAGAGAAATTGAACAGAAAAAAAAAACCCAACCACATAACAAGTATGAACCCACTGTTGGGGAAAATCTGAACTTGAAAGTTCATTATTGAAAACAGAGGTTATAATGAATGGCAAGCTAGTGCTAGAACCAGGTATATGGCTGCATACATGTGTGCCGCTGGCGTTTGGAAGACAGAGGCAGACAGAGCCTCTGTCTGCCACCCTGGTCTACACCGGAAATTCCAGCCCCACCCCCACCCCTCCAGGTCTACCCTGTGAGATCCTGTCTAAAAGAGGAACAGAGAGGAAGAATGAGAATTCATGCTTTAAAGGAGGATGCCAAGGACCCAGCGGCAAATTTGGAGGATACGCTGGAGTTGGAAAATCAACAACTTGAAAATATGATGGATAAAATTCAACTAGGCAGTGAGAATTACAGAATATCTGCATCCAAGACTTGACAGGTCCTTTATTGAAAATAATGCTAGTGACGCTAGTTAAATATAAAACGTTTGTAGAAGTTGACTCAAAGAACATACAAAAGAATCAAGATGCTTCTGCTGAAAACCTATCAATACTGTTAAAAGTAGAGATCTGTAACTTACATCAGGGCTGACGGCTCCTATACTGCCACCGTCACCTGCTCCACCTGTTCCAGATCTGGACTACAGGCTCCATGCCACAAGAAGTGAGGGCAGGTCGGGAGGACCAGAGGCTTGTAACTTTATAGAGCACTGCCTAAGAGACCCACTTTGATCGTGCCTCTGTAAGAAAGGGTTTCTTTTTTCCATCAAAGGGAGCTTGCCTGCCAAGAGCCAATATTCATAAATCCCCCACCTGGTAAAACTGCTTATGAACAGACCCCCATACATTCTGGGAGCGTGATGGCTCAGAGCAGCTGTCTCCATCTCCCATTCCCTCATACCCTTTGTGCCAATTCTTTTTAAACTAGGCAGTGGGAAGACCCCAGCCAATGGGGGAAAGGCTCAGTTACTGCCCATGTTACAATTAAAACTAAGTGAAGTTGGGTCCTGGTAACATGAAAATAATCCCCTTACCAAGTTGCTTTTGCCTTATGGATTGTGCAACAAGAAGAATATTTGGTTTTGGTATCCCAATATTAGTTTTCTCCACCCAGGACAATGAGGCTGCAACAAATATTGAATTACGTGTAACACTATGGTGATCCCAATAATCAACAGTGAGCTATTACCTGACTTAAGGACCTCACTGATCCCTCCCTAAAAATCCTTATATGCCCCACCTCTAGAATGCCTCCAACCAGCCAGGTGACCCCAGTACTGTGCTTCCATCCTTGTCTGCTGTCTCTGTGTGTTCTACATGGGTATAGTAGCCATATTAACTCTGTGGTGTTGAGAAATGATACACAACTTTAAATATCCCCAGCCATCATTCTATGATAAATAAACAGGTACCCAAACCTCAATTTGTCAGATGGGGAGAAGGTACTGCCCTGATTTCCTCCAGAAGAATGAAGTGGGCACATTCATATAAAAGGTCTGAGAGATGCCTAGAATCTATACATGGGCTGAATGGCCAGGTGTCCATACACAGGGTAACGCCTGCTTCCACAAACACAAAGACAGCAATGCACACTTTAAAGAACACAAAGCCACTAACACAACAGCAGCTGTAAGCAAAGTGGAGCTTCAGAGGTTGTCCACAGGTTCCCTGAGCTACCTGACCAAGAATTCAATATAATCTTAAGGTAGCCCAGTTGGCAAGAGAACACCAAGAGACAGCTAAGAGGAAATTATACATAAAGGAAACAAGGTGTCCAGCAAAGAGAAGTGGCTAGAAAGGAAACAGCCAAAATTCTCGAGGTAGAGAAGGTAATAACTGAAATAGAAACTTAAAGAGTGTTACCAGCAGACTCACACAGAAGAAAGAGGAAGAAAGAAACCTGGGGCTCTGACCCAACGCTCTGGATGCTACTTCTCATTCCCTGGGAATGCTAGAAACATGAAGATCAACCTTCTTGTTTCATGGAATTCAGATCACTGTATGAGATGGGGAAGGTGTCTGGGCTTTGCTCTACGTGCCAGCTCTTGCCCACGGTGGAGACCTGCCATTTCCGGTTGCCCACAAGGCGATGGAAGCCATCATCATCCCCTTAATGAAATACTATGTTTCCTAGAAACAACTTCTCTGGTGCAATTGCTGGGGACACGTGCAGAGAGCAGCACCATGGTTCTAGTCTGACCTCCTCTGACTTAGGACTCAAAAAAGCATAACTTTTGCCTTGTTTGTTTGTTTGTTTGTTTGTTTGTTTCAGATACTGGCCAAACGCATAACATGCTTTTGCTGGCCTTCTGGGCTTCTGCCATTTCTTTGAAGGCTTTTTGTCATGTGGCTGCCTACAGACCTCTACTGCAAACTGCATGGCTTTGTCCCTTTCCTGGCGACTGTGAAGTCTACAGCCTGCCTGCCCTGTTATTTTTCTCTTAAATGCTAATAAAATTGTCTCTGACCTTCCTTTCATGTTCATTTTTTAAGTGATTTTATTACTGAGATCAAGAACCCCAAAAGAGAAGCTAAAGGCCATTGGCATATTTTTGAAAAAAGAAAGGTAGAAATCTAGTCTGAACGAGAAATACTCGAAGTCCATGGAGGGAATGAGTGTACACAAAGCCCAGAATACTCCATGCAAACTGAAATAAGGTTTTCATGGAGACGCGGTATAAACATATTGTCAGAAATCAATGACAAAGACTTTTGAAAACAGCCAGAAAAAAAAAAAAGAATGACTTACTGCTTGTGAGGGAAACGCCCATATGACCACAAGCAGATTTCCCACCAGAGACCTTTCAGGTCAGGAAGAGTAGAGGATAGAGAGGCAAAGCGCTGAAAGGAAGGGCAAGTCCGCCTAGCAAATATCCTTCACAGCAAAGCTGGCCCTGAATCCTGACGTGGATAACAGAAAAGGCTTTCTCCCAGGAGAATAACAGGCAGAGATTCCATCCCGAGATCTGCCTTTTAGCAAGCGGCTGAAGCAACAGATAGTTAATTATCAACATAAAACAAAGACAAAACTAGCCGGCAAAAGTCAGCATCCACACAAATTCAGAATGTTCTAACCCTCACCGGGACGTTACTCCAGACTCCCTTTCACCTCCCTTCCTGGTAACGTCCCTTGAAAGAATTCAGACGAGGCATGCAGCACGATGCAGAAACCAGGTGGGGTTTATTAACAAGATATAGTGGACTGAGTGGGCGACAGCCAAAGGTAGCTACGTGTCTCGGTAGGCTTTGTACTACTTCTTAATCTTGGAACAGACATCACTCCTGTGGGACGTTTTATGTCTAGGTGACTGACAGTCCTGTGAGGGTCAACTCTTAAAGAAGAAGTTATGGTATGTAAGGCCTCCTGATGGATAGTAAACTCTTGACCTTCCAGCCAGTTCAGAAGGCCGAGTCTCTACCCAGGGCTGGGTACATGACTCAGATCCCATTCTTTTGATGAGTAACATGTAACAGATTAGTAGATTAGAAAGAACTGAAGCAAAACGAAAAATGAATCTTTAAAAACAAAACAAAAAAAAAGCCTGGGAGGAAGAGCTGTCCCTTGGCTCCGGGGACTTCTGCCTTCTGCCTTCTCATCTGTAGCTGTTCTGTCGAGAAGACTTTTGAGTTTTGAGTGCAGCTGTAATGTGTTCACCCTCTTTCACAAGGCATTTGAACCTATAAGGAAGGGCCATTGGGATGGCTCCCACTGCTTTTTACCTGCTACCAAATTAAGAGTGTTCATGGGCACACATGGAGTGGGCCTGAATTCATTTTCAAGTCAAAGACAGAGCAAGCTTCTAAAGGTCAGATTTGAAAGACAATAGCGAATCCACCATCTTCCACCCTTCTTCCCCATGAAAACCTTGAGACCCTTCCTTTTGGAAAACGGGGAGTGCTTTGCTTTGAGACAGCCTTTGTTCTGTTTTCCTGACTCAAAGCTCTCTCCTCATCTAATCTCTGTCTTCTAATTTGCTTTGGGAGTGGGGACAGCTAATACGGGACCACCAAGTCCCAGGAACAAGAGGAACCTTTCCGCTTCTGCTCTTATTTCTGCAAGCTGATGATTACAAGGAAGGACTCCATCTTCACTGGCCTTCAAAAATCTTCTGGTATCTAGCTATCTAGCAGAAGTTACCAAAAATAACTATAGATGCAGTATTTTAGATGCACTATTAAAAGGTGTAAATTCTGATGTCATAAACATGGCTGAAATGTTGAGGTTGATATCAAATTAAAATTGACTGTTACAAGTATTTTAGGTGTTGAGAAGAATGCATACTCTGATTACTGTGTTTACATACATATGTGTATATATGTATTATACATAATACTTAAGTCTTATAATAGAAAAGTTTAGGGTACAGACAGAAAATATAAAGGAATAAAAACCTGTCATGATGAAAAGAACACAATTCAACACAGAGAAATTAAGAGTCAAAGGAGTACAAAAGAGTCTGAAAACCATGAACGGCACGTACAGCTCTTCCCTATCTCTAATTCCCTTACATGTATTTGGCTAAAATTCTTTCATCAAAAGGCAGAGTGGGTGAAGCATTAAAAAACGTGGCAGTTAAAAAGAAAAGGGAAACAAGACACACAAAGCCCCCAAATCTGGGCAGTAAAAACACAAAGCTCAAGAGAGATGGGTGTGGGGGAATGCTGGCGAGTGTGGAGGTGGGGGGAGAGCATGGGGGAGTGTGGGGGAGAGTCACTAACTACAGTAGAGTCTTGCTCGACTCTGGTGAGCATAACTCAGGGGCCAGGGTCTAGGACAATGGACAGCCACCATAGCCACCGAAAACTACTGGTTTTCTGGTCTTCCATCTCCTGAACTTGAGTAAGTTTCAGAAAAGACTTTTATTGTGTTCAATGGTTTAAAAGCAAGCAAGCAGAGCTCTTAAGGGGCTGCCACTCAGGGTCTTTTCTAGAGGTCAATGAGACCTTTCTGGGTGGGATCACGGGAAAGGAAGTGGTCCCTCTGGTTGATCCACCCATCCTAGTGACTGGGCTAGAACTGTGGGCACACCTTGAGGGACCAGTGAACTGTATCTGATCACATACAGTTCCAAGGCTGCTGTGCTCACTGAATTGTGATATAAATGGAAAGAAAGATGAGAAGGAGAAGCCTGGACATAACAGTACCCTTAAATGTTGTTGTTTGCCCTTTCTGGCCTCTGACCAACATATATCTGCTAGCATAACCAAAGGCATCAAGGGCAAGGAAAAGAATAGCTGTATTTAAGGGTCTCCTCCCCCAACTTAAAATAACCATCTAGATTTCCTTCTGTCCTCATCAAAAGGATAAAAGAAAATATTGTGCAAAATAGTAACTGGGAATGAATAAAGTAGTTCTGCTTAGGTAAAATAGACTGTCAAAAATCTCACAGGCATACCTCAGCAAGCCTTTAAGACCAGCATTCAGAAGGCTGAGGCAGGAGGATCATGAGTTAGGCTGGATTATATGAGAGTTGAGAAAAAAGGTAAAAGGGGTAAGAGAGGAAAAGAGAGAAAAGAGAGGACAAGAGAAAATAGGAGAGAAAAGAGAAGAGAATAGGAGAGAAGAGAGGAGAAAAAAGGAAGGAGAAGAGAGAAGAGGAGAAGAGAGAGGAGAAGTCTAAATCTGATCTTCTAGTCTAAAGGTCTAAACTGAAGGCCAGAGTGTGTGGTCAGATAAAATGGTTGGGCCTCTGCCCACTGGGGTCCTCTCCTTCTTTCCCACTGTTGGTCAAGCCTTGGCTTTCCCCTGGCTAAAGAAGAGACACAAATAACCATCTTAACCCCTAATCACTGTATGAAATCGCATTAGTTGATCTAGTATACTGTTGTTCTTACAGTTTGTCTCAGAAAATAAAAATAAATTAATAAACACAAGCTACTAAACCTATTACAGAGACTAAGATAGCAAAAGTATAATAATTTAGGGGTCAATTCTTCAAAAATTATGTAACAGCCATGTATACAGAGCATGCCTTTAATCTCAGCAGTTAGGAGGCAGAGGTGGAGGATCGCAGAGGCAGGCAGATCTCTGTGAATTCAAGGCCAGTCAGGGCTATGTAGGAACACTCCATCTCAAAAATTAAAACCAAACCAAACAACAACAACAAAAAACTGCTCTAACTTGTAAGCATACAAGCAGCAAAAATGAAAGTGAACCTGATGGGAGATGGACAGCAAAGCAGTAATAATTTACAGCAATAAGTAGATGAGTGCACCAGAAAGCAATAGACTGCTACCACCAGGAGCCAAACGGAGCTAACAAAAACAACCAGACCATTCAAGTCAGCAGGAGAATCAAACATTCTTCCCCAACATACGGTCCCTCCAGGATATCGTGTTAGGCCACAAAAGTCTTAATAAACTTAAGGAGAATTAGATATCTCTCCTAATCATAACAGTATGAAACTAGAAACCAGTAAGAGGAGGAAAGTTGGAATCTGCACAAATATGTAAACAATTTCTAAAGGGAAATAAAAGTGTATCTTGAGACAAATAAGAACAGAAAGACAACATACCAGTGTGCAGCACACACAGTTTTAAGTGGAAACTTTATAGTGATAATAAATATCTACACTAAAAAAAGGGAAAACTCCAGAAATGAAGCTTACATCCCAAGGAGGTGAAGATAGCAAACTGAGCCACAGACTAGCCTAAGAAAGGAGAGATAATGTCATAACCCATTTTTTTTAAAGATAAAATTAAGAAACCTTTGGCTAGACTAGCAAAAGAAGAGAGAAATTGAACAAAATGAAAGAGGAACACAACAGATTTCATCAGAGGATCAGAGACAGCATGTCAGCAACCATTGCCAGCATACTGTTCACACTCTCATGAGACAGAAAAGTTCCTAAACATATTTAACCTATCTGAATCACGGAAAAAATAAATCTAAACAGAACAATGAGGGAGGAAATTAAATCGGCAATTAAAGGCTTCTTGACAAAGAAAAACCCAAGACTTGATGTCTCCATCCATAAATTCTACAACCCATTTCAAGAAGGAGTAATGGCCAAGCTTTTTCAAACTCCTACTGAAATGTAGAAAGTGAGGAAACACATCCAAGCTCATTTTGTAAACCCACATGACCTGCTATGGAGTCTGGCAAAAACCTTAAGGAAATAAAAGACCACTGTTTCCAAGGGATACACGCACCTCAAGAAAATGTTAAAATTTAACGGCACATTAAAATAATGCTACATCATGAGCTCACGGGCTCTATTCTTGTCATTCAGTAATTGGTCATCATTTCAGAACTTATAAATATGAGACATTACTTCACTAAAATGAAAGATAGGCATGATCATCACAATAGAAACAGAAGAGGTATAAAATGCAGTCTCTGGCTATGCCACAAGGGCTCGTGCCTGATGGTAGCACTTAGGAGCCAAGGTAGGATTGACATGAGTTTGAGGCTGGCTTGGGCTGGATAGTAAGTTGCAGGCTGGTTTGGTTAACACAGCCAAGACTCGATCTTAAACCAATGCAACATCTCAACAGCTGCTCAGCATAGCGAACGTTTAAGCCCAGGGTGATGCTAGAAGCCTCAGACCCCAGTGATTGTGAAGCTAAGATAGAAAGATTGCAAATTCAAGACAAGCCTGGGTTACATCACAAATTCAAAGCCAGCCTAGAATATATCAGGAGACCTCATCTCCAAAAACAAACAAATGAGTGGTAATAAACCTGAGGCAAATTGGGTATAGAAAGAATGCAGATGAATATAATAAAGGTCACAGATGTCACAAACATATCTTGCATCTCAAAAATGACATGCTGAAATTTGTCTTCAGAGATCAGGAGCAGGATAGGAAACTATCCTTCTTAGCATATCCATGTCTATCCACTATCATAAGCAAGAAAAATACAGAAGCAAACTAAATATAATTGTTTTGTTTTCCAGATGGATTAATCTTATATAAAGAAACCCCCTAAAAAGAAAGACAACTTTGAAGATCTCTCTCCCTTCTCTCCCTCTCTCTCTCTCTCTCTCTCTCTCTCTCTCTCTCTCTCTCTCCCTCCCCCCCTCTGTCTCACACACACACATATTAATCAACAAAAATCCCCTTTTAGAACTATTTGCCAATACAGTATAGGACATGGAAAATTTCGCCTTTGGTTCAAAATTACGATAAGGGAATATTAGTCACTGACTCCAAGTAGAGAGGACAGTGATAATTACCTGTTATAACAGGTATTAATTAATAATGTCTGTGGTTCCAGGCAAAGAGTCCAATAGACAGATGGTTTAACAGGATGGCTGCTCTGGGCAGAGAGCTTAACAAGTAAAAACTACCCGCTCCCTATAGGCAGATATTAATGGAAGTTTGAATTAATTGCTTTAAAGATGGTATGAAGTTATGTTGCTCTCATGAGTCTGACAGGATGCTCAAATTCTGTCTAACGTGGGCTCCCCAGGAATTTTGGGTTTGAATCCTGGCTTGACTAGCTGTCTGCTTATAAGTAGGTATGGATAGGAGTGTGAATCGTTGTTTTAAAGATGCTATAAAGGCATTTAGCTTTATTAAGTCTTATAGGATGATCGAATTCTAACATGGGCTCCATGGGAATTTTGGGTTTTTATCCTGCAGGGCAAAATAGAAAAAGCCTAAGAATAGGCACATACAGTATTTTAGTTTACTTCATTTGTTTTGTATTGTTTTAATTTTCAAAATGGGTGTGATGCTGAGTTTTGTGGTTATATTATTCCTCTGGGAGAGAGGTGAAAATAAAGGTTTTTCTGGTTACTGGCTCTAGGATATGCTGATTTGGGAGAAAGGTTTTGTTTATGTGTTTTTAGAAAAGGTGATTAGTATTTATACACCTTTCAGAGTAATAAGAATCAGATTTGATTGAGGGAGACCCCCAGAGAATTAAATTTCAGAGAATCAAAAAGTTATCCTGATGATACTAAAATTTTGCTTTGAGATTTGTATACTACAGACTATCCAGCCTTGGTGTGTCCCACCATCAGACATGCTGAACTGACCTGCTTGAACTCCTGATGTCTTGGACTTTCAGCCGGATCCAGTCAGGACACAGGCATCAGAGACTAAATCAATCGTTGGTGTGGCCTTCTTAAGGCCAACAAACTCCCCTATTTTCTCTACCCTTCTCCCCTCCTTCAAAGACACCTCAATGCCCATATTCAGCTTGAAGATGTTATGAAGAGTTGTCATCCCAGTTCCCTGGGCTTTGGGGCTAGAGGTGGTTATTCTAAGGCTGCATTTCTGGGAATTTTAAAAATGGTCATAATTGGAACAGGTAGGAAATAGCTAGAATTGATTGTCTAGCTATAATCTCATTTGGTAGAAATCTTTACAATAGCTACTAATTTGAAGTCATGATTTCCTATTTTGGTACAGAATTTATTTAAATGCAAAATCAAGGTTTTTATTGGTATAAATTCCTTGTATTGATACAAAAATTTTAAAAGTACATTACTTGAACCCAGTCCTTCTATAACTGTTATTACAAACTGATCTGAGATGATTAAGCCTGTGAGTTACGGGCCGAATAGCAAATTCATGGCTCTGAGTTTATGTTTAGGGTGTTTTCAGATATTTTAATTAGAAATAGCTGAGGATAGTTAACAGATAACAGTCCAGATTACTTTACATAGATAGTTGGTTTTCAAAAAATTCACAGAATGTGACATTTAATGTTATTTATTCACTTGTTGAAACAAATCTGCTCCTAACAGTTTCCTATTTGTGGATTCAAAGAAGCAGTTGAACATCTATACCTTCAGGTGAGGTTGTACTTTGTGGCTAGATGGCCACTGGGCAGAAATTGCCTACCTCTCCTACAGACCTGTACTGTTGTTCTTTTTTAAAATTAATTATTTATTTTTATTTATATGAGTAAACTGTAGTTGTCTTCAGACACACTGAAAGAGGGCACCAGATCTCATTACAGATGGTTGTGAGCCACCATGTGGTTGCTGGAAACTGAACTCAGTACCTCTGGAAGAGCAGTCAGTGCTCTTAACTGCTGAGCCATCCTCAAGCCCACCTGTACTGTTCTTGAAAGGACACAAGTTATCGGTTAGGACAGCTTAGTTTTGCCGAGACAGAATAAGCTAGTCCTTAATAACGCCTGTTTTTCAAGGTCTGTCAGAATATCCTGGACCAGAAGGCTGAGGACTGATGCTCCAACTTCCTGGCTTACTGGGGCTGTATAGGTAAGGCAGCTGTCTCTACAATTTGTCTCAGTTCCAGAAAGTATGTTAGGCTTCCTATATCTTCAGATAATGTTGGTCATTGTCAGATTTCTGATGGGGTTGAAAGACTACTTATAGTCTCATAGCCAACCCAGACTATTTAACATTGAGCGAACAGATTTGAGAGGATGGTTTTCAGATGGCACACAATCTAAAGCCAGGCCATAAGTCAGGTGTAGAATTATAAGTCTTTTAAGTTAGCAAAGATGACAAAGTGTTCTGTTTAATTGACAAAAATGATGGACTGGGTGTTGGGTCTATCTTGTTCTTTATAAATTACAAAATGGTTAAAAAAATAGCTTGGTATAGAGAATAAATATGCAGGCCAGTATAGTAGAGAAACAGGTATAGAAATAACACTACAATGTTACAAGTAAAGGAACAATAGTCTCCGTTTTTAATGTTAGGAAAATTGAATGTCCACAATCAGAAAAAAACTAGATCCTTCACCATGCCCAAAAATAAACTCCATATAGAACATAGACTTCAGTCTGAAAATTGAAACCACAAAACCCCTAGAAGGAAATGTAACCCCGCTGCCATCTTCGCTGCCTGATGGAGCAGAAAGGCAGCACCAGGTACTGAGATATCCTGAGTTTAAGATCTCTGGGGGCACAAACCGCCAGGGGTCTGCCTGCACCCAGGACCTGGACAGATCAGCTGTTTGTCTGTGTGCCAGCTAGTCATGGGTCCTGTGTCCTACGTGGTGATCAGCATTTGGAGTGACTCCCCCGCCAACATCTTCGCTCCATGACAGAGCAGAGAGGGAGCACCAGGTTCACCGAGACAACCCAAGTATAACATTGCTTGGGGCAAGACTCAGCGGGGCTCCAATGGCACACAAGAGGAGGACAGCACATCAGTAATCTGTGCCAGGGGAAACCCAGTCATCCAGTATTGCGGAAATAGCCTTATAGGCTCACAGGAGGTTGAAGTACCAGCCAGTGACCAACTAACACCAGTGAGAACTCGATGGCAAAAGGCAAACGTAGGAACATTGCTAACAGAAATCAAGGTAATATGGCAGCATCTGAACCCAATTCTCCAACAACAGCAAGTCGTAGATACTCCAACACACCAGAAAAACAAGATTTGGATTTAAAATCACTGGTCATGATGCTGTTAGAGGAACACAAGAAGGACATAGATAAATCTCTTAAAGAAATTCAGGAGAAAATGAATCAAAAGTTAGAAGCCCTTACAAGGGAAACACAAAAATTATTGAAAGAAATTCAGAAGAATATGGGTCAAAAGATAGAAGTCAATAAGGAGGAAAAACAAAAAACCACTTAAAGAAATACAGGAGAACTTGGGTCAACAGGCAGAAGTCATGAAAGAGGAAACACAAAAATCTCTTAAAGAATTACAGGAAAACACAAACAAGCAAGTGAAGGAGCTGAGCAAAACCATCCAGGATCTAAAACAGAAGTAGAAACAACTAAGAAATCGCAAAGGGAGACAACTTTGGAGATAGAAAACCTTGGGAAGAAATCAGGGGCCATAGATGCAAATATCAACAGCAGAATACAAGAGATAGAAGAAAGAATCTCAGATGCCGAAGATACCATAGAACCATGGACTCAACAGTCAAAGAAAATGCAAAATGCAAAAAGCTTGTAACCCAGAACATCCAGGAAATCCAGGACACAATGAGAAGACCAAACCTGAGGATAGATGAGAGTAAAGATTTACAACTTAAAGGGCCAGCAAATATCTTCAACAAAATTATGGATGAAAACTTCCCTAACAGTAAAAGAACTTTTAGGGGAATCAGTATTCCAGACCTCAAGCATTACTACAGAGCAATAGTGATAAAAACTGCATTGTACTGGTACAACGACAGGCAGGTAGATCAATGGAATAGGATTGAAGAACCAGAAATGAACCCACACACCTATGGTCACTTGATCTTCGACAAAGGAGCTGAAAACATCCAGTGGAAAAAAGATAACCTTTTCAACAAATGGTGATGGTTCAATTGGAGGTCAGCATGCAGAAGAATGAGAATTGATCCATTCTTATCTCCTTGTACTAAACTTCACTCCAAGTGGATCAAAGACCTCCACATAAAACCAGACACACTGAAACTAATAGAAAAGAAACTGGGGAAAACCCTTGAGGACATGGGCACAGGGGAAAAGTTCCTGAAAAGAACACCAATATCTTATGCTCTAAGATCAAGAATTGACAAATGGGACCTTATAAAATTACAAAGTTTCTGTAAGGCAAAGGACTCTGTCAAAAGGACAAAACGGCAACCAACAAATTGGGAAAGGATCTTCACCAACCCTAAATTCGACAGAGGGCTAATATCCAATATATACAAAGAACTCAAGAAGTTAGACCCCAGAGAACCAAATAACCCTATTAAAAAATGGGGTACAGAGATAAACAAAGAATTGTCACCTCAAGAAATTCGGATGGCTGAGAAGCACCTTAAGAAATGTTCAACATCATTAGTCATTAGGGAAATGCAAATCAAAACAACCCTGAGATTTCACCTCACACCAGTCAGAATGGCTAAGGTTAAAAACTCAGGAGACAGCAGGTGTTAGCGAGGATGCAGAGAAAGAGGAACACTCCTCCACTGCTGGTGGGATTGTAAGATGGTACAACCACTATGGAAATCAGTCTGGCAGTTCCTCAGAAAACTGAGCATGACACTTCCGGGGGACCCTGCTATACCACTCCTGGGCATATACCCAGAGGATTCCCTGACATGCAATAAGGACACATTCTCCACTATGTTCATAGCAGCCTTATTTATAATAGCCAGAAGCTGGAAAGAACCCAGATGTCCCTCAGTGGAGGAATGGATACAGAAAATGTGGTATATTTACACTATGGAATACTACTCAGTAATTAAAAGCAATGAATTCATGAAATTTTTAGGCAAATGGCTTGATCTGGAAAATATCATCCTAAGTGAGGTAACCCAAGCAAAAAAGAACACACATGGAATGCAATTACTGATAAGTGGATATTAATTAGCCCAGAAGCTCTGAATACTCAAGACACAATCAGCATATCAAATGATTCCCATGAAGAAGGAAGGCGAGGGCCCTGATCCTGGAAAGGCTTGATCCAGCATTGTAGGGGAGTTCCAGGACAGAGACATAGGAGGGGGGTGATTGGGGAATGGGTGGAGAGAAGAGGGCTTATGTGACATATGGGGAGGGGGAAACTGGAAAAGGGAAAAGCATTTAGAATGTAAGCAATTAATATAGAAAATTTAAAAAAAAGAAGTGATCCAACTAATTAAAATAAAAAGGCAACCTATGGAATGGTAGCAGATACTGTAAAACCCTGTATATCTACTTTTTAATTGGATTTGAGGCCTGTTTCAGAGGAAGGGGTTCATGCCTGGACCGCAAACCTAGTCAAGAGTCCATGACTCAGGACATCATGGGCCATAGTGGGGAACCTGATACTGTTGTTCTGATAAATGGGTAGGCTCTCAAACTGCCTTCTGGACATTTATGGTAATACCTAGAGTTAGTGCTACTGTCAAGCTGAACCAGAGAAGTTTCTTTCTGTTTGTTTGTGCTTGCTTTTTGAGACAGGGTTTCTCTTTATAGCTTTGGCTGTCTTGAAACTCACTCTGTAGACTAGGCTGGCCTTGAATGCAGCGATCTACCTGCCTGTGCCTCCTAAGCGCTGGGACTAAAGCTGCTGGCTTCTTTCTATAGTGCAGTGAATGCAGTCGCCAATAACTGGTTAAAGTGTGGAGGATATATGACTGTTGAGTGTTATCTATCTTATCTATATCTATGTATCTATATGTCTATATGTCTATATCTATATCCGCAAGGCTTGGGGAGAACAGGGGAAATCAGGTAAGAAGCTGGAGGATAGAAAGCAGTATTCTGCAGTACATGACATACTGTTGTTCCCATGAATTCACTGTAGCTATAGCTACCTGTACAGAACAAGCCATGAACATTTATCAGCATCCAAACAGGCAGGACTAAGTAGACACAAACACAAAATGGAGGGGGGGGGGGGGACATGAACCTGGGAAGGGGACATGTTAAGGGGACTTGTTTGGGAGAAAATGGGAGAAGGAATTGGTAGTGAGCAGGACTAAGACATATTCATGTATGAACTTATCGGTGAATAAAGAAAACGTATTTTTAATAATATCCCTCATCTAATAAGGAGATCAGCACCATGATATATAAAGAACTCATAAACTCAATTGCAAAGAATTACAAAGTAATAAGTAAATTTGAAATTTGGCACAAGGTTTAAATAAGCACCTCCCCAAAGATGGCATTAAAAGCCGGGCGGTGTTGGCACATGCCTTTAATCCCAGCACTTGGGAGGCAGAGGCAGGCATATTTTTGATTTCAAGGCCAGCCTGGTCTACAGAGTGAGTTCCAGGACAGCCAGGACTACACAGAGAAACCCTGTCTTGAAAAAACAAAACAAAACAAAAAAACAACCAACCAAACAAAAAAAAGATGGCATTAAAGAAAATGGCATTCAGCTAGACAATGGTGTGCCTGCCTTTAATCCCAGCACTTAGAAGGCAGAGGCAAGTGGATTTCTGATTTGGAGGCCAGCCTGGTCTACAGAGTGAGTTCTAGGACAGCCAGGGCTACACAGAGAAAACCTGTCTGGAAAAACAAAAACAAAAAGGAAAGAGAGAGAGAGAGAGAGAGAGAGAGAGAGAGAGAGAGAGAGAGAGAGAGAGAGAGAGAGAGAGAGAGAGAGAGAGAGAGAGAGAGAGAGAGAGAAAGAAAGAAAGAAAGAAAGAAAGAAAGAAAGAAAGAAAGAAAGAAAGAAAGAAAGAAAAGATGGCATTCAAGAGGCTGTCAGGTATATTAAAAAAAAAGTGTTTAAACATCACTAACCAGCAGAGAAACTCACACCAAACTACAATGTGACATCATTTGCACATCCTGCCATTGTAGAGACAAAAGAGGGATATTGGTGAGCAGGCAGGGAAGAGGAGCTTCAGCACGGGAGTGGAAACAGACGAGTGTATTTTCCATGGAAATCAGGTGGTGGTGACTTAAAAGGTCAATGTTTCATTTGGGTCATGAGAATTGACAACAGGATCTATGAGTCTTCTGGCTTTTTGTCCAAGGGAACTGAAATCAAGGTCTCAAAGACATGCTCCATACTTTACAAAGGTCACTGCAGTGTTACTCCCAATAGCCAAGATCCAGGAGCAACCGCCTAACTGCCTGCCATAGACATTCATGAAGAGGTGGATAAAGAACGTGGAGTAGGTAAGTGATGAATGTTGCTGGACATCTTTTAATGAAAGGAAATCTTGTCCTCCTACAACATGGATGCACATGAAAGAGATCTAAGTGAAATTATCTAAACATAAAAAGGCTTGGCAAAGAGCACCTTTACCCATTGAGTCATCTGGCCAGCCCTGATGATCTTACGCATATGTGGAAACTAAAATAGTCAAATGAACTCATCCTTAATATGCTAAAGTATGAGAACATTGACTCACCAAATGAGACTCTTCACAGATAAAGTTCTTAAAGTCAAAGCAGCCGAGTGGAAATGCTGAAATTGGAAAAGAAAATAACCATCATGAAAAACCTCACGAGAAGGGTCAACGATGGATTTTTACTGGCAGAAGAAGAGATCAGTGAATTTGAAGGCACACTGAGAAGATGCTTCTAACCTGTAGAACAAAGAGAGAAAGAAAACAACAACAACAACAACAACAACCAGGCACAAGCAGCTTTTCATCATAGGAATAAAGCACGCATCTGTAGAATGCTAGACATGGGTGGGCATCACATCAACGTCGCAAGCACAAGTGCATGTTTATGGCTCTGCACTCTAGACACATACCATGAAATAGACTGCACTAACATGAAGCCTCTAGCCGGGCTGAATTTCTGTGCCGATCTAAGGGAAAACCTCTCAGCCCATAAAAATGTCCACACTCCTTAACAGTCTGTGGACATGTAAAGATAAACGGTGAGGAGAGGCAGGATGGAGAGATGGTACTCAAGTTAACGCAAATATAGGTTCAGCTATATAAAATAAGTTCTGATTATCTGCTAAGTAACAATCTGACCAGGTTTATGTTCACATCTCCCTCCAACTCTGACCTCAGCTAGGAAAAAAACTTTTAAGAGTCTCATAGTTCATAAAGACACACATAGAGAATCTAGGCTAATCTTCCAATATCAAGGAACTTTTACTTCCGAATAATCTTAATCACATATACACATTTCTTTTTCTACATAAGGTAATACATTCAAAAGTTCAACAGGTCAGGCATGGAGACAGACTGGGTGAAGGCCATTATTCTGTCCATAAAAGCAGAAAAATGTATCCAATGTAACAATGGCTGAGCACTGCCTACCTGAATGAGAAGCATTAACCTGAACAACAAGAAGCTCAGTAAGTTCCAATTAGAATAACCACAAAAAATTCCCATACTTAAACACATCATGGGTAAACTCCCAGAACATGGAGACAGAGTTATCATGACAGCATCCATCAGCCCAAAGGAAGCCAAATAAAACTGACAACTGAATTCTCAAGAAAAAGGCCAGAACATGTCAAATAATGTAAAAGTAATTATATCTCTAACAAATTCTCCTTCAAAAATGAAAACCAAGTACAGACATTCCCAGATAAACAAGGACAGAATGATGATCAGACCTATCCTAAAAGAATTTTTCTTTACATTTTTATGTATTTTCCGTATTTGTGTGTGTATGTATATGTGGGAGAGAGAGAAGAGAGAGAGAGAGAGAGAGAGAGAGAGAGAGAGAGAGAGAGAGAGAGAGAGAGAGAGAGAGAGCCTCAGCACATTTGTGGAGGCCAGAGGATAGCTTGTGGGGAAATCAGTTCTCTCCTCCTCTCACATAGCCCTGGGGATCAGGCATCAACGTTGGCAGAAAGAGCCTTCACCCATTGAGCCATTTGGCCAGCCCTCCACCAACTTCTCAAATACCAACAAAAATCATTGCAAAGTCATATTTCTTTGAAAACATACATAATGATGTGACAGATGTGATAAAACACAGGAAGAATCAGAGAATGAAGCTGTAACGGAACACAGAATGACATCAATCAGTAAACAGAGTCTATGAAGAAGAGTGAACACCATAACAATAATGCAAACGATACTGTAATTACTCCTCTCTACTTTCACAGTGCATTTAAAAGATGAGCTAAGAGGACATGGCTGTCTAAAGCCCTTGACATGCCTGAGTCATCAAGACAATACAGGGAGCTATATTTATAACATGTATAACATATACCAATATGATAATTACACTGTGAGAACATGGGGGAATGAACACAGTTATATGTATTACATACATATATACACTATACACACACACACACATAAAGAGAGAGAGCAAAGTCTCTCCTCATCACTAGAACTTCATCATTGTTATTCGAAAGCACATGCTGATAAATTATGTATTATAAGTCCTGAAAGAACCTTCATGAAGATAACTCCCAACATATTTAAAAACTTAAGGAATAGATAAGATCATCATATAACACAAAAGATATGAGTAACAAAAGAGCAGAGGAACAGAAGTAGATGAGATCTGCACAAAATAAATCACAACATGAATATACAAATATAACTATGTCAATAATTATAAGTGTAAATAAGTTAAACACACAAGAAAACTAAATTTAAAGAGACTGTAAAACTAAATTTAAAATTAAAAAATCAACTCTATGATTACATATGTTAGATATTTTTAAAATCATATAAACTGGGCATGGTGGCTCATGCCTTTGATCCCAGGCCTGGAGAGACAGACAGAGTTGGCTCTCTGAGTTAGAGGCCAGCCTGGTCTACATAGTGAGGTCCAGGACAGCCAAGGCTATAGAGAGAAACTCTGTCTTGAAAAAAACAAACAAACAAACAAAATTCCCCAACCCCCAAACCCTTAGACATTAGTAGAGCATATACACCAATATCATACGAAAAGGGCTTTAAGGAAAATGGTATAAATGAAGGCAAAAAGAGGCTTCTTTATAAAAAGGGGCCAATTAATAACACAGATATAAGAATAAATCTGTGCGGATGAGACTCATCTGGGAGGAGAGAACCTCAATTTTTAAAAAAAGCCTCCAAAAGACAGGGAGGGGCTTTTCTTGATTACTGATTGATGTGGGAGGGCCCAGCCTATTGTGGGTATTGCTGCCCTTAGGCAGGTGTGTATATGGAATCTATCAAAAAGCCAGCTGAACAAGTCATGGGAGCAAGCCAGTAAACAACATTTCTCTTTGGCTTCAGCTTCAGTTCCTGCCTCCAGAGTCCTTCCCTGATTTCCTCAGTAATAGACTGTTACCTGGAAGTAAAAGAAAACCCTTTCTTTCCCAATTTGCTTTTGATGTTTTACCATAGCAATAAAAACCCTAAGATAAACTAGAAAACCTTAAGATAAGATATATTTACTAAAAATACAAAACAAACACTGACACATTTAGATGGAAAAATACACAGTCAACGATAGCAGCGGAGACTTCAATAACAAGATTTCACTCTTCATAAAGCCTACTATGTTAGTTTTCTGTGATCAAGGAATACTTAAGTCAGTTTAAAACACAAAAGATTTATTTCAGTTCAGTTTTGGTGACTGCCACCCAAGTCAAATTGCTCCTATTGCTTTGGGACTGTGACAGAGCAACACAAGATGACAGACTATGGATAGAGTCAACTATCAATGATTGGTAACCAGAAAGCAAAGGGAAAGAAGGGGAGGTGCCAGGGTCCTAACACACCCTTTGAGGGCACCCCATCTACATATGATGGAAGTCAACAGCTAAGTTCCACTTACTCCTATCAATGCTACAGCTGTTGACTAAACCATCAACACATGGGCCTTTAGGGGACACTTGTCCAAACTACAGCAGGTCAGATGATACAGTTCAGCAAAGACATAAAAGACTTAAATAACACTGTCACTAACTAGATCTAAATGGCATCTATGGAACATTCCACAGTGTGATGTGTTGACAGTCTTGGCTGTCAACTTAATTATTCCTGAAATGGACTACAATACAGACATGGAGGACACACCTGTATGAGAGATATTCTGCTTGGTTTGAAGTGGGTGGATCTACCTCTAGTTTGGAACTTCGAGTAAGAAGACACACTATGGATCCAGATCTTGAGGCAGCAAGCTACACCCTTAATCTGAGCTATACCTTCTGCCAGAAGTCTATATAAGGACAAGGAAGAAGAAAGGTTTTGTTGGTTGCCTACTTGCCTTGCTAGTACAATTATTCCTTCGCTCTCACAGGAGCCTACCTCTTCAGGATTGCAACATATTCAGACAAGCTGAGACACCCAGCCTGGTGAGACTGAGCAACTACTAGAGCCTTGAACTTGCTGTTTACACCTAGCCATTGTAGGATTAGTTGGATTGTAGCCTGTAAGTTACTCTAATAAATTCCCTTTATATTTACTTGTATTTAATATTTATATGTATAAAGAGAGATTCATTCCATACGTCTGTGACTCTAGAGAACCCTGACAAGTCCAGGAAATAAATCCTTCTCAAGTGTGCATTGATTTATTTTAAGGATATAAAATCAACTGAAAAGCATTAAAAGCAGGGATCAATTTAGTAGGATGGACCATACCATGAACCTTCCCACACTGGGGTTATAACAATGAAATTACAAATTAACAAGAAAAAAAATTAGAGAAACTCATGAGTTTACAGAAAACCAACAGTGATCTCTAAAATACCCATGGATGAAAAGGGCAAATTAGAAAACATTTAACTGAACAAAACAAATATAACATAGTAAATGTGCTCTGCCTCTAAGTGCCTCAATTATAAAGGAGAAAGACTGCAAAATAATGAGTCAACTTTCTACCTTAAAGAAAGCTGAAGACATGGGAAAGGTTAGTGAACAAATACATTGAGAATTTCTTTTGTTGATGATAGAAATGTCTCAAGATTGTGGGGAAAGTTGTACAACTCTAAGCATAATAGAATTATCTGAATTAGGCATGCACAAAAAAAGTGATATCTGGGCTGGAGAGATGGCTCAACAGTTAAGAGCACTGACTGCTCTTCCAGAGGTTCTGAGTTCAAATCCCAGCACCCACATGGTGACTCACAGCCATCTGTAGTGGGATCTGATGCCCTCCTCTGGTGTGGCTGAAGACAGTGTACTCCTATACATAAAATAAATAAATAATTTTTTTAAAAAAAGTGTTTTCTACAGTATATAAATTGTATCTCAAGAAGCTACTTGAAAAAATGAATCAAGCAAGAATCAAAATGAATTTAAATCTAGGGGAACTTTTTGATGAGCAGAAAGATATTTCCACAGTTTTTGCCTCCCACAGCGTCCTCATGATTTCAAGGAAAAGCCCAGTGGTAATGGCAGAAGACAAACAACACGACGCTTCACCAAAAGTCACATCACTACAAAAGGCAGACGTGCATCAGACAGTTCCAAATATGAGATTCTGAACAAAAACCTCCAACAAACTGAAAATGAGGACAGTTCTGTTAAAGGGGAAAGTGTGTGAGTGAATGAGTGTGTGTGTGTGTGTGTATACGCGCACACACACATCTACATATATATGAAAAATTTTATGTATATAAGCAGACTAAACAAAGCTAAAAAATTGGCAATTCAATATTGTACTGGATCTTAGGTTGTAAAACAATGTTTATGAAGAACACTGTTATCTGTTTAATAGATATTATAATATAGAAATTAAGATAACATAATCCAAATTAAATATATTTTTATTGATGAATATATACTAGTTGTGAAAGAGAGTAGTTATGAGGATATACATTGAAATGCGTAGGAGAAAAGGACTATTACGTGTATAATTTATTCTCAAATGGTTCAAAATAGAAATTTCTCTTACCTTACACATATACAGGTGTATGTGTAGAAAGGGGGAAGGAAGGGTGAGAAAGAGAAACTAAACATATGTAACAGGTGAGTTTACACAGTCAGTATATGAATGTATATTGTACTGCTGTGGTTTTTATGATTTTAAAAATAAACTTGTCATTATTTACAAATAAAAATATTTAAGTTCAAAGATTCTAAAGAACTAATGTGTTGGCACAGTGGGCGGGAGCATGAGGTCATACTGCATCTGAAGACTACCAAAGAGTGGTCAGGAGGTGGGGCTGGACCAACATTCCTCGCTCATCCATATTCTCCAGAAAGGCTCTACCTTTAAAGCTTCCCACAGCTCTCCAGAAGAGCAGCACTAGCTGGAAACTAGCTCAAACACATGAGCCTGTGGAGGACATTTTGCACCCAAGTACAACATTCCATCCCTGCCGCCCCCCAGCCTCATGGCCATCTAGGAATGTAAAATATTAACTATTCCTTCAAAAGCCCCACAGTCTTTAACAGCACCAGCACTGATCAAACATCTATGCCTCTTTTCAAGAAAATCTCTTACTCCATGAGATTCGCAGGCAAATGGATGGAACTAGAAAACATCATCCCGAGTGAGGTAGCCTAGTCACAAAAGGACACATATGGTAGGCACTCTCTGATAAGTGGATATTAGGCAAAAAGCTCTGAATACCCACCATACAATTCATAGACCATATGAAGCTCAAGAAGAAGGAAGCCCAAAGTGTGGATGTTTCAGTCCTACTTAGAAGGGGGAACAAAATAATCATGGGAGGTATACACTATGGACCCCGTGTGAAAATAATTCTATGCTGTGGTTTTTGGTAACTTTATGAATAAACAGTCTCATGGGGTAGAATTGTATCTTTGAGGAAACATGTCAGTATTCAAACAGTTTCTGATTTTATAGTATTTTGGATTTTGAATTGTGAGATCAGGGATGCTTAAACCATCAATAATTTTTGAAATTCCTTTTAGGAGTAATTCACAAAGAATTTATGCATCTCCTTGCCACTACCAGACATGATAGCATTTTTGAAATAGAAAAACTTTTTTGGTTTCGGGTCAGTAATTTCAACCCCCAAATCACTCATTAACTTAACTGGATCTTCCTTGCAAAGAACTGCTGGGCGCTCTGTTTGTATGCCAAAGCATATTTTCACTATGAAATTACTAAACTCTGAGAAACTAATGGTCTGAATTAGACCCATGCTCTTGGGAATGGCTGGACACACTGAGTAACCTTTGGTCCCTGCTTCTGTTTGCTACTTCATTTGTTTGATTTACATTACCAAGGTCATTAAGTTAGAACCCACTCACAGAAAACTGTAGTCACAATATAGGTAAAGAATCCCCTGTGTATTCCAATAATGGTTTTAAATCACTATAAACAAATAATAACACATAATAACCTATGGGTTTTCCCCAATCTATTCAGTACTGAAAGATATCGATTCTCTTCTCTGGTGGAATCCAGTTCCCATTTGTCGATGCTTTGGGATAGCTGGTGATGAAGAAAATGATACCTCTGATTAGGAAAGCAAGTGGTCTTGTTTTTTGGTTTTTTTTGGTTTTGTTTTTTGCTTTTGGTTTTGTTTTTTTGGTTTTGGGTTTTTTGTTTGTTTTTAATATTTATTTATTTTAGTGTCTGCGTCTAAGTGTTTTGTTGCATGTATATGTATGCCTGGTGCCTGCAGATGTCAGAAAGAGGAACTGGAGCACAGACGGTTCTAAGCCACTACATTGGTTCTAGGAACCAAAACTAGTTAGTTCTTCTACAGCAAGTGCTCTTAACCACTGAGCCATCTCGCCAACCCAAGATTTTTTTCTTCTTATAATGACCTTAGCAAAGCAAACCTGACATCATTTCTCTAAAGCTGCATGCCCATGCGTAACCTGGAGTGCCCAGGTCTCTTTTGGGAGGCAGCTTTCCAGTTCTAGCAGGGAACCATAAATTGTGCTATTAATTTCTATCTTTTAATAACAGACTTATTCTGTGTGTGTATGTGTGTGTGTATGTGTGTGTGTGTGCACATGTGTGCACATGTGTGCACGGAATTATAGACATTATGAGACACCTGATAAAGGTGCTAGGATCTAGACTCTGATCCTCTGATAGAACAGTAAGAGCCCTTAACTGTTGAGCCTTCTATACAGCCCCCCTTTTCTCTCTTTTCAGAACCAAGATTGGGCTGTTCATATCTTAAAAAAGAAAAGCTTAGACTCCTACATCTTTTGCTATAGAATGACAGTTGATTAGAGCATGCTTACAAGTTCTGATGAAGATGGTATATGATATGTATATGTGTATGTACATGAACATATATGTATTCATATGTATGTAATATATGTGTGGTATGTGTAATAAGTGTGTGATATGTGTGTTTCTCATATAACATTATGAAAATGGTATAGAATTAACAAGCCCATGGAATATCAGGTTGAATTTGGGTGTAATCTTGACTTTAAGTTGTGAAGTCTTCCCTATCTGACATAAGTGGAAATATGTATCCTAATTCACCGGGGAAGTCTCATACAATGGTTTCATACACCCATATAACATTCAGTTCTCTACGATGATGCCCTTTCATAACGACCTTTCTCCTAAAACTAAATTTTGATCTTAATTATAATGTTTATAGGTTAAAGGAAAGAAGGATTATATTCGGAGCCAACCCCCCCCCTAAAAAAAACCACTTAATGGTAGTAGAGAGCAGTGCTCATGGTCTTGAAAGCAGTAGAATTGTTAGCTCTCTTTGCAATAGTAATATTGTTATAGCATTTAATGGGCTCCACTGAAGGCTGATATGGAAAATGTTCTTCTTTCATTGTCCAAGCACACTGTGAGTTTAATACTAAACCTCACAAGATAGCTATGCTGGCTTCACCATTTCTCCCAAACATCCCATGTGAGTGACAAAAAATCACAATGTGATTAATGAGAGCAGAGCCTAGTGTTATTTGATGGTCAGCATGCTCAACCCATAAAAACAAATTTCCAAATTATTTTCCCCATAAACCTATTGAGTCTTGAAGTTTCCAAGTCGCTGCTTTCTCTGTTGTGGCTCAGCGCTTCCTGTAAATGTGCTCAGAGAAGGCCTTAGCATTTTGAAGTTCCGTCCATTGCTGTCTCTAACACTACCATAAAGAATTTCCAGACTTGCTTAATGCTTCGGGAGCTGGTGCAGCTTACACGGAGCAAGGCTCAAAGTGAAAGCTTGTGTTCAGCTACGCTCGTAGGAGATGGCTCGGGGGGTATGGAGTTTGATCCCAGGGACTCAGATGGAAAAAGGAAAGAATCAGCTCTTGCAGGTTGTCGGCTGACCTCTGCGCATGGGCTATGGCTTGGGAATGCCCCCCCATACCCCCCCACTGAATAAATAACAGTGTAATAATTTTAAAAAGTTAAAGGTGAAAAAAAGGACTCTCTTAGACATGTCCCTGTCATTGGAACCCATAAGGACATAGTAGAGATTTTGTTGTTTGCCTGTTTGTTTTGTTTCTGAGGCAGGTTCTCACTTATTTCAGGCTGGCCTTGAATTTGCCTTTAGCTGAGGATGGTCTTGAACTTCCAATCCTCCTAGCTCACCTCCTTAATGGTGGGATAATAGGCATATCTGGCGAGGTTCTGGGTTCTGGATCTCAGTCCCCAGAATCATTCATGCTAACTGGATAAGCACCCTATCAACCGAGCCGCATCCCCAACCAATGGATTTTAGGGGTTTTGTTGTTGTTGTTGTTGTTGTTGTTGTTGTTTGTTTGTTTTTTTAAATCTCCTTTCATCTTGTTGTGCAGAAGCAACCACAATATTTCCATCCAAAGATTTTTTTTCAGTACAGTCATACAAATATATATTTGAAACAATTATTTTTTCTTTTTTTAATTTGATATATTTTTTATTTACATTTCAAATGATTTCCCCTTTTCTAGCCCCCCCACTCCCTGAAAGTCCCATAAGCCCCCTTCCTTCCCCCTGTTCTCCCACCCACCCCTTCCCACTTCCCTGTTCTGGTTTTGCCTTATACTGCTGCACTGTGTCTTTCCAGAACCAGGGGCCACTCCTCCATTCTTCTTGTACCTCATTTGATGTGTGGATTAGGTTTTGGGTATTCCAGTTTTCTAGGTTAATATCCACTTATTAGTGAGTGCATACCATGATTCATCTTTTGAGTCTGGGTTACATCACTTAATATGATGTTCTCCAGCTCCATCCATTTGCCTAAGAATTTCATGAATTCATTGTTTCTAAAGGCTGAATAGTACTCCATTGTGTATATATACCACATTTTTTGTATCCATTCTTCCGTTGAGGGATACCTGGGTTCTTTCCAGCTTCTGGCAATTATAAATAGGGCTGCTATGAACATAGTGGAGCATGTGTCCTTACTGCATGCTGAAGAATCCTCTGGATATATGCCCAGGAGTGGTATAGCAGGATCTTCTGGAAGTGAGGTGCCCAGTTTTCTGAGGAACCGCCAGACTGATTTCCAGAGTGGTTGTACCAATTTGCAACCCCACCAGCAGTGGAGGATTTTAGTTTTTAAGCGACCAACTGCATGGTATAAGATACTCTCAGAATGGGAGTTTTGCCAATAAGGTAAAAACAAAGACATGAAAGCAGTGATCTCTGAGACCATGAATCTACTACTTTCTTTGTAGAAATCGTGAGTCAATATTAGCTGGTGCGCAGAATATGCATTGTAGTTAAACTAGGTATCCATGGTACTTGTTAAATGTAAGCTATTTATCAAGTTCTCCTTTAGACAACCTAGAACCACTTCACAGAGAGGTAGAGTTTTTAAAAGCCATCTGACTCATCAATACAAAGAAAAGTTTAAATGCAAGTAAGGATTTCCAGTTTCCTTCTAATGGTTATAGATCATAGCAAACCCTCTTCAGTTACAAATATCTAGGTGATTCATACAAATAACACAGGAAACAGTAATTACAAAGCAGAGTGAAAAACAGAAAAGTCGGGTCATCAACCTCAACGGAGGAGTAACTTGAACTCCTTGGGTCAGCAAGAACAAGGACGGACGCTTGCAGAGCAGGAAGGGGCAGCCCTTGGTACTAAGACTCCTGGGAATGCACTGAGGCACTGGCCTGCAGATGATAGACGTCTAGCAGCAGAAGGACAGACCTCTCCATGAAAGAAGGACCAAACGGACTCCACCTGGGTAAATTTGTCCCTGGGCTTCAGGGGAAGACTTCCCTGAGAATTCATTATTGAAAGAAAGCCTGAAGACCTGGAGCTCATTCATGTCACAGAGACGTTTCTACAACCAAAGCAGACAGGATTCCTACACCCCGACTGCCGCAGATCACCGTAAAAATGAGCTGATAAAGAAAACCGATTAGACTATAGGAGAGTGCATCCTGCTGTGAGGCATGCGCAGACTGAGAGCAGATTCAAGGCATGCGCAGACCCTGAGCAAACTCAACAAACACGAGAAGTAACATTGTAATTTCTAAAGCTAATAGAAGAGTCTGAAAGGAAAAACCTAAAATTGCTGTGTTTTAAAAAGTTAAGGTTGTTTATGATAAGAAGAGACTTCACAGAGTACATAGGAGGATGTAAAGAATACCAGAATTAATTTCTTCTTTCTCCTCTTTCTCTTCTTCCCTTTCTTCTTCTCCTCCTCTTTCTCTTCCTCCACTTCTTCCTTCCTCCTTCCCCCTTCTCCCTTTTCCTTCTCCTTCCCACATCCTCCTTCTCTTCCTCACATTGTGTGTGTGTGTGCGCATGTGTACACATGCCCATGCCCGGGTGCCCTTGTGTATGGAGGTCTCAAGACAGCTTGCAGGAAATAGGACAACTTCTTTCTATTATGTAAGTTCTGGGCTTCAGAAGCACATTGTAAGGCTTGATGGAAAACACCTTTTCCCACTGAGCCATCTTGCCAGCCCCCTTGAAGTGGAAGTGTCTAGTTCTGACATGTGATGCAGACTCACATGATATTTTGCCACGGCAAGACCCATGAGAGATGTGTGATACTTTAGAAATAGTGTGAATAGGACTCTATGGACAGTGACAGGGCACTTGCATAGCTAGCTGTGCAGCTCTTGGCTGGTCTTGAATCTTTGCTGATCTTCACTGTGTTGAGACACAGTAGAGAACTCCGGGCATTTCTGCTACTCCTGGTCAGCCCTGCTGACTCTTGCGTATTAGACAGGTGCCTGGTGGGTTTTGTTGGATCACGGGCCATTGCTGATTTGTGTTTGGTGACACTTTTGAACTAGACTGTTATCCTAACACTACTGAACTGGACTGCAGCACATGCCCTTGGCCTATTTACCATATTTTCTCCTCTACTTTTGGGGAGTGGGCTAGATGTGGGGGTTGACACATTTAGAACCCTTATTAAAGTAGGGTTTTTTTTTAATCTAAGTCTACAACCCCTAAATAATTTTTCAAAGTGAAAAACCAAAACTCAAGCCCTGGACCCCAATGGTCCATGTGTTCAATTTTTGGGCTTCAGTAATAATAGAAAGTGATTGCATCATTTAGACATAGGGCCTATCGGGAGATACCTGGATTATTGGAGACCCTTCTCTGAGAATGGCTTCTTAACATAGTCCTTATGGAAAACCTGTTACTCACTGGCCTCTCTCTGGCTTCCTGTCCCACACACTTTCTCCTTCACATTTAAGCTCTTGGCATCCATAAAACCATGTGATTCAGGGACCCTCACCCGAGCCGTATATTTACTACAATAATGGAAAATTACATAATTCAATGAATAAACCTCAATGGTTAGAACAACAACAATAGGATTAATTTGTAGAAATTGAATAATATAGAAGATGGGGATTGGTGAAGAGAATTCAACTCTCAGGAAGAAGACAGCAATATTGGTAGCCTTTGCTAAGAAACATAACCTTTGGACAAGGGCTGAAGAGATGGCTCAGTGGTAGAACACGCACTGTTCTTACAAGCAGAGCTGGGTTTAGTTCCCAGCAGCCACATTGCGCGATCCACAACTGCCCGTAACTCCAGCTCCAGAAAATCAGATATCCTCTACTGGATGCTTCGTACACTGTACACTCATGTGCACATACACATATTCACATAATTAAAAATAGTACGCATAAATCTGAAACCAGGCAATATTGTCATATAGAAATGCTTAACTTCTGTTTTCTTTTCCTTTTTGATTTTTTAGAGACTGGGTTCCTCTGGGTAGTCTTGGCCATCCTGGATCTAACTCTGTAGGCCAGGCTAGCCTTCAACTCTACTTCAGAACCATTTGCCTCTGCTCCTGAGTGAGAAGTGCTTAATTTCTAAGCCAGCAGAGAAATAAAAGTCAGAGTAAAAAACAAAGTTTAATGAGTCTATTAAATTACATACACATACACATGCACATATGTACACACATATATAGACACACACACATGCACACATGCACACACACAAATGTATACACACATGTACACATCTGTACCTTCATATTATTTCACAAATAAAACTTCAATAAATTGAAGCACACCAGTAATTTTAATTTAGGATGGAAGCCTAGCTATCCTAGTTAGCTTAAACTATCAATTTGACACGGACTAGAGTTATGTGAGAAAGAGATTTCAATTGAAGAATTCCCCAGATCAGAATAGCCTATGCCCATGCCTATGAGGTGTTACCTTGATTGATGTGGATGGTCTATCCCACTGTGGGCACAACTGTTTCCTAGGCAGGTAATACTGGGCTTTACTGGAAAGCTAGCTAAGTATGAGGAGTCAGCAGTTCTCCTCCATGGTTTCTGCCTTCAGTTCCTGCTTGAGTTTCTTCCCTCAGTGGTGCACTCAACTAGTGAGTTGAGAAAAACCTCCCCTTAGTTGATTTTAGTCATGGTGTTTGTCACAGCAACAGAACGAAACTAGATTAGCAGTGAACATTAGTAACACAGTGGAAACAGGACCTTCTACGCTTGTTTCTTGCAGAACCATCAACTGGGACAACTAGCCACCCATAAAAATACCTTCATTAGCGCTAGAGAAACAAGGTGAAAGACTACAACACTTGGGTGCAAATCAAAAATAAGAAAAGCTACATTAGAAAGGGCAAGAACCCTCTTTTCTGTAATCCTAAGCAGCACAGTGTGGAAAGAGATGCCAACACTTGTGGGCAGAGAAGCAAGTGAGCACTGGACTTTGCCTGAGATGTCAAAGACCAGCTTAGCACTGTAGAACTGACAGGTAGACATATCCCAGTAAAATCCATCTCCCATGGCCCCAAAGTTTAAGCTAGTACTCATGGATTGCATTTCTAGGCATATCACACCAGCAAGCACACCCCAGCAGCTCTGTGATCAAGTCTGCCAATATCAGTAAAGTGATCTGAGTGGCCCTGAGCCTTCTCTGTAGTGTCAGGCCAACTCTCACAAGCACACACTCTAAAGTGCCTCAAAGCTGAGTCTGCTCTCCCCCAATTACCAGGCACTCCCCCATGAATCCAAACTTTAGCACTATGCCTGTGACGGATTTAATGAGAATGGCCTATATAGGTTCATATATTTGAATACCTGGTCCGTAGCTGGTGGAACTATTTGAGAAGGATTAGGAGGTATGGCCTTGTTGGAGGAGGTGTGTCACTAAGGGTGGGCTTAGAAGCCTCAAAAGTCTTTACCATTCCCAGTATCACTAACTCTTTTTGCCTCACAGTTGTACCTCAAGATGTAAGTTCTCAGCTACTCTTCCAGTGGCATATTCACCTGCCTGTTTCCAGGATCCACACAGTGAGGGTCATGAACTCTAACTCCCATGAACTCCTAAATTAGATTTTAAGTTGCTTCAGTCATGGTGTTTTGTCATGGCAATAGGAAATAACTACGATAACCAAAGCTTATCACAGGCTATATTTTCATCCCTAGATCCCAGATTGGCATCTGTCATGGAGACCTATTCAAGATGGACCCCCACAGAGATAGGCTGGAGGCCCAGGGAACACCATGATGAGGTGATCCCCTGAAGCCCATGCTCCAAGTCCCAAAAGTCCCAAGTTCTAAGCTTGTCCCCTAATAGACCTCAGTGCCAGGCTAGTTTCCATGAACCCAGGCTTTGAGACACCAGCTCTTTGTGACTGAAGATTCTAGGGAAGCCCTCATGACCTAGAGTCAGCAGTTAGAGAAATTCTATTAATATGGTTTTTAGAACAACACCCATGTAACTATCCTCCAGGCTAGCCCATCTATCCAGGCTCCAATTCAGTCTCCACGGCTTTAAGCTCCAGGATGGCTTATACACCAGACTAACACCCATGATTCCAGCTTCAGACCGGCCCCTGAAAAACTAGACTCCAAGCTGGCTTCTGCATTAGGCCAGCTTCTAGTACCAGGCAGTCTTCATGACCCTAATATTTAGGCCTTCTTTGTGAAGCCTTGCATCTGAGCTTACTCCATTGTTCACAAGTGCAGTGCTAACTCTGGTAACTACTGGTAAACCATATCTGCAGAACAAGCTTCTAGAGCAGTCCCATAGATCAGATATGCCACGGTAGACTCAGCTCTAGGCCCACTTTCCTGGTCTTTCAATAGGTCCATCCAGTAGATCTGTAGAACAGGAGCCACCCACCCTTCTGCTGAACTAGACTCATAAGCAAGCCTGCTTGAGGGAACCTTAGACAAGCCTACCTGGAGATCCTGCCAGACGGATATTCTGGCATCTCCAGGTGCCCTAACTGGTGAAACATTTTCTCAGCTTCCAGAGACTAAAATGAATCCCTATTTCCTTAGATGCACAAACACCAGTGCCTCGCAAGAAAGATCATGAACAATCTGGAAATATGGCATCACCAGAAAAAGCAAGTAAAGCACAAGGAAAGTGACCCTACCAGAAGAAATGAAAGTTTATAAACTGACTGGCAAAGGATTCAAGGCTTAAAGATGCCAAGTGGGTTACAACAGACTACAGATCAACCACTGAACAAAACCAGAAAAAGGATTCATCAACAAAATAGGATGTTCAGCAAAGAGACAGAAAAGCCCTGGGGGAAGACAGGAGGGAAACTCTGGGCCTAAAGAATTCAAGGACTAAGCTGAAAAAAAATCCCACAGTCAACTTTAACATTGAAGTTGATCAAGTAGAAGAATGAACCAGAGCGCTAAGAGACAAACCCCAAAATTACCCAGGGAGAGGAACAAAAGGAAAAGCAATGAAGAGAAACAACAAAAGCAAAAGAGGGAAGTTTCAAATTATAGCCAATTACAAAGACAGGAGAAAGATGACTGACCAGAAAGCTTCCATAGAGGAATAGTGTCTGATCACTTCCTATATCTGTAGCTGTGTAGCCACGTATGTCCTGGAAAGTTGTGGAATTACACTAAAATTCAGTTCAAGTGATACAGCACCTAGACATATCATCCATTGACATCTAAAGATAAAGAGAACATCTAGAAAGTTGCAAGAACATATCAGATAAGAGGGAGTTCTAACAGTCTCCACTGTAGAAACAGTATGGTCCAAGGCCAGTGGCAAAACAACTCCCAACCAGAAATACTGTATCTGGCAAAACTGTCTCTCAGAATGGAAGAAATCAAAAATTTCCTCAGATAAAAGTGTAGGAACTTTGTGACCACCAGATCTCTGTCTCAGAGGAGATGCTCCTGGGAGTTCTTCATGGGGAAGAGAAGGAGTCATGATTACTAATACAAGAACATACACAAGCATAAAGTCAAACTCAGAATGCCCTTACAATGTGGTAATGTGTAAACCATTTCTATATCCAGAATGACTATGAAAAAACAAATGTATTGAGGGGGGTGCTGGAGAGATAGCTCAAGGTTAAGAGCACTGACCACTCTTTGAAAGGTCCTGGGTTCAGTTCCCAGTGCTGTAACTCTCAACTGTCTGTAACTCCAGTTCCTGGGGTTCTGACACCCTCCTCTGGCATCCAAGGGTACCAGGCATGGATGTGGTGTGCAGATATATATGCAGGAAAAATACTCTACACATAAAATAAAAGTACTGCAGCTAGAACACTTTTGTATGTTTTTCCCCCCCCTGAAATAGGCTTTCTCTGTATAGCCCTGGCTGTCTTGGAACTCACCCTGTAGACCAGGCTGGTCTCAAACTCAGAAATCCACCTGCCTCTGCCTCCCAAGTGCTGGGATTAAAGGTGTGCACTACTACTACCCAGCTAACTAGAACATTTTTAAGGATACATAATATATAAAGATGTGAACTAAGAGATTAAAATATAGATGGAAGAACCTTTTTCTCCCTGTGATCCAAGTTAAAGTGTCAGCAGTTTAAAATAGCCTAATATAAGATTATTGTAAGTTTGTTGGAGGGGGGGTGTTTTTGTTTTTGGCTTTTGTTTGTTTGGTTCTAGACAAAGGTTCATTGCATATTCCTGCCTGCCCTGGAACTTGCTACGTAGATCGATCTGGCCTCATAGTCAGAGATCTGCCTGCTTCTGCCTCCTAAGTGCTGGGATTAAAGGCATGTGCCACCACTGCCTGGCAAAAGTAAGATATTTTACACTAGCCTCATAGAAATTCCCAAGCAATGACTCAAAAAGTTAAATATCACATGATTTCAATCATATTTATTGTAAGATTTTAAATAAATATTTTTTGTTGTTGATTTGTTTTGAGTTTTTTGGTTTGTATGACATGAAAGTAAAAGAGGGACTTTGGGGAGGAAAGGCATAAAGGGAATGGGTGAGAAAGGTATTATATATTATTATATATATTACTATTATAATATAGTAATAGAATAGTTGACTATATTAAACACATATATAAACACACACCTCCTGACAATAACAGTAATGACCACAATAATCATCATAGAAACCCAACACACCCAAGATGCAGTCACATACTATCTCTAAATGACACTGGCCTCAGGGGCAGCACAGATGAGAAGAAATGAAAACGACATTTCATGCACACAGAAGTCAAAGAAACACAGGCGACCATATGTACGTTATATGAAATGGATTTTAAGTCAAAAGTGTAAGATGAGAAAATGAAGGACATGGCACAGTGATAAGAGGAGCTAGCAATTATGAAGAAATGCACCTTAGAGAAGCAATTACATGGCCTATATATTGATTAATCAGAAAAAAAGAAACCAGGAAAGAAATTTCAGGCTTCCATTATACCCTTGTGACAGGCTTAACAGACAGACACCGAGAACACTATCTAGCCGCAACCAAATATATATTCCTCTCAAGTGACAGAATATGTATGGATCCGGCTCCAGAAGAGATTATCTGCTAGGCCACAAAATAAGTCAGAGTATTTAGGAAGGTCGATATCATATCAGGTATCTTCTCCAGCCGCAGTGATACGAAAATGAAAATCAAGAACAAGAAAATTCACAAGTACACAAGACTTGGCAACCTGCTCCTAAAAAATCCCATAGACCTCCCCCTCCAAAAAAATATTCAAAATTTGCTGAGACAAATGAAAATGAACATATAAGATGTATTTGGTGGTTTGAATAGGTTTGGCCCTTAAAAGACTCATGTGTTTGGATGCTTGGTCATAGAATGTTCAGAGAGACCTTAGGCTAAGGGTGGCACTGTTAGGAGGTGTGGCCTTGTTGGAGTAGGTATTGAAGGAAGTATGTCTTTGCATTGGACTTTGCAGTCATAAATATGCTCAAGTTGCACCCAGTGTGACTGACAGCCTTCATCCATTGCCTGTGGATCAAGAGGTAGAACTCTCAGCCCCGTCTCCAGCATCGTGGACACCTGCATGCTGACAAACTCCCGCCATGATGACAATGGACTAAAGTCTGATACTGTAAGCCAGTCCCAAAGAAATGTTTTCCTTTGTAAGAGTCACCTTGGCTATGGTGTCTCTTCACAGCAATGGAAAACCAAACTAAGACAGAGACCAAACATGTGGCCTGGAAAAATCGGGTAGAGGAGATTATAGCAATAAATGCCTATGTCAAAACAAATGAACAAGATAAACAGCCTACTATTACAATACAAGGAACTGGATTAAAAATAACCCAGCATTGGTAAGAAAGAGAAACAAGACAGGAGTCAGAAATAAACGTGCAACATGTAGCCGCAACCAGAACAATAGAAAGGTCAACAAAACTAGCAATTGGTTGTTTTTTTTTTTTTTCAAAGATAAACTTAAAATACTTAGCTAAATATGAAGGATTAAGTTAGGGATGTAGGGATGAAGAGATGGTTAACTGGATAAAGTGCTTTGCCCAAATCATAAATATTTGAGTTTAGAACCCTAGAACCTACATAAAAGGCAGGCACGCTGTTGGCTGCCTGTAACCTTCTCTCTTAGGAGGCAGACAAGGATCCCCCCTCCCCGTTCCCCCCCCAAGCAATCGGGTGAGGTACACTAGGTGAAATCAGGGAGTTTTAAGTTCCGTGAGAGACCCTGCCTCAGAATGTCAGAGTGGGCAGTGAATAAGGAACCACTGAGCCTCCACATGCAGGCACACTGGGGAATGCATTCGGGCCTGCACATGTAACCACATACATGCTCCCACACACATGTGAATATACATATACACATGTATACAAACACAGACACACAGAAAGAAAGAATGGAGCTAGAATAAGGTAACGTGGCAATGTTAGGTTGGTGGCACAGGAAATAAATATGTGTAAGAAGCACTATGAAATCCATATGCCAGGAAATTGGCTGTCCTAGAAGAAATTTTCCCATCAAACAAAAAGCCTCACATATCTAAGAAGTTGGAGAATTAGGAACAAAATCATAACATTTCAAATATGAATTAAAAGGCTCTATTGATAACTTGTGCTACACTGAAGGAGGATGCAGAGAAAAAGACAGTTAACTATGAACATAGAGATATATTATACACATTTTCGAAGTAAAGTTCAGTGAGGTAGCAGCTCATCTCAAAAGACCATAGAACAACTTTGAGGAAAATCCAAGACAACAGAAAGAATGAAATCACATAGATGTGGAATGAAAAAGCAGTAAGAAAATCAAGTTCTTGCATACACAAGACTCTACTGTTGTCGATCAATCAGAGACATCAGTCATTATCAGTGAAAAGGAACAGTTAAGCTGGGATTTTTTTTTTAAAAAACAAAACAAAACCAAACCACCCAGCCAAATGCAATGCAGAATGCTGTGTGGGCTCTGGGACTAAAAATTGACATCAATGGAAATTTGTTCAAGTCCAAAAGAAGCCTGATGCTTAGGAGTAAATAAACTGTTAACTTCGCTGTTTGGGACCCATGGACCACAGTTACATACGCTGTTATCATCAGGAGACACTTGGAGAAGGGCATCCTGAAACATTCTGACATTTTTGCATTTTGCTCTAAGACTATTCCAAAGTTAAAACTAAACTCGAAGAAATCATGTTTAAGTTTTGGATTCCATTAGCTCTGATGCTTCCATCTACAACATAAGGACATTCACGACATAGTTTGAATGTCTGCTTCCTTTGTAAGCCACAAAGATGCATATCAATAGTTTTTCTTTGAAGAACAGACCAGAGTATGACCTTTGCAAGAAGAAAAATGGGGGAATACATCAGACAAAAGTTATGCCCACAAACCCAGTCTACACAGTAATGGGAGTCCTTTCAAACAACGACAAGGACCTGAAGAATGATGGATGCCCAAGGTTGTCCATTGGTGTACACAAACACACACACATACACACATACACAAAATACCACACCACACACTCACACAACACCACACACACACCATATAACACAGCACATAACACACACTACACACTACACACCACACACTGCAAACATACACACATACCATACACACACCATTTAACACACCATATAACATACCACATAACACACACAGCACATAACACACATACCACATAACACACACACACACATCACATAACACACACACCACATAACACACACACACACACACACACACACAGTAATGTTTTTATTAAGAGAAAAACCTAAAGATTACAAATTATATGTTTTCTACTCACTGATGGGCATTATGGAGTGTCAAAAAAACACCAAGAAAGTCTTCAGTTGCTGTAGTGGCTTCTCCCTTTCAAGGAGATCCTGGTATTCCTGAGGCTACAAGCACCATGTGGAGCCCACATTCCCTCTGCTCCTATAGGAAGATGTATGTAGAAAAATGCAGGCTGTAATTTATATTAGTCCCAATAAAAACATCATATCCTACCACAGGACAGGCAGTGCAGCTAAACCATAATAAAAGCTAACACGAAAGCAAGTCTCCGAGGTGAGTGTAAAGAGCTGAAGCGATCCAGAGGTCAACATTTTCCAGAAGCAAGTTGGACAGGGACAATGAAAATCCTTCAGGGTATTTGGTTTAGAAAAAAAAATTCCGCCGGCACATATTTATATAACTGTTTTAAATGAAGGCAAAATATGTCTGGAGCTCTTCACAGGATAAGAAAGTGCCTCATATTTATCTGTCGTACCGTATCATCATTTATTTTACTTAAGAACATCAAAAGAGTTCCCTTTGTGTATTTTCCTCCATTTATGGAGGGGGAAGAATGTTCAGAGAGACCTTAGGCTAAGTGGTAAATCCTTATGAGCTGGTATGTCGCCACTGTTTGACCAAATACCACTCACACAGTAAACACCACAGGTCCTTTCTTCTTATACTTTGATAGCTACACTTTTGGAAGTGCCTAAGAACTTTCCGGGACATCCAAGGGACACAAAACCTGACCTGATCCTCACTGGCTATGGAGGAAGTATGAGAGTGAACGTTCTTTTCCCATTGGTTTCCTTCTACCCAGGCCAAGATGTCCCTCCAGGTATTGACAGTGCTCACAATGCCCATGGTCTTGACAGCCTCTGTTTGGATAAGCTTCTTCCTCCTCTGTAAAATAGGGATAGTGAATGGACCTGTCTCAGGGCTACTGCGTGGGTTGAGAAAGAATTCAACCGCCACAGTGAGAAAGTTGCTGGCAATAGAGATGCACTGAAGGCTTAATGTATATCCCATGCATGAGTAGACACGGGAATGGATGAACACATGGAAGAATGAATTCCCCCACTTACTTCTGGAAAAGCAACATGTAAATCTATGGTGTGGCTCTCCTACTGCCTGGGATGTTCTTCTGAATAGCGAAGGATGAACAGGGAGTTGAAATTGAGCCCAACAATTGGATAGCCATGGATCTAGCTTAGCTGGATATGAAACTCCAAACTCTTCCCTGGCCTTCAGGTTGCAAGCTAATTATTCTGTTTCTAATTACAATAAAATCTTGCTTCCTTTGTTTTACCCAGACCCTAACACACACACACACACACACAGACACACACACTTCCCAACTTTCATTCCCAACTGAAATATCTCTAAGTGACATATCTATTCTGAGGAGACATCTGGTACTATCAGAATTCATGACTTGTGTGTGTACGTGTGTGTGTGTGTTCACATATACACAAATAACTTTGGATTGCAATAGAATTAGTTGTGTAGCTTCTCCTTGATGTGATAGATTCCAGATACCCTTTGACCCAAAGTGTAGAAAGAAAAATAACCTAATTTGCATAATGTTCTGTTTTCTCTACCAAGAAGGCCAATGTGGCAATTTCAGCATTATACCTAGAAAGGTGGCATGCTTTTTTCTTTCTTTCTTTTTTTTTTTAAATATTTTTATTTTCTATATTCTTTGTTTACATTCTAAATGATTTCCCCTTTCCCGGATCCCCCTTCCCCATATGTCCCATAAACCTTCTTCTCTCCATCCATTCTCCAATCACCTCCCTCCTTTTTTTCTCTGTTCTTCTATTCCCCTCCAATGCTAGATCAATCCTTACCAGGATCAGGACCCTCTCCATACTTCTTCATGGGAGTCATTTGTTATGTGATTTGTGCCTTGGGTATTCAGGGCTTCTGGGCTAATTAATATTCACTTATCAGAGATTGCATTCCATGTGTATTCTTTTGTGACGGGGTTACCTCACTTAGGATGATATTTTCCAGATCAAACCATTTGCCTAAAAATTTTGTGAATTCATTGTTTCTAATTGCTGAGTAGTATTCCATTATGTAAATATACCACATTTTCTGTATCCATTCCTCCTTTGAGGGGCATCTGGGTTCTTTCCAGCTTCTGGCTATTATAAATAAGGCTGCTATGAACATAATGGAGCATGTGTCTTTATTGCATGCCGGGGAATCCTTTGGGTATATGCCCAGGAGAGGTATAGCAGGGTCCTCCGGAAGTGTCATGTCCAGTTTTCTGAGGAACCACCAGACTGATTTCCAAAGTGGTTGTACCATCTTACAGCCCCACCAGCAGTGGAGAAGTGTTCCTCTTTCTCCACATCCTCACCAACACCTGCTGTCTCCTGAGTTTTTGACTTTAGCCATTCTGACTGGTGTAAGGTGAAATCTCAGGGTTGTTTTGATTTGCATTTCCCTAATGACTAATGATGTTGAGCACTTCTTAAGGTGCCTCTCGGCCATCCAAATTTCTTCAGGTGAAAATTCTTTGTTTAGATCTGTACCCCATTTTTAATAGGGTTATTTGGTTCCCTGGGGTCTAACTTCTTGAGTTCTTTGTATATATTGGATATTAGCCCTCTATCAGATGTAGGGTTGGCTTTTTTCTATTTATGATTGGATTGCCTATTCAGCCAATTTGGGCTTGCTGAGTCAGTTGAACTAGAGTCAATCTCTGGCCAAAACCTCCTGTGATGATTTATATATGCTCAGCCCAGGGAGTATCAGGATTAGAAGGTGTGGCCCTGTTGGAGTAGGTGTGTCACTGTGTGTATGGACTTTAAGACCTTCATCCTAGCTGCCTGGCAGCCAGTATTCTGCTAGCAGCCTTCAGATGAAGATATAGAATACTCAGCTCCCCCTGTATCATGCCTGCCTGGATGTTGCCATGTTCTTGCCTTGATGATACTGGACTGACCCTCTGAACCTATAAACTAGCCTCAATTAAATGTCCTTTATAAAATGTGCCTTGGTCATGGTATCTATTCAAAGCAGTCAAAAGCTAAGATACCTCCCAAATGCCACTCATAAACAGTGCCCACCTGTCTGCCCATTCATCCATCTATCCATCTTCCTTCTCTTCCCACCCTTTCTTCCTTCCCCTCCCTCTCCTTCCTTCCTTCCTCCCTTCCTTCTTTCCTTTCCTTCTTCCTTTCACTTTTTGCTTCTTTGAAACAGGGCTTCTCTGTGTAGCCCAACTGTACCGGAACTTATTCAGTAGACCATGCTGGCCTTGAACTCAGAGATCCACCTGCCTCCGCTTCCTGAGTGCTGGAATCTATGGTGTGCACCACTATACCTGGCTCCTCCAATTGTCTCAAACCCTCCCTGGATGGATATGCTCAACCATGCTGTCCAAAAAAAAAAAAAAAAAAAAAAAAAAAAACCCTTGCTTTTGTTCTCCAACACTTGTTTCCTTCTCTTCTCTTGTCTTCATCTCCTTCCGGTTCCCACTGTACATACATCCAAGAAGAATATCATCTCCAGTTCTCAGCGTTGAGGCCTGGCCCTCAGGAGCCTGCTATAGCAGGGAAGCTGGATTTGATACAAATTTGAATAAATGTAATAGAGTCCAGAGGTCCCTGGTGGTCTCTCATTCTGAGCCCCACTTCAAAACCAATGGGAAAAAACTATCTCTAACTTAAACAGAGAAGAGATTCAGAGGGACCAGAGTCCGTACCATCACCTTAGGCAATGGCTTCTCTCTTCTTTCTGTCTCCTGTTTCCTAATCAAGACTAGAATGATATGCTACATACAAGGGTTCCACTCCCTGTCACACACTCAAACTTCAGCTACAAGGCAACTTCAGGGTTGGTAGAGAGATTAGATTCTTGGTTGAAGTTAGGTAATTTCTCCCTTTGTACCTAGGACAAGCACAGGTATTTCTTAGTGTGTAAACAGATTTTAAGAACCCATGTTTCTTTTGGGAGATACCAACACACACACACACACACACATCTAGAGATCGAGAATTATTATGGGAAAAAGCAAGTTCTATCAATGACTTTGGAGACCTCAAGCTTTGGGCTGACTTCCATGTTTGTTTTCTCATCTCTGTCTACCCAGTCCCAGACCACAGCCAGCAAACCAGCACTGAAAGGAAAGGTGTGAGCTGTTCGAGGCTGTGGGCGCTGGAGAGTTTTATGCTAGCTTGACACCGGGAACCTCAATTGAGAAAATGTCCCAGACTGGTTTATAGACAAACCAGTGGGGGCATTTTCTTGATTGTTGATTGGGGAGTTCCCAGCTTATGGTAGGTGGTGCCATCCCTGGGGTGATAGCCCTAGATGTTATAAAAAAAAAAAAATCAGGCTGAGTAAGCCATAGAGACCAAGTCAGTAAGTAAAATTCCTCCATGGCATCTGCGTACTTCAGCTCCTGCCTTGAGCTCCCGTCCTGACTCCTCTGATGATGGACTGTGCTGTGTACGTGTAAGATGAAATAAATCGTTTCCTCTCCAAGCTGCTTTTGGTCATTCTGTGTTATCACAGTTCCAGGAACCCTACCTGAGACACTGTGTATGCTCTGCACAGAGATGACGGTGGCGAGGCCCAGAAGAGCTGTTGCGGACAGAAAGCAGGCAGTGAAACAGAAATATGTTTCAAAGGTATCCTAAGAGTCAGACAAGCCCAAAGAGCCACACCCCTACATAGCTAATCAGGCATGCTTTCGAAAATGAATCTTACAAAGTGAGTCAAGGTTAGCAGTCCACAGAGGCGAACCTTACTCGTGTTGAAGGCATTTCTGGCAACCAAGTCAGAGACCTACTTCTGTGTTGATGTCTCTGGAAGGTTCTCCAGGTACTCCAGTGTATGAGGGAGAGGGTCCCATGACTTGTCCATGCTTTATGTGTTAAAGCAACGCAAGTGGCTTCAAAGTACTTCCCCGTGCGCTTCTCGAGACAGTCACCCCACAAGCACCATACACAATGTGATGGGAGGCCACAGTGAGCTCTGGGCCAGATTCAGCTGTATCTTGGCATGACTTTGGAGCCCCAGATCAAATCGATGTCATGTCATATCGTATAACTTCTTACTTAACTTACTTCTCCCATAGGATTTGAGCTTCTTGGGAACAAAACTTGGGAGCAATAAAACAGAACTGTGCTCTGCTGCTGCCTTCTATAGTTCATGACCAAGTCTGTAAATGAAAACATGTAATTAGGGATTTCTTCCAGTTTCAGAGGGTTAGTCCATGATCTTCATGGTGGGGATAATGGTGGCAGGCAGGCAGGCAGGCAGGCAGACATGCCACTGGGGAAGTAGCTGAGAGTTCTATATTCAGAGCCACAGGGAGCAAGGAGAGAGAGACTCTGGGCTTGGCCAGGGATTTTGAAACCCCAGCCTTCCCATCCCCACCCCCACCCCCACCCCCACCCCCACGACACACTTTCTTCAATAAGGCCACACCTCCTAATTTATATCACATAGTGCCACTTGCTGATGACTAAACATCTGAGTAGAGACTGTGGGGGGGCCATCCTTATACAAACCACCATTACAACAAAAATGTTGTAAATGCAGGAAAAAACCAAAAACAACAAACAAAGAGCATAGGCAGAAAAGTCATATCCTAAAGGTCTGGCCAAAAGAGAACTAACAGCATTGGAATGGGAATGCTGGCCTGAAGCTCAAATCTAAGCAAAAGTCAGAGGCTGGAGAACTTTATTATTAGGGGGTTAACAAGCGCATGTGTGTTCCTGTCCCTGGACTTGTATGAGGCAGTATGGCTCTGAAAACATACTCATAGACATATATGAAGACAGAGAATCTGTTGACTTTCTTATATCACCATTCCTGGGCCTCTAATGTTTATAAGGACTCCATTAAAGCCTGATTCTGTAAAAGTAATCCTCTGGAAATTGTGTGTGTGTGTGTGTGTGTGTGTGTGTGTCTGCTGTGTAGGCTTGCTGTGTGGGTTGTGGGTGTGTTGTGGATCTGCCCATATGTGTGCTGTGTGTGCACATGTGATATGTGTATATGTGGTGTGTCTGCTCATATGTGTTGTATATAAACATGTGGTATGTATGGTGTATGGGTCCGTGTATGCACGTGTGGCCTGTAGATATTTGTGGTATATGTGTACACATGTGGTATGTGAATCCATGTGACATGGGTATGTGTGATATTAGTGGGAGTCCAGAGACAGATGACTCAAAATGAAGTTTTAGTGATCTGGTCATTTCTTATGAGAGTTATTAGGTTAAGATTAAGTCCCTCAATCTGCTTACCACTCAAACTCCTTTTAATCACGTTTCCAGATCCAATTGACTCAAGTATTTTGAAATTTTTTTTTGTTGCCAACTAAACAAATGTATTCTTAAGTGCTTTTAACTGTTCATGCCTAATTATGAACAAATGTTTCATTTTCCAACATGCTTTTTGGAACAGTAAAAATTGCCTCGTTGACTTAAACTATCCCTGAAGAGTACCCCTTGCTTTGTCATGACCACATAGAAGCCATTTTGCCAGACAGTGTAAATCGACACCCAACTTATGTATCAGCACACAATGTGCCTGTGCTGTTGGCTGATGACCTGTCCCTGATGACACCAGGTATGTGGGCTCTGAAGACCATGTTTAGCACAAGCAGTGCAGATTCTAACTTGTATCAGCACACTCCCAGAGGAGGCTAGGCTCTGGCCTCCTGACTAGCCAGGTTTTCTCTTTGGTTCCCATAAGCCCTCAGTTGAAACTCTTGGCTGGTATATGGTAAGATCTAGAAGTCAAACATCACAGAACAGGGATCATTTCCAAATGTCTCTAGCACAATTCGTAGGAAATAATGTGCTAATGGATGGGCCTGCAAAGGAAGCTGAGGGCAAAACAGGTCAGCTCACGGTGCAGGGTTAGTGCCTGTGACACAGCTGGATGTGACTGCACACTTCAATGTAACTAAAAATAGTCGCTCCTCCTGACAACTGTGATCAGACAAGGGGAAAGGGCAGCTGACGCAACATACCCTTAGGATGACATGGACAGCACAAAGAACAGGTAGGAACAGGAGCCAGATGATTGTGGGTCCGTTGATGGAACATACAGAAGGTTGGGAATGTGGTTTAAAATGTAAGACCGGGGTCAGCGAGATGGCTGAGCAGGTAAAGGAGCTTCCTGGCAAGGCTGATGACGTGTCATCTCTGGGATCCACATGGTGGAAGGGGATAGGTGACTCCCCCAAGTTGTTATCTGGAGTGTGTGTGTGTGTGTTTGTGTGTGTATGTATGATTATATATGAGTGTATATGTGTACATATGTATGCATGTGTATGTATGTGTATATATGTGTGAATATGTATATGTGTATGCATGTATATGAATATGTATATGTGTGCATGTGTATATGTATGAGTGTATATGTATATGTGCATGTGTATATGTATGTGTATGCATGTGCTTATGTGCCTGTATGTATGTGTATATGTGTATATGTGTATGTGTGCATGTGTGTATGTATGTATATGTGTTATGTATGTGTATATGTTTATGTGTGCATGTGTACATGTGTGTATGTGTGTATGTGTATATGCATATATGTATGTGTATATGTGTATACTCATGTGTGTATGTATATATGTGTGTATGTATACATGTATGTGTGTATATGTATATGTGTGTATGTGTTTGTATATGTATATATGCACACATGTATGTCTATGCATGTGTATGTACACATATACATTTTTAAAAACAGGAACAATGAACTGAATGTGGTGGCACATGTCTATAAACCCAGCACTTGTAAAACAGATGCAGAATGATCCTGGATTTGAGGCTAACCTGGGATATATAGCAAGACTTTGTTTTCCACAAGAAAAAGAAGCAGTAGGTAAGAGTGGAAAGAAGAGAAGAAAAGAACAAATAAAAAAAGAAATGTAGCCCAGATCTCAAGTTCTTTACAGTCCCAGGAAACAAAACTGACCCAGTGTGTTCCCCCATCTCTTGACAGGGTCTCACGGTGTAGCTCTGCTATCCTGGAACTATGTAGACCAGGCAGCCCTCCAACCGAGAGAAATTCACTTGCTTCTGCCTCTCCCTCCCAGGTGCTCAAGTTAAAGACATGTGCCATCATGCCCAGCCTTCTTCTCTCTTTCTTTCTAAGTTAACATTCAAAACCATGGGCCTTATTGTGTCCTTGTTGTGTTACAACAGACACACACATACAGACCTGCAGACACACACACATACACACGATCTTTTACTTTTTTAATACACCACTTTCCAAACCTAACTTAATTATATTTTTATTTTAATAATACAAAATCATGAGCAAGCTATAAGACTGATTTAATTACTGTAAATTCATGTATGTCCATATGGTGAGCAAATTCTATACTGAGAAGCCAATGAATTATAAAAATCTTATCTTTTAAACAATTATTTACTTCCTCATTTGCATGTGCGTGCATGTGTGTGTGTGTGTGTGTGTGTGTGTGTGTGTGTGCATCGAAGCACACAGGTGGAGGTCAGAGGTCAGGCTGGCTCTCTCCTTGCACTATGTGGGTCCTAAGGATTGAACGGAGAAGCATCCTGCAGCATCTTATTTTTTGCGAGCTGTTCATATTTCTATCTTGACTGTACTTTTATGCTTAGTTATGATTACCCACCCTGAAGGCTATGGAAGAGGAGACGAGGAGGAAAATATGATTTAAAAAGCACCAGTGCTAGGGAGTTGGTCTAGTGGGTAGAGGTGCTGACAAAACTAGGGACCAGCATCAAGTACTATTCTCAGAAGAAAAATCTGCCTTTGGTTAAATGAAAGCATGGTACATTTTCACCTATACCAAATTATCCTGAGTAGGAGAAGAGGAGGTTAGTGAGGGGTTTTTGGTCCCTAACAGTAAAATTGCAAAGGAAAGCATCTAATTCTGCAGCTTGCACCCTTGGAGTGTGATGCTATCCACAGAGCCGGTGCCAACCATGTACAGCCTGCCTCGTAGCGTGAAGGCCTACACGTCAGCCACTCCTTAGCCAACCACTGTGCCTCCCTAGGTGATAAGGATAGAGACTGGGGCAGAAAGCTGTCCAGCTTTTCTCTTCCCTCTCTAGAGCTGGAAGATGATGTCCCTGAAAGGCAGTGCCGGGTCCATAGCAGAACCTTCATCTTCACAACAGTCTGGAAGAGAGTCTGCTTTCCTCCTAGTGGGCAGTGCTTTCCAAATTCTTAATTTCTATAGGACGCCAGGACGCCCCCACATCTTGAAAGGAAGCAGAGCGGAAGTAGAAGCTGGTCCTCTGGACTGCGACACTGAGCACCTGTGGCTGAAAGCCAGCTGCTCCCCAGACCTCTGTCCTGGTCGGCCCAGTCACCCACCTGAGGTTTCCTGTCCCCAGAGTCTGGCAGGTGCTAAGGAGTGGCTGTCAAGCAGCATGATCTCTGGGCCCCCATCTTACAGGGAGATTATGATCTTGAGTGCTAGTCCTTCCTAGAGAGACTCTGCTCACACAAAGCCTGTTTGTTAAATTCCCAGACAAAACATCTGCCCTCAGGGGCTTAGGTTCCCTTTATGGGACCCTTATCATTTCTTTTTGTAATATTAGAGGACGGGTCATACTGATGCTAGATACTTACATTCCTTACAAATACTCCAGTGCTTTGTATACTTGATGCATTCTAGAACATGCACATAAAAAAGTTGAAAAGCCCTAAGTACCAACTCTACACATTATCCTGTATGGGGCACCCTTTCCATCGTGTTTCTTTGTTGAAACATTGTCAATGAGGATATATGTATTTGCAAGATATTTTACACTACCCACATCATGATGTTAGATATAATAATGCCTACGATTTCTTGGGTTTGGGTTAATGTTTCTCAGAGGAGAGATGTCAGGAGACTTGACAGTGGTGCATGAGACTTTGCAACAGGTGGGTAAGACTGGTAAAGACGCAAACCTAATGTTGTGGAGTTCTAACTCACCAAGACAGCTTTAGAAAGGGACTTCTGTATTTAAATAAGCCCAGAGACTGCTCTGGTGGAAAGGGGTCTTAGGCAAATTATCTCTGTATTCTAAAGGCTGTACTCAGAAAAGGTAAGCCCTCCGGTCTACAGCCATGTGTGGGGGCAGGGACAGCTGGAGCAGGTGTGGGGTATAGAATCGGCTGTTCTGAGCCATCCATGCTATTTGCCAATGGGGTTTTAAGTAAGACTCTATTAAAAATTATGAGTGGTGAATGATTTCAGGGAAGGCCTGCAATTTGGTTTCTGATTCAGGTCAATCTATAGCTATTGGTGTAAGGCACCCGGCTTACAGAAGTGGGCCCACGGTGTTCTCAGATACCTCTCTTTGGGAGGCAGCTCAGTGAGACAAATACTGCCAAACAGATGTTCTCTGGAAAAGAAAAGACAGGATCCTGGCCCTTCTGGCCAAGGGTTCTCTGAGCTCCATCCTCAAAGGCAAAACTGGGTATCAGGAAGCCAGGGGCATCTCCTACTCGGTCAGCGTGGAGGATCACCTGTCCACTCTGAGCTCTGCCTGTCTGGCCTGACATCTGCACGCGATGCCCGAGTGCTTCTGTTTATATGGGGCAGATCTCTCTACTCCTCACTGGTGCCCTCTTGCCCAGGTCACAAGCTTTGAACGGGGCTTATGGCTGGAGGGGAGTTGGGGGCAGCGTTATAAATCCTGACCGCATTGTTTGTCATGTGTTCCCACTTCTTTATTTATCCTGCCTTTCGCTCTCAACCTAATAAGCATTCTCCATCTGTCCAATGGCCCTTCAGCATTCCTGAGGGGAAGCCCATTTGCTCACCTTCAGTGGCCTTCGAGTCTGTTCCCTTGGAAACAGCGTCCAGGGAGTGGCCCAGCCACACTGCAAAATCTTTGCAGGTTCCCAGCTTTCTTGCTGTGGTAAAGCAATGGGCCCAGTAAAGCTCTGCTTCTAACCCCGAGTAGAAACTCTGGAATGCAGTGTTGGTTTGCTCAGCAGTGAAGGGGTTACTCCAGGGTGTTGGGTAGGGGAGAGGAAAGCGACTGAACACTCCTCAGTTTGTCTGATGGAGATGCGGCCTGACACCACTGAAAAAGCTTTAAGATTAATGGAGAAAAGGCAAAATCTGACAGCTCTTCTGCTGGCTTCAGTCCTCCTGGGTGGGCCAATTGGTCTTGAATGTCACTAGCTACTTAATCTTGTGTATCTGAAACAGACTGGTGTGTTTGGGGAGCCCGGCTCGCTCTGTATAGACATCAATTGGAGAGGCAGATAAAAGGAAACTGCATTGAATTTCTCAGTTAAGCCTTTCACCAGGCACTTTCTGACTGCAGAGCAGTGAGTGACCCCAGCAGATGCAGCCATCCGGTGCTGAATGCTCCCACCACATCCATGCTACTGCGGTGTTCCTGCTGAGCCGCTGCAGTTTAGTTCAGGGAAGACTGGTACACCCATACGTCCGGTTTGGGGAATGGGGATTCTAAACTACACGGCTTTACTTTAGGATTTATTTTCAAATTCTGTGTGTGTTTGTGACCTCTGTGTGGGTGAGAACAGTAATATAGAAAAGCCAAAGGCATCAGATTCCCTGAAGCTGAAGTTATAGGCAGTTGTGAGCCAATAGACACAGATGCTAGGAACTGAACTCTGGTCCTGCTCAACCGCTGAGCCTTCTCTCCAGAAGCCATGATGCCTCTGATGACATTGATGTATACACAGACACAGATCTTGCAGGACAAGAGGAGGAACAGGAGAGAAATCCAACAGCACTGCAACCTATCTGCACATGTGTTCCAAACAAACAGGGCCCTACTCTGACTTTAGATCCTAACTATCCACCCAGGAGAGGGAGTCCTAGCAAAACAACACTTCCTATTATCCCGGTCTGTCAAACTGAACATATAAAAGACATACACCGGTTAGATGACAAGTGGGGAAGGAAAATTCAAAAAATAAGATGACACCATTTGCAGAGGAGGTTAAGATAGACTAACTTTTGATGGCTTAGAAATCGAGATGTTTTTATAGCTATCACATGAAATAGGGGTGAGTCTTGTCTGGTTTGGTTCTGGGGAAGGAGCCCCTGATGCATCTTATAAGCACTAACCTCTGAGCTAGATGGTTTCAACTCCTTCGTAATGCTGAGCCCTTTCAATATGGTTCCTCATATCGAGGCGACCCCCAACCATAAAACTATTTTGTTGCTACTCCGTAACTGTATGTTTGCTAGTGTTATGAATCATAATATAAATATCTGATATGCAGGGTAGGTGACATGTAACTTAAAGGGGTCAAAACCTCCAAGTTGAGAACCACTGAGCATGCCTCTTTGGCTCTGAGGGCCTCTTTGATAAACCTAGACAAACAATAGCTCTGCTTGGCTCTGAGCTCACACTGGTTTGTTTTAGATCAGTTGCCCTAACCCTCTCACCACCGCCTGATGCTAAAAAGGCATGAGCATGGTTGAATACCATCAGATGATGGACAACTGAGGTTGACTAATCTCCCTCATCCTGGTACCTGAGGACAAATGAAACTCTGGTTCTCAAACACAGGAGAGAGTTGTACCCTTAGTGTGCATGTCTGAAACTACCCACAGTGCAGAAACACACACACACAGGCCGGTGTCGGGTGCCCTGGGAATGTGCATTCAGCTAAGGTGAAAGGTCTCTGTAAAACAGAACATTTCCCCATAAACATACACAAAACTCATCATAAACTGGGTTATTTCTTCTGTCTGCCTGAGGAAGATGGAAGACATAAACAGCCCAAGTCCACAGAAGTGTATCACAGCTCTGTAGTATGCCTTTGAAATATCACTGGTATCTGGCTATTTTAAAATGACCAGTTCCCCTACCCACCCCCCATCCCAGGCAAGGATGTCTGTCTGCTTAAAGAAAGAGAGAGGAAGATACAAACAGGTCTTAAAATGGAAAGTGAAATAGAAAATGGCGAGGCTGAGAAGGAGAACTCATTTCAATAATCATCTCAAATATGATGTCATAATTTACTTCTTTCCCTTCTAAAGACGCCTCCTCTGACAACATCAAAGCAAAAACTAAAACAGTCTGAAACACTGTAGAGGAGATGAAGTCAGTCTTCCTTACAGACAGGAGCTTGAAGACTGGTGTTTCTATGATTCTCCCACATGTGGCTGTAGGGAAGCTGCTGGATTTAAAGCACAGAATGGCACTGGAATGGGTTTCATGAGTATCATGGAGTAACAGGGAAGGAAGGAAATGTATGTTCCAATACAGGAAGCTACAAGGAGACAAGATTGGCTATGGGAATCTTTCAGTTTCTTTCCCACAATGTTTGACAAGGTTTCACTCTATAGCCCAGGCTAGCCTCAAATACACACTCCTCCCGTTTCTGCCTCCCCAGCACCGATAATATACGTGTCTACTGCTACCCCTAGCTCTTCAACCTCCCAACTGAAACATCTGAAATAACGTCTTCCAGCTTCCAATTTGAAAAAAGAGAGGGTGAGGGATGCTGAGCACTTATAGACAGACAAGAGACCTAAGTTTGACATGCAGGCTGTTGCCCAGAGTCTGAAGACCAGGCTCTCTGCCACACAAAAGCTCAAGGCCACTGTGCCCATGAAGAGCCAGAAGATCCCAGCAAGAAAACACTGGAGTCTCCCAGTGCCTGGAATCCCTGCCCCACTTCTTTCCCCACATCTGGGTTCTTCCCAGTGTCACAGGACTGTTAATATACTCTATGGGCAGCCAACATGAATGCAAATTAAATTGTGAGACATCCAAGACCGCCTTAAGAGAATGAGCCCAGGACACACTGGGCAGTTTGGTTACTCTGATATATAAATACAATAAGAGATGGAGTTGAAAAGATATGAATTAAAAATAAATCTCTGTGACCTACTACTGACTCTTGGACCCACAGTGGACGTATCTAGAAGGCACATGTAGAAGCTCCCCTGTGTTAAATGCCCTGCCCACTGGCCTGCTTGGGTGAAGGTGTTAGGGTTCTGTGATACCCTGAGACTCCATCAAGAGGCAAGTTATTCCAAGAAGGTATTGCACAATTGTCAACCCAGTAAATGAACATTCATCTCTATGAGCCAGATACAATATTGGAGATTCAGCAATAATCAAGTAGGCACTGTCTTTCTCCCTCACGGTCTTGAGGTCTATTAGAGGATCAGATGTTTGATTAGGATCTGCCTGTCTGAAGAGCGTTTGGATGGGTTAGTACAGATGTGGTAGAAGTTTAGGCTGGTGTCAAAGTTTAGGCTACTGACAGCTCAGTGATGACCAGTGGTCAGGTGCCAGAAGACAAGAAGACAAGAAGTCAGGGATTGTAGGGTGCACAAAGAACTGAACTTAAAACTACTAGACCATAAAGAGGGCAGAGAGGCGAGGCATGAAGAAAGTTGGAAAGTTGGGTATGGATTCTCATAAAAGAGTCCTCGGAAACTGTCCTAAAGTCTGACTTCTCTTTTGAAGATGGAGAAGCCACAGCAGGATGCACTTTGAAGGGGGCAGAAGCAGATCGATGCTTCAGAACATCAACTGTGATTGTTGTGTGGCAGAGCAGAGAGAGGCTTGGACTGGACTGGAGATGCTTTTGGGGAAACAAAGAAGTTGCTGGTGTCCACATGGACAGTGACGGCGGCTTGCAGAGAGGCAAGTGTTTATGTCCTAACACACGAGCATGTACAGTGAAGCTCCCATGGGGAACAGAGACAGTGCAGGGGCAAGGAAGACAGTGGTGTGACCATCACATCCTTTTTTGAAGGTGGGTCACATTCATCTGACCAGAGACCAGACAGGAATTAGATGTAGGCAAGAAGACTGTAAAGATTAGAAACTGGGGAGGGGGGGTAGCTAAAAATACATTCTGTATTCATACCCTAGAGCATATGCTTTTAATCTATGGCCATCCCAGTGAGACAAGAAGAGCTGCTTAAGGTATGATGGCTGTATCCAATAAAAAGAAAATGGTTTGGAGCACTGGTCAAAAGGCCTGCAGGAAATGAATACCTGTTTTATGTTGTACCCAACACAAGGATTTGTTTGTTGAGTCAGGCCTGCCTAGCCTGGAGCATATAGATAGCCTACTGCCAAGTGCTAGACATGCCACTGACATGTCACTGAGCCCATCTAGCAAGTACTATTTTGAATGAGCAAAATAGTATAGTATTCATGAATATATGTGCTCATGTGTACTTAATATATTTTCAAGTAAAAACGTTTTTGTGTACATATTCATTTTATATATGTATATTAAACATGCACACACACACATATTTACCTTGTGTAATCTCTTCTTAAAATAATGTTTGGTTAGGGATGTTAGCCCAATGGTAGAACATTTGGCTAGCATGTATAGTGCCCAGAATTGAATCCCTTACACTAAAAAACTGAAAACAAAACCCTACAATACTTTCAATTATCTCAACAGTTCCTACTCTTTTGATACATCAAGGCCCTGAGGGGATGAGGCTATCCTCTCAGAGCAGACTGCTGGTTAGTGGGGAAACCAAATCTCACCAGAACCCCAACCTGTCTTAAAAAAAAAAAATCAACTAGGTAAGATTCCAGCAGTAACTATAGGGAGGAATTGGAAACCCTTGCCAGAACTGGCTGTATCTCATTTATAGCCCATTATATAAACATGCTGTGCATGCTCAAGTTTAGCACGCAGTAAGCTATGCACACGTCTCATTTCACACTGTGTTTAGCATTCACATTTAATCCTCTTGCATCTTCATAAAGTCCTGAAGAAGGACCTTTCGCAGCTGTCGCTGGTGATCATGATGTGACCTAGTGGGCTCCCAGACAGGCTGTCCTTTCCTTATACATGCCACCTCAGAGTTTCAGATACCCAAGAGACTTGTCCACTGAAGGGAATTGCCATTTAAAATCACATGCAACTATTTTAGTGAGAACCATGTTTATACTGAGTTCTGCCAATAGGATCCCAGGCTCCAGAAGCACTTAGAAACAATTGTATATGAATGTTTTCAGGGAGAAGAGTGCACAGCTTTCAGAAGATTTTCCAAGGACTTCTTAACTCCCAAAGACATTGAGAACATCATATAATCATATATTTAAAAACAGAATCAAGCATGTGTTTTAGCAGGTGTGAACCTTGATAACGTCATGTGGAATAAGAGAGATCTGTCATAAAAGACCACACAAATATGTGTACCCATCTGTATGCAAGTCCAGAAAAGAAAAACCTATGGAGATAAAAAGTAGAGTTGTGACCCTGATCTTCTGATCATCCTGACTCTAACTCCCAAGTTCTAGGACCAAGAGTGTACACCATCATGTCAGATTTTATTTTTCAGTGCAATGATTAACCCGTGCACATGGTAGGCAAACACTTCCAAATGAGCTATATGAGGGAAGCCCAGATCCCACAGAGCTATTTTTTTTAAAGGAACATTGATATAGTCTGTCATAGTGTTCATATTCTTTAGTGAGATACTCTTGCATTTACAAAAAAATGAAGTGAATATCCATGGGTCACCACAGTGTGTGGCCTTTAAGAGCTTTCAAAAACCAGAAGATTCTATTTCCTATCATGCTAGAGCTAGTGACCAATGATAGACCACAAGAGTAGAAAAAGCATGGCCTGGGCAACCTGGACTACTTGTGATGAACAGGGCTGCTATGCAGGTATGCCTAACCCATGGCCAAGGATATCTATAAATACAGGCCAACGTAAAATCTAATTAAAACATTATGGGATTTTTTTTGTAATTTTTTTTGTAATTTTTAGTGGGGGGATTGATCACATGGTTTTTAAATATGAATTCTGTAGATGATAGTATCAGTAGGTTGTACAACTAGGAGTGACCCTGTCCTATTTATTATTCTGGTTGTCTCTGTTCTGAAATCCAACATTATATAATAAAGAATGCCTTCGCACAGAAGATGCGATACTTCACCTAAAGAACCTGATGTGGTGATGCTTGTCACCAGGTTTTTATGATCCTTTGTGAACTGGCAATGATTTTTTTGTGACAAGCGACAAAACCTCAGTTGAACCTTGTTGAGGCAAGAAAGGATCTACATTCATATCGCTGGTAAGTCTATCTGGCTGCAGGGGCAACTGTAGCCAGGAACTCAAGTGACCGATCTTATTCTGGCTTTGTCCTCAAGGCAAAGCTGCCAGAGGCTCACATTCTACCAGTTTAGCTGCTGGCATGGAAGAAGAGATAATGTTGTGTCAGGACAAGCTTTAGGAGAGATCCCAGAAAGAGTCATTGGCCTGGCTAAGATACCATCTTTCTCTGAGCCAGTTTCCATGGCCAGGGGGATGGAATCCCCATCATTGGCTGGGCTGGAACCATGTGCCCCATCTGTGAGTAATGGATGGCCCAACATCCCCCGTCCACAAACCAGCACTGTATCCGTATCCACTACATATCTTCAGACATTTGCTCTCTTTCCCAGGGTAAGTTGGCTTTTTAGGCTGAATGGCAAGGCACAGACATTTTACCATTCAATTCTGTACTCGCCTGATCACCTACTCTGTGGGAGGCACTGATCTATTTATCTCTTTCCACAGTCTGTGTGTGTGCATGCACACCAACCCCCAGACACATGGGGAGCCCGCCAGATGCCAAGCCTAATGAGAATCTCGCATAATCAATTATACACATTTCATAACAGCACTAATCCCTTCCTGATGGGGCTTCAACTAGTTGTTGAAGTCTGGAGGAGACAACCTTTGTGAGAAATGTGGATAAAATTATATGGCATGGGTAATTTTACTTACTGAATATTTTCCTGCTTGTGAGGGGAGGGGGGAAAAAAAGACGAAAACACAAATGAATGTTTCGGGAATCGCCTGCCGTGTCAGGCAGGGACTGATGGGAAGAAGCCAGGAGCGGGTTTGTGTTCACAAATGAGCAAAGCCCTACAGAGTGAAGCTCTGGTTTCGCTGAGGACCAGCTTCCCACCCCCACCCCGGGGTTGACATGTGTGTAAATCAGATGCATGCTATTCCCCACTCCTCAAGTCAATTCATTGGGGGTTTGGATTGGATTTGTAGGTGTCTTTTCCTTTTTCAAAAGCAGAGCTTAGAAACACAGGGGAAATTTAAGGCTCCAGGATGTGTTGCTGAGTTGTGGCCTCCACTGGGGCCTCTTTGTCATCTTTAAGTGTTTTCATGGGTGATTCTCATTACAGTCAAGTCATGCCACACATGTGTGTCTTCCTTGCCTCAGGAGGGACCCAGGCCCTGTTGCTCATTATCACTAATGAAAGCAGCTTCTTTGTTGATTTCCCATGGTCAAAGAACTACACTGGAATATGACAATGAAGTGGTAGAGTGGAGACTGTGGACTCCGGTCCTGTGTGCACAATCTTTGCTTCCTTCCACTCTTTCTTTTATCTCCAGAGCACAGTGAGAAGCTGCGATGTCCGATGGCTCTGTTTGTTCTCCTGGAATAGAGTGTGAGCCCAGGAACACACCTCAGTTGTGCACAGGATAGTGCCAGCCAGTGCAAGAGGCCCAGTGTTGCTTGAATGCATGAACGTAGGATATGCTATTTAACACGATCTCTGGTTTTGTCATTAGCATTTCCTGCTGGGCGAGATGGCTGATGTGATTGACCAAGATCAGGGATAAAAACCAACACAGAAAGGCTCACCCTTCTTCCCACTGCCTCCCTTCTCCTTCATGGACCTACAGAGGGCTTGACTGATTGATTGATTTTCAATAAACTGAATATCAGTACTTAGGCTAGTATGGATTCTTCTCTCAAGTTTGATACATAAATTCTATGTGATAAGCTTTTTGTACCGGGCTTTAGAGAACCACATTTTTTTCTCCAACAATGTCTACCTCTAGGAATAACATTAAAGCCAACCACACTGTGGTAAGAGCTGCTATCTCTTTTGTGAACTTAAAAACTCCATGATTTGTCTTGTCTGTCATCTGTTTACTAGAATGGACCAAAAGCTACCATTCACTGCCTAGGTGACTGTGACTCTTGGTATCTCAGGGGACTTGCTTCTATCCCCTTCTCTAAGTCCATTTCTAGCACAGGTCACATGATTGACAGGCCCAATGGGGAATTACCTGTGCTGATTCATCTCAAGATGAATCATCTGTAGCTCTGAAGGTAAGCTCAGTTTTTCTAAACTACAGGGTCACTTAGGAACATGTCAGAATTCTATTAACAAGAAAAAAATGGGAAAACACCTGTTGCACAGCCAAGACAAATAGAAGTACTTGCCAAAGGAGGGCAAAGCAGGAAACATGGAGGAGATCTTGCTAAGTATAAGATTTGGCAAATGGCCATTGAGGACTCTCCATGCACTAGGCACCATACAAAGAAGAGTATTTAGGATGCAGAGCAGAGCCTATACTCTGGTCGGCCTCATGGGTTTACCTGAGAATATTCCTTTCTGGGACACTTATGTCCTGCTAGTCCAAGACTTCAAGACCTAGATGGTTTGTGCTTTTCTTTACCCAAAGAACATGACTCAACTACCACCATCAGAAAGAGAAGGCCTTTTATCTGAACAGAAACTAAGAGGATTCTGCTTGGGTACTTGTAGAATTTATTTAGGATAGTATCTATAGAAGAAAACCTTCAATGAGGAAAACAAAAACAAACAAACATAATGAAACAAAGCAAGGTAGGTAAAGGGCTGGAAGAAAGAGGGCAGAGTTCCAAAAGCAAAGACAAATTTTGTAAGAGAAGGTACAGGAATAGGGTTGGTACTTTCCAGGCAAGGCAAGTACAGGCTTCTCTTGAAAGCAATGGTAACACATGGAGAATATATTAAAGATGACTCAAGGCTTCAGCCCCTACAAGAAGCAGCGTCCTGGAACCATGACTCTTTATAGTAGACATTTGGGGCCTCGTGGGTATATCAGATTAAACACACAGGGCTGAATTCTGTTATTGTCGCCATAGTCAAAAGTAATTTGAAGAAACTACAAGTACTAAAGGGAAAATGAAGTGAATTCCCAGAAAAATAACCACATCTATTATTAATGCCCAGTGGGTGAATTATTTAAGTGATTTACTGTTGCTCATATGGATGCAGAAATTCACCCATGTGATGGTAATTAATATCATTACCTCTACAGATGTAAAGGATGAGACTTTACTAAGGCTTTGCATCAGCCATAAATCACCATTTCTTTCTTGATAAAGAACGTGAACTGAACGAGCAAAGCCGCCATCACATGAGATCATGATGCACACTCTTGAGGGAACTTCTATTGTCCTTCCCAACAAGGTTCCGTGATTATGTGTCACAGGGACGCTGTGAAGTAAAACCTCCAACCAAAGGAAAACTTAGAGCTGCTGATGGCTGCTTCCTCTCCAAGCTTTCCAGGTTTAGTTTGTAAGTCACAGGAGCAGGAAATTTGGAATAAAACATCTGACAATCCTATTTCAGGCGGAGGATACAAGAAAAATAAACTCTATTCTACCAACTCTACCAACTCCCAAACAGCATATATCCATGATAGGAAGGATCATAGTAGGGTACGTTCCCCACTGCAAAAAAAGATGTGGAGCTTGGGGTGTCAATAGTAACATTAGAGCCTGTGTGGGTTTTCCAAGTTTCTGAAGAGACTTGCATTTGTCAAAAATCCCTGGAGCCTGGGATGGTTAATGGGAAAACGATGCAAAAATGCAGGGAAATTGTAACAACATAGCTTAGACTTAGAGTGTTTGCAGCCGTGTGGAAATGGGAGGTGGTGCCAGGAAGAGGCTGGGATACAGGGTGCATGGTGTGAGCTCCATCGAGGCCTGATTTTAGCAGCTCTGGCTCAAGGTGGAATCTTTACTATGGAGAGCTATGTCCACCACCTAGTAGGTGCCGAATAACTACCTGCTGAAGCAGGAATATGAGATGCTGCCTCCGTTAGCCGGCTCAGCCATTCCTGCATCCTGCTTCTTCTCTACATCTTTGCTGCGAGCTTCTCTCCAACCAGGGACGTGTGGTCCTCCACCTTCTGTTTAGCTATGTCTAGCCAGTTTATGGAGTCCCCCAGCGAATGTTTTGACTTCACTTGGGAACACAAGATCTCGGTGGCATTATTATCATCACCTGGCCCAGACTCCCCACCCCCACCCCCCTACCCTCTCATCCCCCACCCCCCACCCCACCCCCACCCCCACCCCTTGCCCCAAGCAGGCCTGATGTGGAAGGGAATGCCAACTGGAAGGAGTTGGTCTTCACCTTCTTGCTGAATAACCAGGGCTAAAAATACTTGATGCCTCTGGATACTGAATATGAACTGCTTTGTCACCTTTGCAGAGAAACATTTCCTGAGCCTGAGAGACATTTCCACCCGCAGTGAGTGGCTCCAGAGGATAACAAGACTGAGCAGTTGCATTATGTAAAAGATGTTTTAATGCAGGAAATTAAGATTATATTAAAGTGGGCGCATCCATCCCAGGGCTTGAGGACAAGACCAGGATGGATCTCTTTGCTATAAGCATGAATATACTGATTAATCTTCCCTGCAGTATATTGCTTTGTTGGCTACATTAGTAAAGGGATTTTCCTATAAATATAGCCACTATCACAGATAGACAGACATGTAGACATACAGAAACAAGAGAAGATTTAGTATGAGAATTGGCTTACCTAACTATGGAGGCCGACGGAGGCCAAGGTAGTCATCTGCAGAACGGCGGATCAGAGAAGCTGATGGTGTAACTCAGGCTTGTCCAAATACCTTCGAACCAGGGAAGCTCGTAGAACCAGTGCGTGGCAGAAGCTCTGAGACATTTCAGGGCATCAATGTAAGTTCCAGTGTTTGAAAGGCCCAAAAATATGGGATCTGGCAAGGTGAAACCAAAATCCTGGTTCCAGAAGAGACAACACGCCCGGTGCCTTCTGTCTCTATCCTGGTTCTTGGCAGACTGGCCATTTCCCACCTTCGGTGGAAAAGGAAAAGTCTTTCATATGTCAATCAAATGTCAATCTCTTCTAGAAACATGCTCTCGGACATATCCAGACTCTTGTACCAGCTCTCTGGGTATTCCTCAAGGCAGTCAAGGAAAACGCCAACCGTTTTACCACCACAGGGGTGCAGGTGGGGGTACTTCCAGTACTTAGAGAAGAAAAAACTTCCCAGAGTGACAGCAGCTGGGAACAAGTTGTAGCTAGAGCAGAATCACTGCTGATTTAGATTGTTGGGCTTCTTCTCTGGTGCAGCTGAGTGCCAGCCATTCTCCGTTTATTCCTGATTTCTCCCACATCCAAGTCTAAGGTCCTTGTCCCCTGTTAAGCTGTCATGCGGTTGGGTCTGCTGTTCACTGCTCTACCTAGGTCCAGCAAGGAGAGTGGGGCCTGTGACTTAAATAACTCAAAGGCATTTAAGTAGGCTAAGCAGTGGGACTAGCAGTAAATACAGCGACATCGCTCTAAACATGCAACCAAATTCTTCACTAGACAGCGAAGACATCTATGGTGCAGATTGTCTAGTGACCATCCAAAGGATATGGCACCAAGAAGCCACTAATACTGAAGGTGCCTTCTGCCTGAGGGGCTCGTGCACTGGGGCCCAGGTGCTTGGAGAAGGATACTCTGCCTTGAAGGCAGTATTGATCTGCACACACCCTAGATGCAGGGATTGGATGGAGAAAGAAGAGTACCTGGGCACACATTTTCCTGCTAAATCCCACACTACAGCTTGCCTGGATGAACTTGTGGCTATAGGTGGCACCAAGGTTACCAGAGGGTAGAATTCTATTTACCTCCCCATGACAAGGAATCCCTGTTCCTGCTTGGCAAGCTTGGGGGGGAGGTGCAAATTGCCAAGAAGAGTCTGCATAGGTATTTTATTTAACAAGTCACAGCTGAGAACCTTTGTTCCCTCTCTTAGCGACATTCAGACTTCAGAGTCCCTTCATATGCTCTGAGGACCTTGCAAGGATGCGGAGACTAATTCGGTGTTTTGGGAGGTGGTCTTGAAGGAGGTGAAGCTGAAGGCAGACCACACATTCCGATAGCAGCCTGCCTCCCAGTTCCCTTCATCCGAGCAAAGAGTAGAATCAGCTGGGTGGAATTCTCAGCTGGCAAAACCCACTCAGTCTGCATGCACATTGGTATTTCTGCTTAAATTTCTAGGTTATTCTACTGTGTCTCTTGGGTGGACAACTTTGCACTTGGTGGCGTTCTCAGTACTAAACTTCATCTTCCAGGCTTGGCCACAGACACTCAGCCTGGGCCATCAATCATTCTCATTCTCTCTGTCCTGTCTCTCTCTCTGTCTCTGTCTCTGCCTCTCTCTCCTCACTACTTTAGTGCACTGGTTCTCGGTTTGTGGCTTGTAACACCTTTGGAGATCCGATGACCCTTTCACAGGGGTTGCCTATCAGATATCCCGCATATCCTATTTACATTACAATTCATAACAGTTACAAAATAACAGTTATGAAGTAGCAACAAAAGAATTTTATGCCTGGGGGTCACCACAGCAGGAGGACCTGTATTAAAGGGCAGAAGCATTAAGAAAATTGAGAACCAGTGCTTTAGAGCATTGAGGGAAGGACACAGGGAGGGCTTCCATGCTCCTCCTTTACCATGCACACATATCTTTCCTCTTCCTTGCCTCCAAGTCATACACCCCATCTCTTAGTGGGGAGACCATTCATTGGAATACTTTACAGGGACAGGGTGAAAACTATCCACTCCTAACACCATATATTTGAGTACACTTCAGTACTTCCAGGACATGGGATCTGTTTTCCAGAGACTACCAAGAATTAATAATTTTAAGTGAATATGGCACAAAGAATGGAGCCTTCTGAGTCTGAGAGAGAGAGGTACCCTACTACTTGAACCACTCTGGTCTCAAATCCCTTCCCCTGCCCTCCCTACTTCTATTGGCCCAAGAGTAGTTGGGAAGCAAGCCAGACACTGGCTGGTTCTCTGGGTTAGGACCAGGTTGGTCTCTCCCCATTCCATCCTTGGAGAAATAGAAATAAGACTTGCTGATTATTAGTTCCCAAAGAGAAAGCTCACAGCCTTTGGGTTTCAGAAATACACCTTTTATTCTTGGATGGAGAGATCAAGATTAGGTAGAGGGACTTGACTCACTAAGGAATTTACTATCATCCACTTAAAGTTTTATATTACTGCTTTTCACTCATTTTATTCAAAATATTCCATCTCCCAGCCACAATATTAAAAATCCAAAAGCCTAGAAACTGAAACCCATTTAAATGAGTTAATAAACAAATTGGTAACTATGTTATCAAAAGGTCAGCTACAATTTAATGCACGCCTATGCAGATTATCCAGTGAATATTCGTTAAACTGGACAGTGCAGATAACATATTATAACTAAAACAGCATGACTTCTGCTCTCTCAAAGCTTACAGTTCAGATTACTTAGGGAGAGCTACTGGACATGTTTTAGTGGACCAAAGTCTGTGCTCCAGAGGGAAGCAATGTGTGGAATAGAACTTTCCAATAGGATAAATGCACAGGCTGACCAATAGGGTGAATACACAGGCTGACCAATAGGGTGAATGCACAGGCTGACCAATAGGATAAATGCACAGGCTGACCAATAGGGTGAATGCACAGGCTGACCAATAGGGTGAATGCCTCGGCCAGAGCACTGGGCAGTTGGACCCCTGGTTCTGTAATCTGGAGTAAACTCCATGTTGGCAGATGGAGGAGACAGAGGATGACCCTGGTACCAGTTTCTGTTATTGCAATATACTGGAAGGAGCACTTGACCCCGAAATGTAACATGCGCCCAAGTTTGGCTTCACTCATTCTCGACGTTCGTCCTTGGTGTAATCAGTTCCCGGGAATCACTTCAGCAGATCTGCCTCCACATTTTAGCAAAGCAACCCTCGTCTAGAGGTTCCCTGAGGGGGGGGGGGGATCCTAAGAGCTAAATGGTTTTGGGTTTTGTAGTCTTTGAAAGCATCCTTAGTCTGTCCACATCCCACCCACAGAGAAGTAAATCATAGCTTAAAGAATGGCAGCGGGAATTGAAAATGGTGAAACAAAGAGTACAATAATTGCTATAAATTTATTACTACATAGAAATGTCAGCAGTAATCCTTAACAATTCTCCGCTCCTGAAAAGAAAATTCGGATATGCTACCAGAGGACAGAAAGGAAACTGGAGGAAGCAAAACTCAGAGAATTGTAGGGTGAAAATGTTCTGCCTCTGTATTGTTGGGGACTATTTCATTTTTTGCCACATCACCGATGTGCAGTTTCTAGCACCTTCTCATACCTTGGATGCTTCCTCTTTTCTATTGTATATAGACTGCTTTCCCTTGAGGGTGGGATTCAGGTTGTCTCTGCTATTCTGAAAAATTGCTGTTCATCTTTCTTCATTTACTGCATGGACCATTTGATCCAGAGATAGCCACTGGTCTGTCAGTTCTATAAAACATTTTATCTTTCTCTTTTTGGACACTGTACCCTTGTATTACCCACCTCTGGCATTTTTGGAACTCTAGTTATATGTTGAATTGCTTCAGTTAATTAATTGTATTTGGAGCGGGGCATTTCCACCTCATCTTGGGATTCTACTTCCTAGAAGCTTCCTATTATTGCCTTTTTAAAAAATCGATTTATTCTCTCCTATATTACAGCTGAATCACGGTTTCCCCTCTCTTCTCCTTGCAGTGCCTGCCCCCCACTTCTCACCTCCTCATCCATTCCTCCAAGGGCAAGACTCCCAAGAATATCAACCACACGTGGCATATCAAGTTGCAATAAGACTTGGTAGTACCCTCATATTAAGGCTGCATGAGGCAACCCAGTAGGAGGAATAAAAAGTCCTGAAAGCAGGCAAACTCCTCAGAAACAGCCCATTGTCCCTCTATTAGGAGTCCCACAATGAGACCAACTACACAGGCGCAGAGGGCCTAGGCCAGTCTACGTAGGCACAACAGTTGTCAGTCTAGTTTCAGTGAGCCCCTGTGGGTTCAGGTTTCCTGGTTCTGTGGGTTTTCTTGTGTCCTTGACCCTTCTGGCTCCTACAATCCTTTCCTTCTTTTCTTCTTCTTCTTCTTCTTCTTCTTCTTCTTCTTCTTCTTCTTCTTCTTCTTCTTCTTCTTCTTCTTCTTCTTCTTCTTCTTCTGGATTTATTGAGTTCTACCTAATTTTGGCTGTGGGTTTCTGCATCTGTTTCCATCAGTTGTTGGATGGGGCCTCTCTGGTGGTAATTTTGCCAGGCTCCTATCTATAAGAACATGGAATATCATTAGGAACCATTCCATTTATTTATACTTACACATATACATGTACACGTACATAGACATAGGCAAAGACATAGACATCTAGCGAGGCATGCTTGGTTCTATCCTAGGTCTTTGGGTCATCTGGCCTCTGGTTTCTGGACCTCCACGCAGTGTCAGTCTCCCTCTTGTTACATGGGTCTCAAGCTGGACCAGTCATTGGTTGGCCACTCCCACAATTTCTGTGCCACCTTTACCTCAGCACATCTTGCTGACAAGACAAATTGTAGGTCAAAGGTTTTGTGACTGGGTTGATAGCCCATCTCTCCATTAGAAGCATTTCCTGGTTAAAGGAGATGGCTGTATCCTATCCCCCATTACTAGGAGTCTTAGCTAAGGTCCAGATAGATCCTGGGAGTTTCCACCCTCAACCAAAGATTGGAGAAGGAAAATGTGGTGTATTTACACAATAGGGCATTGTTTAGCTGTTAAAAAATGTAACATGAAAAATTGCAGGTAAGTAGCTGAACCTAGAAAAAATGATCTTGAGTGAAGTACCCCAGACCCAGGAAGACAAACAGGGTTTTCACTCACTTATGAGTGGATATTAATGTAAAGTAAAGGATAATCACGCTACAATCCACAGACCCAAAGAGGCTAAGTAACGAGGAGGGCTTAAGGGGCAATGCATGGATCTCCCTGGGAAGAGGGAATAGGAGAGATCTCGGGATGGAGGGTGGGGGTGGGGGTGGGGGTGGGAGTGGGGGGTGGGGGTGGACTGAGAATGGGAACAGGAGGGATCAGGTTGGGGGAGGATGGAGGGAGAGAGCACTGAGAGAAACAGCTGGAATTGGGGGACAATTTGGGGGCAAAGTAGAAACCTATTATTGAATTTTAATTTCAGCTATTTTTTTTAAATTTTCTAGGGGCTTTCCCTAATTTTTAAAATGACATCCTATTATAGGCACAATACATTTTTTCCCTCAATTCTCTGTGGAAATTAATGGAAGTACTTTAAAGCTGATGTTTGACTTGGCTTCTGGTTCCTGACAGTTTTCTTTCCTCTGTTTTACTCTTATCATTTTCTATCGATTCTTATTGTAGTCTTCACTTTCAAGGTTTAAAGAGTGTTAAAGTTGTGTGGGCCAATGAGATGGCTCAGTTGATAAAGATGCTTGCCGCCAAGCCTGGTGACTCGAGTTCAATCCCCAGGATCCATGTGAAGGAAGGAGAGACCCAGCTCACACATGTCCTCTGATCTCACGCGTGAATCATGGCATGGGGATACACACTAAATAATTAAAAAGTGAAGGTAAAATAAAAAACACTTGGAAAAAATATTAATTCTAATGGTGCTGCGAAAATCGAATATCCACGTGGTAAAGGAAGGCTCGAGACCCACATCTGTCATTCTGCGCAAAGATCAGCTCCAGATAAATTAAAGTCTTTACCATGGACCCAAAACTCTGAAGCCACTGAAAAATAAAGATATCACTTCAAGTTATTGGTACGGGCAACTTTCTGAATAGGACTCCAGTCGCTCGGGAAATAAGGACAACCATTGACAAATGGGATCACATGAAATTAAAAAGTAATACAGGAAAGAAGAGGCAGCCCGTGGAATGGGAGAAATCTCAGATAAGTTACACTCTTCAGAAGGGAACAGGGTGACTCCAGATTTTACTTTGCTTCTCAGACCAGCACACAGCCCCTACCTTCTTGGTTTCCAGGATTTTCCATTTGATAGCTTCTCTGTATCCTATTGTATTGACTTGCTGTGTCAGCTATGAAGAGTGTGACTTATCCATCTAGCATATGGATGCTGACTGCACCTATCCCTTAGGAGCCATACTGGTTATCAGACTAATTCTTACAGTACCGTAGTGTGTCCATGTAAGTAACTGAGTTCGGGAGGGGTGTAAGTTTTATTACAGTGTATTGTTAAAATGCCATTCAGATCTCTCTTCTGAAAGAGAGGTACAGTTGATTGACAGTACCCAGCTGCTCGGGATACACTACACTCTGGGAATTTTACTCAAAAAGTAACAAAAGACATGCTTAGCTCCCAAATAACCTTTTCATCTAAGGAGACCAATGCTCATAGTTGGAGGCAGAGACCTAATGACAATTAAAGAAGAAAAAGGAAAAATCTGGTTCTTCTTAAATTCGAACTAAAGCAAAGTACACTGTGCTCTCTTGAACTGAAGACAATTGAGTGTATAGCTACTGGGTGTCAGCCAAGTGTCATAGATCTAGTAATGCGGTGAATGGTAGGACAGACACAAGACAGCAGCCTTCTTCTCCTGGAGTATCTCCTGAATGACTAAATTCTGAAACTTCAGACCATGGTTGACTGTGGATCACTAAAACCATGCAAAGTGACACTCCAGGTAGAGGGAGTGACCACATACAGAAGTATAGCTCAGGGGTCCAGGCAGAAATCACACACACACACACACACACTGTTACCTTCACAGATTAAAAGTGATAAGGGCAGTATTCTTGCTTTATAGATATTTCCTTCCAAACTCTTATGATCACAGCACTGATATTTTTCTGGCATTTATAATTGTTGAAGAAACTTGAACTCTGCTCTGATTTTACTCATTTGTGAGTCTATTTTTCTGGCTAGATTCACCAACTGATTCACTGATCTTGTAATTCAAAGTTTTCCTAGCTCTTTTTTTTTTTTTTTTTAAGAGCAATTCTTGACTAAGGTAAGGTTTTATGTGCAAATTCAGTTTCTTCTTCTTTTTTTTCCTGATTTCAAAAACAGTTTATTCTCCACACTGTGGGGTACCAGTTTTTCTCTAAGTAGTCTAGTTTGTAGTTGTTTTCCAAGAAATCTGAGGCTCATGGTTAGTGCCCTCATGGTATTCCCTGAGTACTACCTTCCTCGTCACCATTTTTCCCTGTCACTTAAAAATGGCTTTCTCCTTCTTTTTTTCTGCTCTTAAAGAATTTCTATACACAATTAGCTTGAACTCTACTATTTCTGCATCTAATGGGGTTTATTGTTTTATTATGTTTTTTGTTTGTTTGTTTGTTTGTTTGTTTGTTTGTTTGAGAGAAGGTCTCTCTATGTGGTCCTGGCTGTCTTGGGACTCTCTATGTAGACACGCTGGCTTTAGAAACACAAAGATCTACCTCTCTGCTGGGATTAAAAGTTTGCGCCACTACATCAAGCTCTGACTCAGAGTTTAATTGTGGCATTAGAAGCACCTTCTCCTTGTCGTCCTTGACTGCTCTTGGGTTCCCTTTCCTTCTCAGCTTGTCCACTTTACACTGCATCCTGGGATAGGGTGGCCTCACCTCTAGTTGTTCACTTTTAGAATGTTCTCATGATGCTGTATTCCGGTTTCACTAGGACCATGTTGTATTCACTGTGTTGATGATTTAATGGTTATTCTCACAGTGAGCTATTTCTGTTCTTCGTCCCTGTACGTCATCAGCTCTCATCTGGGGAAGTGTGAGACTGACATCTGGACCCACCTATGACCAATCAAGCAGAGCTTGAGTTCTGGAGCTCAAGCAGGATGCAGGTTCCATCACCTGAAGTCTGTGACCAGAAGAGGGAATGTGTACAGCAGTTCAATTTTTGCTCACACACAGGCATGCATTACATTAGTTCTGCTGGAAGCAGAGAAAATAATGTCTTATTTCTAAGTCATTAATCTCTGAAATGCTAAACCAAACAATATATTAAAATCTTGTGATTGCAAATCTTGATCTCAGGCAGAGCCATTTGGGTCCCCCCCCCCATCTGTTTCAATGTTTCATCCAACATCAGTGATGTTGTACCACTGTCTACCCAATGACAACATGACTTAAAGGGATATAGGAGCCCACCTTTGTTAAAGGTGCATGGTTTCCAAACCTGTTGAGAAACAGATACTTTGTATCTTTGAGCAAAGGATAGGCAAGTAGGGGAGAGCACTCAGGAGACTCCCCTATCACAGGTCAGTGAGCAGGCTGGCTTCCTGCTACAGAAGGGAGTATAGCAAACTTGTGGTGGGGTTTGTGTATTATTTTTCTGTTTGATTTGGATCTATCAGCAACATTATAAAGCCTTCTCAGGCTCTGTGTCCTCTGCTTGGGGAGCTGAGGTGTCTCTGCCACAGGCTTTGTTGTCTTGACAACCACTCGTGATTGAGAGATGCTTAGGGAGAACACTAGACCACCTGGAAGCCAGGAGATGCTTATCTCCAGAATATGCTATGTGTTTCCAAGGGCAGAAAAGATGAAGATGGCTCTGGAGCTGGTGTCACTTGAGAATGTTTCTGTGGACTTCACTGGGATGTGGATGGGGAGAAGGAAATCTCTTCAAGCAGCCCAGTGTCCGTGGGAAAGTGCACTCCAAACCTGAGCTCATCTTCAAGTTGCAACAAGAAGATGCTCCAAACGTACACCAGAAGAGACCCATAGAAAAGACCATTGAGTTGGCCAACATACAAGCATCAAAGCCTGAGCCAGCATTTAAATGAAGTCAGATTATATCCAGAACTGCTGACCTCTTGAATTTTTTTTTAAAATGAAGAATAATTTCAACTAACAAAAGTTTAGAAAATGGTTACTTTCTCTTGTATATGAAACATAGCTATATTTTCCCAATTCTCAGTGGTCCTGTCTACACGTATAAAACATGTCTACACAGTTATCTATATGTTTGAACCTGTATATATAATTCCAAAATATCCAAGAAAACAATTTATGAAAGTGTTATCTCCAAGAGCCAACCTTCTAATGTCTCCTCATTCTCCAACATTCCACACTCCATAAATGTCATATTTTAATTATTCTTAATCTCTGATCACAATGAAGGGAACAATGTTGAAATCATTGCATAAAGATGTCAACAGACAATATTTTCCTGTGGTAAATTTAAAAAAAAGAGGGGGGGGGGAGAATTTAGGTCTTTGGAAATCAATGGGCCAAACTTTGAGTTTCTCTATTTACCTACAGACTTCATTTTATTGTTATTTACAGATGAATACAATTATTCCCTTGTGCATCTGCATGGTTTTTTTTTTTTTTAGATCCATTCCTCCTTTAATCTCCCTCATAGCTGTTATGAAAAAGAGCTGCAATGAGCAGGATGTGCAAATGTCTCTGTAGTAGGATATCACTTCCCTTTGGTTCATGCATAGGAGGGGAACAGCCACATGATAGTTTCATTTCCATTTTTTTGAGTAACCTTCAGACTACTTTCTAAAGTGTCTGCCATAGCTTACACCCACATGAGCAGTGCACAAGGGCCCACCTTTCCACACATATGTGCCAGTATTGGTTGCCATTTTGAATTCTTGATGATGACCATTCTGACTGGAGTTATACTGAATGAGGTAACACTGGCCCAGAAAGAGTAATGTTCCATGGTCTTTCTTCTATGTAGAGCCTAGCTCCCAGGCTGTCTGACTTGGAGTACATGTAGAAGCCAGGAACCTTGGAGAATCCCATTGGAGTGTAAGACTACAGCAGAGGTAAAATGAAAGTAGGGAGGAGAGGTATATAAGTGTGGGGCGGGGGGAGTTGAGGGGAAGGGGTAGGGAGAAGGGGTGACCACAATAAGAGGTGTGTAAAATGTAACTCAATTAAAGTATTACATTTTTAAAGAGTTAAGACATTTAATAGGAACTGCAATTTCATCTGAATAATTTCAGATGGGTCACAGGGTGCTTCAGGAAAAGGAAGGTAAGGAGATGAACTCTTCTTCCACACTTCAGCTCACAATTTTGTTCCTAGTTCTATGTGGCTTCAGCCCACCCCTCATGCTTGTCTTATTTGTCCATTCTTTGGAAATGCAGCCCCTAGACGTCACCTGACCTGACATAGGACACCTGTATATACCCAACGGTGCTTGACAGGGGAGCTCCAGTCCCTAAATCATACAGGCTCTTGGCACTCTTTCTAGTTGCCACCAGAACTGCTGGAAAGACTATAGTTAAGGATGCTAACACACACACACACACACACACACACACACACACCTTGTGCAATCCTAACATGAACCACAGAACCAATCACTCTCCAATTGGACTTGAGAGATGCTCCATAAGAAAGAACCCAGGCATGGTCAAAAACATATGGGTAGGGAAGTCATTGGCCCCTAGTGAGGCCTTCACTACTCTTGCTTTAAAGTGACCTGGGGTTAAGGTGCCTTCTAAACACCTATGTTTATACTCAGACAAATACTACTACTTGAGAGAAATTTCTCTTTGTAGTGAATACAAACATTCAAAGCTGATTGAGATGCTGAGAGCAGAAGACAGTTGAGTTCTCAGCAGAAGACGTTCACAATGCCCCTTCTAAAACTCAGGGAACACACACACACACACAGGCACACACATATACACATACACACACTCAGATGTTAGTCTGATAAAGGTTGACAAAGACAAGAATTTATGAAACTCAACTGCTGCTTGGTGTTGAAGTGTCATAGGCAATGGGTGACATAGTTGAAGTCAATGTTTTGCGGGAGCGTCATGCCTTATAGACACAAGCACTTACGTTTCTAAACAAATCCCTCAGCTTCAGATAGGAAGATTTGGTTTTTGTAGAAAAAGAAGCATTCTATCCCATATAACTACATCTTTATCTGGGCCTTCACAGAAATGTTTGTCACATTGGAAGCTTTTTAAAAAAGGCAGCAGTGACTCCTCTCTGGCAGCTAGCACACTCAATAGGAATCACCATTTCATCTGAATGGATTTCATCGGACAGGATACAGAGTGCTTCAGAAACAGAAGGTCAGGGGATGATCCCAGCTTCCACACTTCAGCTCAGGCTTTGTGCGAGTTCTATGCACTGTAAGCCAACTCCCCATGCCTATCTTACTTTCCCTTTCTTTGGGAGGATCACAAAGGAACCCCCCCCCCTTCTTTCACCTCTTTCTTTTCCAGCCAAGCCCTGCTCTGTGGTCCTAGCAACTTGAACGCTGCGGGTCTCCCTTGGCTCAGGGGAACACAGTTGACCCGGCCGCAGCAGTGTGCCCTTCCCCGGGTAGATGCAGATGTTCACGCTCTTTTTGCCCACACACTTGTCCAGTGACGTCCCTCCTGCATCCCCCCTGGCTCCGCAGAGAGCTGTCATCACTTAGATAGATACTTTATCCATATGTTATTTGATTACTGTGTATATCCACTGTATCTATTTCTATGGCTCTACTGCAAAATCCTATGACCAGAGGAGCCTTATCTTCTATTTCCTTTTCACAGTGGGTTCAGTGCCCACACACGGAGGCCCCTCAAATTGAACGATTGCAAGTTTCCTTTTACATATACACCCCCTAACTATAATGACAGCTTTCCCCATCTCTACAGTTTCTGTTTCTTAATAACTTATTTCCCTCCCCATTAACTTCACTTCTATGAGGTTTTGGATGGAGTTTTGCTACACCACATCCAGGAAACCTCTACTCTTCTTCACTTAGCACTACAGCCCTGTAACTTTATACAAGGTATTTAGTGTCAGTGAGCTGTGGATTCTAACACATCGTAGCAAGTGCGGGTGGGGTGGGGGGGAGACATAATGACTTTCCCATAGGGTTCCTGATGCTACTGCAAAAAGGCCCAGCTTACTTTGTTTCTAGCTCTGCTGGGACTCATTCATGTTTCTCGTTTTGTTGTTACTGTACATTCCCCTGCCTCAGGTCCATTACAGTTCATATTGACTAAGACGTTTTGCAGTCTAGACAGACAGTAAGTGAGCCCAGTCTTGACAAACAAGAAGGCCTTCACCTTCACCCAAGTCACAGGCAACACATTTTATTGGGTGTCTGTGAGTCCATAGAGTGGGATGGAAAGGACCTCCCAGATACCACGGGAAAAGTCCTTCTACATTAGAACTGAAGCCCAAGGGTCAAGCTCCCATCCTCATGTTCCCTGCCCAGAACTAAACTTTTCAAATTGGTTCTGGTATTGCAGCCCAGCAGAGTCATACAATACCCTTTATAGCTGCCATTTCATTCCCAACACTGTGTACTCAGACTTCTCCTAGAGTAACTCAGTGATGTTGGGTTCCTTCCAGTAACAGCACCGGCTTTTCCAGTGCCTGATTCCAAATGAATCATATATGGTCTTATTTCTGAAATGGACATCAATCGGTGTGAGGCGTGGGATTCGTATAATAGCTAAGATGTTTATGAGCACTGTGCCAGTGTAACTGTCTTCTCTCAAGCTACAGCATCCCCTCCAACGAGGATCGGGTTTCAACTCTAGGTCTCAGCTGTTGGCTGAAACCCTGTGGGTTTCTAGACATTCAAGTCTAAATCTTAGCATGGTGCCTGGTACAAAGCAGGTACTTCCTCAACATTTCTAGGTTTAGAAAAAAAAAAGAATATATAAGGCCTCAGAAGGGACTTGATGAGAATTAATATTTTTAAATTTCAGCATGAAGTGTGTGGGAAGAGACTGATTCTTCCCCCTCTGGACAGTAAGTGATAAAAACGGCCAGTTTCAATATTCTTAAGTGTGACTCGGGCTGGGATGCAAAGAGGAGGGTTCCAACTGCTAAGTAATCTTGTTAACTTGATTCTCTCTGTGTAGTTCAATGCCAGTTCCAATTGGCAGCTCCTGGAAGTTCCCAGCAAGTGGCTCTCCCAATGGTGACCATTATTGTCAGCAGCTCTGGGGACAGCCACCTCACCTGTAAAAGTCTTGCCTGTGTCCTCTCTGCTCTTGAAGATGCCTGTGCATGCCCCTGCCCCATACACATCCCATTCCAGTAGAGCACTGGTTTGGTGTTTTTTTTTTTTCGGGGGTTGGGGGTTGTGAGGATCTTCCATCTGTTGCTATTCGCAGTCCTTTGCTGAAGCAAAGCTCAAAGTGTGGTCCACAGATTGGCAGCGATAGAATCATTTGGGAGCTTGTTAGACATGGAGGATCTTGGACTGCTCCCCAGACCTACTGAAACAGAATCTGCATTTTAACAAGATCCCAGGTGTTTCCCACACACAGTAAAGTTTAGAAACATTTCCCCCACTACAGTTCTAAGAGAACAGAACTTGATGCCGGCCCAAATGCTTTGTTTTGGAAGGAGGTTCCAGGTGGTGAGGACACAGCTGGCTTACCTTTTAAGTAATGGAGCTTTAGAGTCTTTCAAGAATGTATCTGTCAGCCTGGCTCACAACCACCTCTACCACCTGTGGCTTCCTCTATGCTCCAAGGCTGATGATAGCCCTTCCATCTAGGACACGTTTTTTAGTCTGGTATGATCCATGAACCAGGAGAACTTGGGTCACTGTGTATTGACTCCCCCTGGCCCATGTTCAAATGTCTGGTTTGAATGATGTAGAGGGGGCCCAAGCTTTGGAACTGTGCTGGAATGGCCCTTGGTTGTTCGAAAGGATGAGGAATTCTGATTTAGGATTAGCACTTAGACTCCTGGAGCAGACTCCCTGCCTCTAAAATCTCTTATCTTTTCCTGCAGGTCTAATAGTTTGCATCTGGAAGACTGGTTTTCTTTCTTTCCTTTTTTATTGAATATTGTCTTCATTTACATTGCCAATGATAAAACCTTTCCCGATTTTCTCCCTCCACAAAGACCCCCAACCCCTCCTTCCTCCCCCTGCCTCCATGTATATGTCCCTCTACCCAACACACTCCCACCTCCCCCCCTTGGTTTCCCTCTGTTGGGGCCTCTGTTGAGCCTTTACCTGACCAAAGACCATTCCTCCCACTGATGCCCAACAAGGCCTTCCTCTGCCATAATTTTGGCTGGAACCATGTGTGTCCCTTGGTTGATGGTTCAGTCCCTTGAGTCTTGGGGCGTCTGGGTGTCTGAAATCATTGTTCTTCCCATGAGGCTGTAACCCCTTCAGCTCCTCTGGACCATCCTCCAGCTCCTCCATTGGGGACCCCATGTCCAGTTCAATAGTTGGTTGCTAGCATCTGCCTCTGTATTTGTAAGGCTCTGGCAAGGCCCCTCCGAACTTTAAATTCCCCCTTTCCCTCCGGTGTCTACTGCCCTCCAGCAAACACCAGAACTTGTGGGTAAATCAAACTCAGTTGCCCCTGGGTATAGTATAAGGAAACACTGTAACAGCTAATGCTCCACAGTAACGTTAGCCAAGGAATTAATTACACAAGTGCCATTGTTTTAAAAAATATAACCACACACAACTCCACATGGTACAGCAGAAACCTTAATAAGACCTTTCTGGTTCTCACGCACGCACCTTGGGAGAAAACCCTAAAGACTCAGTTTTCCTGTGTCCTTGCCAGTCTGCTAGGAGTCACGTTCTTTCTTACATCACTTCCTGTCTTTTGTGTCTTGCTGGTCTTTACCGGAAGTTAGAGTTTGGTTTTCCCTGTTCCTCTCTGGATGAGGGTAGTACTGGGTTCTGAGGGACACCGTCACTGTATTTCTTTCTCTCTTCCAAGCTCTGAAGCAGTTGAACCTAGACAATGGAGGCCTAAAGCTTGAGACAAGAATGTGGGGGCTGTGGCTGACAAAACCGGTCTGGAGAACACACCTAAGCTCTTCCTCAAATGTCTCAAAAGCCCTACCTGACATTTTCGGCCCAAATGGCAGAGCCTGACTTCTGCTGAGGCAAAGCCCAAACCCAGGAGACTTCCCAAGAAAAGAGGAAACGCTGATTGAGGTGGCTTCTCCCAGACAGTAGAAAGGGTTGAACACATCTATTAGGTTCCCCACCCCAAACTCACCAACCAGAGAAGCCGGATTTAAAAAAAAAAAAATACCCAACATGCTGCCACAACATCCCATGGCGAGCCAAGATAGAAACCACCAGACCAAGCTTTTCTGGTCCGAGGCCCTGCTCCAGTAGCAGTGGAGGGGTGGCCCATTCTGACTGGTACTCGAGGAATCAATAATAAAAGAACCTGCCAATCAGGCTCTAGCTTCTCAACTCCCGTGAGGTTCCCCCAAGTCTGAGGGCGATCTTGCCAGTGGTGATGGGCTTGGTAGGGACTCCTCTGATTCCCATCTGCTGTGAAAATGCAGTGTTTTAAAAGAAGTATATTGTACTCGCACTCAGCCAGTGGCATTACGTGTGAGCCAATGAGAACTCGAAGCTGCGATAACTGAAAAAAAAAAAAAAAAAAAATGAAGTAGAAGCTTGGTGCCAAGAGAATTTTCCAGTAAAATTGCTTGGCGGAGAGGGTGGGGGTTGGGAGGGAGGCTAGAAAATACAATGATCAGACGAAGGGACAGACTTCGCGGGAAAAGCTTGGCAAGTCTAATTCCAGAGAAACAATGAGAATCAGAGCTTCTCTCTTCTTCCCTAACGGGAAATGTAGCTGTGGGGAGGAAGAGGGGCGGGAGGCTAGCGCCCAGGGCTGGGGAGGCTTGGGGTGCACAGCGGACACACTGCTGACATTTAGCCAAGACCAGGCTAATGGCTTGGAGTTGCTTTTTCTTTTTACATTTACTCTTCTAAGCTGGGGGTGTCTCCCAGGCACCGCACATGCAATTATTGTCGTTTTTTTTTTTTTTTTTTTTTTTTCATCTCTGGTTTGGGCTTCTCATTGGAAAATTAGCAGAAGTACAAAGATTGTTTTTGTTTTAACAATTATTCAGATGATTTCCTAGAAGCAGCCTGAAAGTCAAAAGGTATAAGTTTCCCAAGAACTGCTTATGCAAAAATAAAAACATAATGATAAGACAGTAGAAAGCCTTTATGATACGTGGTGAGGGGAAAGGGAGGGCTGGACCAGACATGGTGGGTCACACCTAGAACCCCACATTCCAAGAGGGTTAAGGTGAATTCAAATCTGGCCTGGATTACCAAGGACTGGAGACATAGCTTAGAGGTACAGAGCTCACCTCACATGTTCAAAGACCCTGGGATCCAGCCTTGCAGAAGGGGTGTTGAGGGGGAAAGACTGTTGAATATAATTAATTACAGAAGACTTTGCCATTCTCATTACTTTGCAGATCTGCAGCCCCCTTTATGCTAATTTACATCGGTACAGGCAGTTGGGGATGGAGTAGAAGGACTGAGACCTGCCTGACCTTCTGTCATAAACACATCCTGTGTTAGGGCTTATGTGTTTGTTTTCTTTTCTTTTATCCCTCTGAACGAAAAATACTTAAACTTGAAATGGGTGCTTTTTACAGACCAAAACTTGCATCATATGTTCAAAAGCTGTGGCAAAATTACTTTTTGGCAGGAGCCGTGTCGCCTTAGAAAAATGTCAGGCCCTGATGTGTGTTCCCAGTAGAGGATGAACCTCAGATTGCCATCTGGTATGCCCAGTGAACCATCTGACTCATTTTGTACTTGGGACTGGGGATCAGGGGTCTCAGGAAGGTGTGAGGTCAGTATACCACCTCAAAGGGGGATGCTCACTGCTCCTGAGTGAGGGAATGACCCAGCTGTCACCACTGTGGCCAGATCACTATTTTCCAAACAGGATGGACATACGATGCCAATCCCACTGAACACGTCTAGACACTCAGCAATCCATGGCTTGGCTATCTAAAAAATTTATTCCCTGTATTGTAAAGTACGTTTCCCAAGCTTCTCAGTAGACTCTTTGTGACAATTTTCCAAAATAGGCTTAAGAAGGAAATAAAAGCAAATTTAAATGAGACGAATATCACATACAAACTAAATTGACTTCATCTGCTACCCATAAAATGGAGAGCCAGGGGCTGGAGAGATGGCTATGTGGTTGAGAAAACTTTCTGCTCTTTTAGGGGACTAGAGTTCAGTTCCCAGCACCCCCACCAACAGCTCACTGCCTCTTGTTACACTAGCTCAAAGGTAACCAACACCCTCTTCTGGCTTCTAAGGTACCCACATTCTCATGTATGCATACACTTCCAGGCATCCATGTAAATAAAAATAAAATAAATCTTTAAAAATACCCTTAGCTGGTTGGAGAGATTGCTTATGGTTAAGACCAATGACTGCTCTTCCAGAGGACCCGGGTTCCATTCCCAGCACCCACATGGTGGCTCTCAATTGTTTGTCACCCATGCATGTGGTACATAAATACGTGTACAGACAAAACATCAATACATAGAAATAAAATTTTAAAAATATCCTTTGTCGTAGATCAATATTGCTGTGATGAAACATCATCTTAGGCTTTCCATGGCCTAAGACACCACAACCAAGGCTTATAAAGGACATTTAACTGGATCTGGCTTACAGGTTCAGAGTTCAGTCCATTGTCATCAAGGTCTGAGCATGGTAGCGTGCAGGCAGGCATGAGGCTGGAAGAGCCGAAAGTTATACATCTTCATCCGTAGGCAGACAGTAGAAGACTGGCTCCCACATGGCTAGGAGGAGGGTCTTAGAGCCCACCCTCACAGTGACACACACACTTCCTCCCCAAAGGCCACACCTCGTAATAGTGCCACTCTCTGGGCCAGGCACATATAAACCACCACAAACACTATGACCAAAAGCAACTTGGGGAGGAAAGGGTTTGTTTGGGTTATATATCCTGAATCACGGTTCATTGAGGAAAGTGAAGGCAACTCAATTGGGGAGGGGACCAGGAGGCGGGAGCTGATGTAGAGGCTATGGAAGAGTGCACTGCTTAGTGACTTGCTCAGCCTGCCTTCCTGTGGCATCCAGGACCACCATCCCAGGGATCCAGTTACAAATGGAAGACTTGTGACACTGAGCAAATTTGAAGAACCTACTTGGGACCGGGTTGCTAAGCAGCATGGCTAGTTCAGTAAACCTGATCGTGTTAGTTAATATATGGAATGTTATGCTTAGACTTGTGCCTAATGTATGTCCATTGCTAGGGCATAGCTAGCAGCCCACCGAGCCCACAGCAGCCAATCAAGCCCACATGCATAAGGACTGTGGGAACCCGCCTGGGTCAGAAAGTCTTAGCTGTTGAAGGGGAGAATGTTGGGCTACTTGCATTTACTTTTGCCTTGCTTCATCTGTGATCAGTTCTCAGTTTGGGAGGCAACTATGGGGTATTGTGTGTGCCTGTAGCAACACTCCCTGCCTGGAGCACCAACTTCTTAGGGTTCTGGGGGGCTGCCCTGGCCACTGAAGTTGGCCCTGTGATGGACATCCACAACAGCGCGGTCCCTAAGTTCTTCTCTTAGGACTTCCCTGTGAAAGAGTTCTGAGTTCTTCAGCTGTACAGCTGATGACATGCACCCTGTATTGTGATCATAAAAAGAGAAAGAGGTGTGAGACTATGTTCTGTGGCAGTGTGGGGGAAGGGGCTATCTCAGCGGGCCCATGCCAAGGGACCAGACACACACTGACATAGTATAGAATAGAGCTGAGTCAGGGCATGGGATGGGAGTTAAGGGGGGGTAGTCGAGGCAGAGAAAGGCAGAGAGAGGGAGAGAGTAGAGAAGCAGAGGCCGGTCATGACCATGTGGAGAGAGGAGGGAGGGGAGGAGAGGTCAAGGGGGGGCAAGAGAGAAGCTGAGAGTGAGAGAGGTAAGAGAGAAATAAGAAAGAAAGGAGGAGGTGAACAGCCCCCTTTATAGTAGGCCAGGCCTACCTGGCTGTTGCCAGGTAACTGTAGGGAGGGGCATACCTGGTTGTTGCCAGGTAACTGTAGGGAGGAGCATACTTGGCTGTTGCCAGGTAACTGTAGGGAGGGGCATACCTGACTGTTGCCAGGTAACTGTAGGGAGGGGCATACCTGACTGTTGCCAGGTAACTGTAGGGAGGGGCATACCTGACTGTTGCCAGGTAACTGTAGGGAGGGGCATACTTGGCTGTTGCCAAGTAACTGTAGGGAGGGGCATACCTGGCTGTTGCCAGGTAACTGTAGGGAGTGGCCTACCTGGCTGTTGCCAGGTAACTGTGGGTGGAGCTTAGATGGAGCCCTAACACCCTGGGCTGGTGATAAATGTCCATATTTTCAGGGCAAGTCTTGGGGAATAAACCTAATACAGAGGAAGGAAGGAAGAAAGGAGGAAGAAGAGGAGGGGAAGAAGGGGAGGGGAGGGGGAGGAAGAAGCAGCTCTTTTCCTTGGCTTGGTTGTAGCAATCAATATATACCCCTCCCCTGGGTTAATTTAGTTTTATAGTTAAAAATCAAGGTTCTCTTCCATTTTCTAAAATGTGAATAAGAGCTTCCCTAAGATTTACAAACATCTCCTGTGTCCTAAACTGAGGAGATTTAAGGACAACCAAAACCAGAAAATTTCTGGCTTGCTCTCTTCTGGAACAGACACTGAATGCTCAGGAAGCAGACCACGCCCCTTTCTCTTGGACCGTATTTCTGAGGCTCAGGATATACTCTCCCCAACCCCCACAGTCACCTTTGTAGAACTGGGTACTGATTCCTCGTCCACAAGTCATGAGGACATGATAGACCTAGATCCAAGTGAGGCTAATCAGTGTTTCTTCCAAAGAATTCAGACTAATAGCTAGCTAAGCCTCAGGTAGCTGGGAAGATATTATATTGATTTGGGAGCCATAGGAAGCCATATTCAACAATTTGACCAGAAAAAAATAATCAAAGAAAGCTCGTCTTCAGTGAGACAAAGAAGGAGAAGCCCCTGTTCTGAGAGCAGGGGGAAATTCAAGACAGAATTTGTTACCAAGCTGGAGTCATGGCTCCCAGGCGTAGTTCTTCAAGCTGGGCCGTCTTCCTGCTTTGGGCTCAATGAGATCCTCTTATCCTTATACCACCCCACACCCGGCTCCACATATTTTGCTGCAGCTAGCTCAAACTGATTCCTGTTTCTTTCATCCAAAAGAAACTGAAGTAATACCAGCAAATATCTTCTTGATGATTTTAGGGCTCAGATATTCCCTCAACAATTTGTGGGCCAAGCAATTCCCTCTCTGTCTCTTACTTTCAAATCCAAATGTTGATTTGTGCCTTCCCTAATTGAGGCTGCACATCTAGAAGAGGAGGGGATGATTCCCCACACTACGAAGTCACACGGGATCCACATGGACTTAATTGGGACAAAAGTCAGACACATTTAGGAGTATCTCCTTCCCTTACTCTGTCCTATAACTTGGTATGGATATATAAAACTGGGGTGTAGAGAATGATTTAATACGCTAGCTCACCCCAATTTTGCTAATGTAGACAATTCGTAAAACATGATTCATGAACGTTCAACCGAACCTTTAACAGACTGCTTCTAGGAAAACTAGGAAAGAAATGGAAGTTGTTGATTTTCTCCAGCTCCTCTTTCTGTATGCTTCTCCCTTCAGGGCCTCAACCAGCCCTCTACCCATCTACCCCAGAGGACAGAGGACAGTCCCTGGCAAACTATTATAGCGTGGTGTTAGTGACAATTTGTTACTTCTACTAGTAACAAATTTATTTGTATTTGTGTTCTCTCTCTCTCTCTCTCTCTCTCTGTGTGTGTGTGTGTGTGTGTGTGTGTGTGCCTGGGGGGGGGCACTGTGAATGCAAAGAAATGACTCTCTAAAGCCAGTTCTTGGGCTCCAGCATGGACTGGTAGAGTAGCTCTGGAAGATCTTCTAACTGTTCTGAACATGTCTTGATTTCCACATGAAACCTGAATACTTGGTAAAGAGGGCAAATGTAAAATAAGCTGACAACACTCAGAGTGCCTTTTGTTATTACACAGTCCTAAGAAATTTACCTTTGCTTTATTATTCTTAGGTCTGAACCAGAAGCTAGGAATAGAAAAAGGGTAGGTCAGGAAGTGAACTACCGAAGTCAGTAAGGGCTCTGTGAGCATGTGTGTGAGTGTGTGTGTGTGTGTGTGTGTGTCTGTGTGTGTGTCTGTGTGTCTCTGTCTGTCTGTCTGTGTCTGTGTGTGTGTCTGTGTGAATCTGTGTGTGTATCTGTGTGTCTGTGTGTCTGTATGTCTGTGTCTGTGTGTATGTGTGTGTCTCTGTGTGTATCTGTGTGTGTATGTCTGTGTGTCTGTGTATCTCTGTCTGTCTGTGTCTGTGTGTCTGTCTGTCTATGTGTGTGTGTGTGTGTATCTGTGTGTGTGTCTGTGTTAGGGATAACTAAAAAGGCATTAGAGTTGGGGGAATAGAAGAGACACACTCCTAAACTAGAAGGCCATGTTGCCCACAGCCAGTCAGGGAAAAGTTACCAACCCTACCATTGCTCGGCATGGCTCAGGCCCCTTTTCTACAACAGAAGGGATGGGCTCCTTTTGCATGAGATCTAAGATCCTTAGCCTAGCTGGGCATCAAATAAACAACTGTTCTTCTCCCACTGTAGGTTGTCTAGCAGGAGCAAACAGGCTATCCTCAGTGAGCCACTGATCCCATACGGAATGGACCTAGAGATATCTACTGACCTTTAACATGGGCTCAAAGATGAACCTTTAATCAGACCCAGGAGAGTAACATTGACTGGCGTAGTTAAGCCTTCTCCCACGGGTGGGGTGGGGGGGGGAATACATGCAACAAAAAGGCCTGCAGGGATGGAAGTAACTTAACTGGGTGCTTGTGCTGCTCGCTGATGCAAGGACCAAGGCAACCATGTATTCCACTTTCCTTGGACCTGAGCAGGGCCTTCTATTCGGTCAGCGAGGTTCATCTTAGAAGGTTATATTCTACAGTCTATGGCTATGGATAGTATTGTGGAAAGGGTGTAAGGATATCTAAATACTTTCAAAGACCCAAAGTCTATATAAAAGGGCAAAAATTATTCAAATCAAAAATGTAATTATTTTGTGGTCCAACAATTCCATCCTAAATATATAACCTTCTCTATTAAAATTAGAATCACAGACCAGTTTGCACATCTATGCCTTGATGCAATGATTCACATCATGTAGAGGTGAAAACATCTCACATCAAGAATAAAACACAGTATGTATGAACAATAGAAGACTCTTTGACTTAAACACAGATGAGCTTTGAGAATATTGTACTATCTGAAATAACCCCATTACAAGAAGACAAACACTGTATGAGGGGTCTCAGTTCTGCCTCCCAGTGATTTGAATCAAACCCCAGGGCCTCACAAATGGTAGTCAAAATCATAGAAAGGAGAGTAACAGTGGCCAGGCCTTGGGATAGGGCCATCATGGAAGTTTTTGTTCTACGTGTATAGAAGTTCCACGTGTGTATCATTGTAGTTTTGCAGGATAGAAAAAAAAAAAACCTAGAAATGATTGTGCAACAATGTGGGAACAGCTGGTTAGTACTGGCCTGTAACTTCAAAGTCGTTACAACGGTCAATTTGATGTTATGTGCTAGAAAACTGCAATGAAAAGAAAACCTCGCTCAGGTGATCTACAAGGAACAAGCAGTTTCCTTCTCTTGAGAAGGGCTTCCTAGGAAAGGAAACACACTGGAGAGAGAAGGTGGGGAGCGTTCCTACCTGATGTGGGAAGCCTACAGACACATTTAGCAAATCCAGGCCCATGTCTGGGCTGTTTCTCTTTCAGGAGCAGCCCCATAAGGCGCCCCATTCTTGGGTCTTGTCCTGTACTCCCTGGTAAGTAAACAGAGCTGGGAGGTTCCCTGTTCTAGGAAAAAGCTAATCAAATGATCCAACTGCTCTGCTCCTCGTTTGGAACCCCGAGAGAGGTACCAGGAAACACAGTCTTGGCTGAGAGAATGTGGCTATGAATAAGGAAAGCTGTCATAGGCAACTGCTGTCTTGCTCGGGTCCAATCCAGCCCTTAGCCTTTGCACAATGACCCACAGTAGGTATCAGCCAGGGGCCTGGAGGCAGACCCGACTCGGGGGACACAGTCATCCAGCCTTCCGCCTCTGCATTTTGGAAGAGAATTGGACTTCTATCCTTGTCCCATTATTTAGTGTTTGGGAAAGGACCCAATTAGCTAGGAGACAGGGATCTTGGAATTTCTGCGAAGGTGGGCTGTGGCATTAAGAGACAGTTATGAAGTCTATAACCCCAAACCCCTCGAACAGTTTCCTAACTTTTTCAAGAGACTTTTGGCTGAGATAGGAGGGAGGAGCATGGCTTCAGAGAGGTCAACTTCAGAGAGATCCACTTCTCCCTTGGCCTCAGTGGGAAGCAGGGTTCCTGTGACCCGATTTCAGACTTTGCTAATGAACCATTTAAGAACAACTGAAGTTCTGAACTCACTGATAATTGCATAAATTTTCATCTCTCCCCCCTCTCTCCTCTTTCTCCCTCTCCCCTCCCCCACTCCCTCTCCCCTCCCCTCCCCCCACTCCCCTCTCCCTCCTCCCTTCTCCCCTCCCCTCTTCCCACTCCCCTCTCCCTCCTCACCTCTCCCCTCTCCCTCTTCCCCTCTCCCCTCTCCTCTCTCCTGTCTCCTCTCTCTTCATTTAAGAATCTTACGTCTCCATCCATGAAGCCCCGTTTTTAGTAACACTCTGGGTCCTGCCAACATCCTGAAGCTGAGTTTGCCTTTCCACTTCTAGGAATTTCCACGGACGTGGGGGAGGGGGGTCCAGGCTGCCAAGATGGTTATGAATGTGTGTGACCATCGAGGAGTTTCCAAAGTCAGAAGGTTGAGGTCGAAGGTCTATCTCTCCTAAGCACCTGAGGTGAGTGGCCCCTGACCTCTTCAGAACAAGAGCCTCAGTTCACCTCAGCCACAAGGTGATCTGGTGCCAGAAATGTTTTTAGTTACTCTAACCAGGCCCCCGGCCCACATCAACGCAACATCCAAAAAGTCGAGCATTTGGAACCGCAAACCCCCACGGGAGGACAGCAGGACTCTGTGATGATGTGGTTTATGGGGCCTCATTTTTTAAAATCTGACATACTTACAATGAAAGTCGCTGTGGAAAAAAAAAACTGGATTCACCCCAATGCCTTTGCTATTTATTGTCTTGGATGGCATTAGAGTTATATCAGAACGCAGCCATCAGGGACAAGGCCTTGAACAACTCAATGTGTTTCACCCCAAAGTGAATCTGCAGTTAACCCTTTGAACAATAGAGCAATGTGATTCTTGCCTAGCATTTAAAAAAAAAATACTGAAACCAGAGTAACAAACACAAACAGAGTTGATGCCCTAAGTGGAAACACCCCTCAGGTTTTGTAGGGCCTGTCATGTTTACCACAGGACCTCTGATGTTTTTATAGTAGAGACTCTGATAACCAAGCCCTACTTTTTGTTGTAACCCAGATCTAAAGACTCTGACTCTTCCTTCCCTCCTGTGGTTGGTTACTGGTCCACATGCGGAAGCGTGGGTGCGTGCTCTTCCTTTTAGTCTCTATTTCCCTGCAGAAAGCCAGCCAGGGAAGCATGTTGCACTAAGCCTTATTTAATACGGCTGACTTTACCGGGTGCTTGTGGCCCAGGACCTTAATATTTGCAGCTCTTAAATGCCATCTCAAATCCATTACAACATGTGGGTGAAGCTAATAAAACCACTCAAAGATCAAGACGGTACAGCACCCACTTCACAGGCATGATTCTACAACAAGGACGTGGATTCGAGGTGAGCACCACTGGTTATCTGGCTATTCTTTTCCAAGACTCTGCTGAGAAGTTTGCAGAGCTCCCAAGGCCAGGATCATGGCTCAGTCAATGGCCTCAGACGCAATGCTGATATTCCTGCCACAAAGCCATCTGTAGTTAAGAGATGAGCTGAACTGGGCCAACGATTTGCTCAATTTTGCATGGCCACGTTTATAGATGCAACACGGAATCAGCTCTCAGATCTCTTGGGAACTCTCTAATCAAAGACCGCAGAGTTCAAAACGTCCTTGAGAAAGCCATCTGGGAACTTTTGTGTGCTGACAAGTTTGTTCTCGAAACTCACAAACACACTTGCAAGATCACAAGCAGATACGGTAGACTTCTGAGAAAAGTCAAGACCACATTGTGGCTTGACAAAATCCCGCAGGCTTTTGAAGGTCATAGATCTCCTAGGAAGCTAGAATACCTGTACCCTATAACCACAGGGCACACTGCTTTCATGAGAACTAGCTGAAACTTCCCCGGTGTTGGCTTAGGCATGTGTTGGCTAACAACGAAGTTAGTTCCAGTCTAAAACCAGTCTAAAAGTAGCCACAATGTAAGTACTTACACACACTGTTTTGTTGAGCTTTTAACATATTACATGTGACTGATCTTCATCATCATTTTATGAGGTGATTATTGTTATCTTCTCCTTGCAGATTGAAACGCTGGTATAAAAAGAAACCTGTCATAAGACATATAGCTTTTAAGTGGCATGCCCAGATTCAAAACTATCCATAGCTTGATAATACATAAGGATAGTTTGGTCTAGAACGGATACTGTATGTGCTGGTGGCTACCTGGTCAAGCATCAAATTTGCAATTACATAGTAATGCTGTAGCTATTACAATGTCACGATGCAATGCTTTATCCATCCATCTACAATAATACTAGTATCAACAACCTACTGAGCTGCTGGCCATTTAAAGGAACAGCAATGCAGTTCCATATTATGTGCCGAACTTGAGAGCAAATGACTGTGCTTCTGGGTTATGTATTTCCTGTACCAGATTTGCTGTTACTTTAGAGTCTTCCACTTGCTTCTACTTATTGAAAAATGGTGTCACTGCCACACAGAAGGCGGGCCAGCCTGCAGCAGTCACATGTATCTTGTGTTTATAATAACTTTGCAATAGCCCAATGATGGTGAGATTGTCTGATGACGCATTTCTCAGCATAGCCCTGGCATTTAGGGACACATGTCTGCGGCTCTGCTTCAGCCATGCTATTGTCCCAACAACACGTATGTGCTGGTTCTTCATTCTTCAAAGCCTTGTCCCTTGGATGAGTCTCACACTGTTCGCAGTCACAGCAGCAAGCTTCGCTCAGCCTCGACTGTGCGCGAAGACCACCCTGTCTTTTTTAGGCTTCTGAACACATCCTTTTCTCAGTATCCCTGGATATTTTATGCAGAACTTCAGGACTGCATTAATCTCATTCTAATTGCAATTGTTTTTATGCTTGTCTGTCTCCTGTTGAAGACAGAATTTCTTAAGGGCAAGATTCATGTGTGTGTGGCCTGTGCCCCTAGGACTGATGTAAGTTTCAGTTTGGTTAACCCTTAATGAATATTGCTGAATGGATGGTCAAATGGCCAGATCCCTACGAAGTCTCATGTTGTCAACTGTGGTGAAAGTATTAGATGCAACCACAGAAAACAGAAACTTCTATTTATTTGTTTATTTACTTATTTATTTACTGTTCTTAGAGACAGGGTTTCTTGATGTAGTCCTCTATGTAACCGAGGTTGGCCTCGAACTCACAGAGATCCATCTGCCTCTGCCTCCCTAGTGCTGGGTAGTGGTGTTTGCCTCCACCACCACCATGAGGCTCAAAGCAGAAATTTTTATACATCAAAAGATGCATAGTTTCATGTATTCTACCTAATAAATCCATTATAATGCTGGTGACAGTTTAGAAATGTGACTGTTTTTCAAATAGATGTATTATTATCTTACACCTGTGTCTTTAAAAGGTCTTACATAGTTTAGGGTGACCTTGAATGTCTGATCCTCCAGCCTCCACCTCCCAAGTGTAGGAATTAGAGGTATATACCACCATACCAGTTGATAAAGTATTGGAAAATAAATCTAGGGCTTTTGATTATGCTAGGCATGTACCCAACCAACAGGGCTGTATCCACAGGCCAAACTTCATATGTATAAATTAATTATTTAAGTTCCAGTTGTCCTACTTTGTAGAGAATCTGACTTCTTATATAGTTCTGGAACACTAAATCCTGCATATTCAGTTGGAACCAGTTGGCCTTTGAAAGTCCGTTCACTACCCAGTGTATCCACAAGACAGCTAGCATGCCGGGAAGGGCAAGTCTTGCAATGGTTGAGAATGAGATTGCATGCCTTTACCCTGGGCAGTGTACATCTCTGTTCCATCATCTGGAAGAGCAGGCTTGTAGTAATGTCAGTGTCATGGGGTTACTGTAGCTAAAATGAGATGACCCGTGTGGTGCACAGAATAATGTTCAGGATATGCAAAGGGTTCAGTGAGGGTTAGTGGTCTTATTAATACTTTAGGGTTTGGTTCCTCTGACACATAGACTTTTTAGGAAGCAAGAGAGTATAGAATGCGATGTAGGAAAACCCTCCTGAGTGCTCACCATGAAGGCTGTGTTCCTACCTGGATATTTCCTGGACAGAATGTATACATTGGGGCATTTCCTCCTCACAGAAAATGGAGCATATTGACGGTGAGGGAATTCTGCCATTTTTCTGGGCATCTAAAGCCTTGTCCTTTATTTTTCCATGTGGTATCCGGGTTCTTAGATTCTCGCTGGCATCTTTTATAGCTTCATGCTCTCTTATTGTACAAATCTAAGTCCAGCTGGGGTGGTGTTTGAAAATAATCAAGCTGGCGTCACCAATCCCCTTCTGCCTCTTCTTTCTCCCCAAAGTTTCTTTCTTTCAAACAGTTTTAAAATTCCATTACCAAATTTCCTCTTGCCTTTTAAATATATTACACATTGTGTTACGTACTTGTGGTTGAGATAATCACATGGACCCATTTGTTTTAAATTAAATGGGTTTAGGCAACAAAACTCTCCAAGTGCCCTGGTAAAACGGTCTCTGCATGCAACATGGGCAGAGCCTCGGGCAAAATAATTAGGAACTAATTTGTCAGCATTGTAACCTGCTTACGACTTTTGTGCTCTATCTCTTTTGACTCTTATATAGAGATAAACTTCAGGTTTCTGGAAGTTTAGCATAACCCAGTAGCAGGGGCTATGTTAGAGTTAATGGGACCCCCCCTTCTAAATTATAACCAGATATAAGACCCTTTTTCTGTGTCTTCTGTTGTGTACTGACAACAATGTTCTGAAACCAATTTCATGTTTGAGGCCAATTAAGCACAGAAATTATGCCCGATGTGTTCTCTGTTATGTCATAAAATGAAGGGAAAGGAAAGTCTGAAAAGGTATAGGACAGCAACCAAATGACAGGAGGCAATAAAATAGTCACAAAGGCCTAAAGCATGCAACCTCATCGCCACTAAAGCCTTCATGGAAAATACTGTATATTTATAGTTATATTTGCATTGGCTCTTTTACAACATTGTATACAGCTCTCGCAGGTGTTCAGAGTCCATCAATGATGCTAATTAAAACACAGGCAGGCTATAGCAATGGAAGACAAAGGACAGGTGGTAGGACCATGTTGCTATTATGTTACTGAGTGTTTGAAAATGTGGATTCCTGTACTTGATTTTTAAAAGTAACTTAAAATATACTGGATGTAGTGGCATGTCCCTTTAATCCCAGCACTGAGGTGGCAGAGGCAGGAGGATCTCTTTGAGTTCAAGGTCAGCCTAGTTCACAGAGGGCGTACCATGACAGCCAGGACTACACAGTGAAGCCTTGTCTTGAAAAACAAAAACAAAAACAAAAATCCCCCAAAACAACAAGAACAACAAAAAACCAAACCAAACCAAACCAAACAACAACAACAATAACAAAAACCAAACCAACAGCAACAACAAAACTCCAAACAAAAAACCCTCTCTATTCTCTGCATGAATTTCAGAAGCAAATCTGCAGGTCAGTCATATTTTGTTACAACGGGCATCTTGATTTGACATGAAGGCTTTCTCCCTGCATGTATCTATCTCACTACCATTTCATGTACCCAAGTTAACAAAGCTGGACAGGAGAGATGCTTCTAGGTTAGAGGGAGTTACTCAGAAATCTATGATTTATATATCTGGTAAGGATTGCGTTGATAATGGTAAGGGAGGCAAGGTGAGTGTCATTGGCTTCGAGAGAAGTCAGGAGTTCGAGGTCTCTGGGTCACCAAGCGCTGATGTTCCTCCAAACTAGAGTTCTTTCTAAAGAACCCCAACCTTTTCCAAATAACCCCATGTTTGTCCTCTGCTCAGAAGTGAAGTTTATGAACATTAAAAATCATAATTTGTGGAGTTAAAAAAAATTACAAGCATTGTACTGAAAGTCGAATGTTCATCTGGGAACAAAGTATTTTCAATGTTAAACTGCTAAGCTTTTCAATTCTCTTAAATAGCATGTGTCCATGAAGGAAAAAGAAAGTTCAATTTACTTTATAAGCGAATAACCTTAAGGTAAAACCATGTCGATCTACCAATTTTCAGAAAATATGGCTATCGCAATGACATAAAACTGTGCAAAATAATTTGTTAGTAAAGCTTGTATATAAACATTGACTTAAAAGTACAAACTGATTCAATAGCTACAGAGCAGAAGTTGACAATTTCAAATGTGTCCCATATGTGTTTACTCTTTAACTCATTAATCTTCCTTTGGAGCCTCTATATTACAGAAATACAGACAAGAAATATTTTTAAAAAGTCATTATTTCTAAATAATTCGGTGCAATATAAGTTGTAATAGCCAAAGACTGGAAACAATTCAAATAGGAGTCTGGTTGAGCAAACAAGGCTGCATCTATGCAGTAAGGCTATACAAAGTGAGAATATGGGGCAGATGAGATGATCAGTGGGTAAAAGGGGCTGCTGACAAGCCTCCTGACCTGAGTTCAATTCTCGGGAAACATAGCGGAAGATGAGAACTGATTCCCACAGTTTCTCTCTCTCTCTCTCTCTCTCTCTCTCTCTCTCTCTCTCTCTCTCTCTCTTTCTCTCTCTCTCTCTCTCTCTCTCTCTCTCTCTCACACACACACACACACACACACACACAGAGTCATGTGTGTACACAAAATAAACAATTTCTGACCAAAACAAGCAAGAAAAAGATATAAAAAGACATCCCATCCAAACTAGAAAGACTGAAGTACAACTATTTTGATTCACAGATAGAACGGATCCAACGAAATAGAACGACGAAGCTTCTTAATGGCTATTTCTAAAGAGAGAAAGGAGAGCCACAGAGACTACAATTCCACATTTCTACAATTACATGGTAAATTAGCGGTTGCCACTCTGAGCTGCAGTATGTGTTCTACATACTTCTAAAGAGAAACTTCATTTAAAACAAAGAATAGCTGCAGAGATGGCTCAGTGGTTAAGAGCACTGACTGCTGTTCCAGAGGTCCTGAGTTCAATTCCCAGCAACCATAATGGTGGCCATAACCATCTGTAATGAGATCTCATGCCCTCTTGTGGTGTGTGTGAAGACAGCTACAGTGTGTTCATATAAATGAAATAAATAAATAAATCTTAAAAACCAAACCAAACCAAAAGAGCTAGAGATGGCTCATCACTTAAAACTATTTCCTGTCCTCTTCCAGAGGACAAAAGGTAGGTTCTCAGCATGCACACAACGTGGCTCAGAACTCTCTGTAGCTCTGGCTCTGATGCTCTATACTAGCCTCCACAGGGGCTTGCACACATGTGACATGTACTAAAACATGTCTATAAAATAAACATCTTAGAGAGCAGATGTCTAAAACTAGCAGCTTCTTCCTGGTGCAGTGGTGAAGGCTTTAATTCCAACACGTAGGAGGCAAAGGTGGATCTCTGTGAGTTCAAGGCTAGCCTGGTCTACAGAGTGAGTTTTCCTGGCTAGCAGTTACATGATGAGATCCTGTATCAACTTTCACCCACAAAGAACCCCTCTAAAACTGAAACTACCATTTGCCTGGATATGTGTTTTTATGTGTTTTTATGTCTGTTCATGCTTATGAAATGTACAATACCAAGGATCAATAGTAAGGTGAACTATGGTGGGCGACAACGGACATCACTAATAGGTTTGCCAGTGTTCCACTCCAGCAGGGATATTGGTTGGTAAGGAGATGCTGTGCATGTGTGGGGATTGAAGAAGCATTTGAAATCCCTGTATATCTTGATCAGTGTTTTTTTGCAAACTGAAAAACTGTTCTTAAAAATATCTCTTAAATATATTTAAAAATTAGAAATAAGGCCAGCAAAATGCACTCTTCTTAAATATTTCATCTCTGGGCAGGTCCCAGTGACCCTCAGAGGACCCAGGTTTGATTCATACCACCCACATGGCAGCTCATAGATTTCTGTCTTTCCAGTTCTAGGGAATCTGGAATCCTTTTCATGCCTCTTCAGGCACTAATCATGCACATGGCAAACAGACAAACTTATAGGCAAAACACCCAAACAAATAGAATAAAATATATATTTAAAATAGATGAAATTAATGACTGACTATTCACCAAATGTGGCAACCTAACTATATGACTAATTGTCAGTATAAACAATTCTTTCAGTAAACATTCTAAGAAAAATATACCTACAAAGATAAAAGAACTGCAAAAGGACTTTTAAATATTGACCTGTTTTCACTAAGCATATCAGCAATGTGCTCTTCTGTTACTCTGAGACATTTTTTGTCTGTGCCTTTGCTATCGGATAAAATGAAAATAATTGTATTGTGCCTTTGAAAAGCAGGCCTGTATTCAACTGGAGTAATTGTGATAGTTTCATGGGATTGTGCTCTGGAATCTTGAATTTGAATCTGAAGTGAGCTATGGATTTACAATGCATTTTATCTGTAAGAAATAAGCTTGTTTCCACTGTCCTTTGGAAAGGCCTAGAAGTAATAACCAGCCAAATAGCAATCACTCTTATTTCTCAGACGGAGGTCTCTAAGTATCATATCCAACCTTAAAAGGCTGATTCTGTGTCTTATCCAGAAATGTAAAAGCAAGTCCACCAATTACCCTTACCAAAACCAATAAAATTATCCCAGTGCAGGATTGAATTTTGTTTTCTTCTAAAGTGTTCAAGATCTCACCCCTGGTGTCTATAAATACAACCTTCTTTGGAAGTAGACACTGATGTATTTAGTGAACCCTAATTCTGTAACTAAATTCTTGAAAGAGTCTCTGTACTAGGCTCAGAGGGAGAGATCATCACATGAAGACAATTGGAGTGATCCATGAATTATCTGAGCAAATCAGGGGAATGGTTGGAATGAGGGGAGTGGCGTGAAGAAAGTTCTTTCTCCATCCTTCCAGCCCTCCATCTCCACCAGCCTTCTAACTTTAGAAATCTTGCCAGAACTGACTATAACCCATTGCTGCTACATTGAGCCACTCAATTTGAATTTGTGTTAATCCACTACAGTGCTTCTAGGAAATCAACATGGTAATGTTGAGTCAGAAAGACTCAAGTGTCAACTGTAAGCCACTGTCATTATCTAAGTGTAGAGCAATCTGAAAATCAGCAATGGCAACTCTAATAAAATGAGGCAAATTTTTGAGGTCATAAAACCAAATCTAATTAAATAACTGAGGAGAAGGAGGAGAATGATTTGATCAGATGTGTGAAAAAGAATCAAGAATTTATCCACCTTGTCTGTAAATTATGTCATTGGGAAGCCATGAAGTAAGTGAGGGCAAATTCCCCTTTAGAGATGCATTTCCATAAATGATAGGATGCTACCATTTCACATCCTGTGGTGAACTCATGAATCCAGATAACAATAATCCAGGGAATATTGAAATAACAATGAAAGAGACCAGATCACATACCTTCTAAGGGAAGTATTAACTACTTTGTGTATTGAGGATATCCAACCAATCTGATCCAAACTAGATTCAACCAACAACTCTCAGATAATGCAAAAGACAAAATAAATTATTAGAGATACTGTGGGGGAGGCATCAGAAAGTAGCACAAATTATATAAGAGAAATGATTCGATTTATTAAATGAATTGTAAGGGGGTGGGAAGCAAGATAGTCAGGGAAACCCTGGATTAACACCTGCTATGATGCACTCTAGAATTCTTAGAATCCTGGTTCCAATAAAGAAACTGAAGGAAAAAAATTGTTGTTGTTTTTCAGATGTGACAATTTTTCTTTTTTAAAAATAAATCCCTATCTTTTAGAGTATTTTAGAGATATGTGTCAAAATATTTACAGATCCAAAGACACAAGGTCTTGATTTGTTTTAAAAATCACTTTCAGCCGAATGGGGGGGGAAATGAAGGGATAGATAAAATTTGATTGATCGTGTCTTTGCAATTATTGATGCTAAGCATATTAAACATTTATTGTATATATTTTTACTTTGAATATTTTAATTATTTTTTTCTTTTGAGACAGGGTTTCTCTGAGTAGTCCTGGCTGTCTTGAAATTTTTTCCATAGACCAGGCTGGCCTCAAACTTGCCTCCAGAGTGCTGGGATTAAAGGCATATGCCATTACTGCCTGTTAAAATATTTTCATATCAGAAAGTTATAAAGGAAAAAAGTTAATGGAAAGATCTTCTGACTGCTGGGGGCTTGTCATTCAGAATATTAGCGGCCACAGCTGAAACACCAGCAGAGAGGAGAGCAGAGAGGCTGGAACCAACTTTGGCTATGGCAAAGAGTAAGTGAAGGCTGAAAGCCACATCACAAACACAGAGTGCTGAGTGGTTGACAATTGCCATCAAGGGGCAGTTCTCTTTTCCTTTCTGAGTTTAGACACAGGGCCACATTGGGGCTTTGAACTTGTGAATTTGTTGTCATGTCCCAGGGCCTTTAGACATAAAGTCAGACATAGACACCTGACTGTCTGTCAGTTCATCAGCCTGATATCTAGCCCACCCTCTTGATTCCCATGGCTACTTCCATTTCAAGAAAATGTTTATGGAAATGTACCTGCTTGCAGGATGAAAAAAAATCTAGCATTTGGATTCAACTCATTTTCTCCAGTCCTTGTTTAAAATCAGCATGCAATGTATTGAAAACATGACATGGATTGCTTCCGTTGGGAAAGGACCACAAAAAGACATTTCATTGTAGGAGGGTTGTGGCATATAACATACAGTCGCTATTACTAGAAAGATACCTTAAACATAATGAATCACTAGCGAGTAAATACCTATGAAGTGAACAGTCATGACTTCCAAAATGAAAATTATGATTGTTATACACACAGCACAGGCAAATCAATAGACCTCTTCTTGCTGGTGCTGCCTGTGGGCTTTCTGGCCACATCTTAATTGAAAGTTAGTATAATTAGTAACAGCCACAATTATATTTGGGATCTCTATGTCCCCTTTGCAGCATTTCTTAATCTCTACAAGTTCATGCACAGAGTGATTACTTGCATTGTGAAGAGAATAAAATGGTTTTATTCAATACAAAGTAAGTTAAGAATGTCCAGAGGAATCCTTACTCTCCCAGGTCACTTTAGAAAGTTCACGCTTATATATCATTCTTAAAAAAGATATATCTTATTTTCAATATGTATAAATGTGTTTCTTTGTGTGAGTTTGTTTAGGTGAATGCAAGTGTCCATAGAGTATGGAAGAAAATGTCAGAACCCTGGAATTGGAGAACGAGAGGTTGTATGCCACTTGATGTGGCCTTTGGGACCAACCAGGGACCTCTGGAAGAGCAGTAAGTGCTTTAAAGTGTTGCACCATTCTTCCAGCTTTTTTATAACATTTGTAACCTGAAACTTCAAAATGTGTTTAAATACAAGCCTTTATATAAGGATACCTTTGGGGAAACATGATAAAGTATTTGTTTCAGGACAAAAGGAAACAACCAAAAAACCAACCAACCAACTAACCAAATTAAAACACACACACACACACACATACACTCATGCACACATATACACAAATGCACACACATTCATATACATACACACATATACACACATACATACCACACACATGCACACACATTCATATAATATATCATACATACCACACACATACATACATATATACACATTCACATACACACACATACTCTCATGAACTTTCTTTTCTAGAAAAGAAAGTATTGAGAAATTGTACTTGGTCAAAATATAATGTTTCTGCTCTTTAATGAAGTTTAGAAAATGAAGATACCTGACAGACTGAAAAAATTCTTTGCCAAAGGCAATTTATATATACATAAACATATACACACATGTACATATTGCATTTCAATATTGAAGAAAAGAAATTTAAAGGTAAAGGATCTAAACAGGAACTTTTATCTGAGAGGGCATGCTCTTTGCCATGGGCATGCCCTCTCTGATAAAAGAAACACTTCAAGTCATTTGTCAGAGAGTAATGCACATTTTAACCACAGACCGACAAAATAGATAAAATTAAATTAAAAGGGCTAGTAATACCAATTTTTGGCAAGGATGCTGAGTAACTTGAAATATTGACATTTGAAGTTAGAAATATAAGACTATTTTTAAAAAAAAAGAAGCCATTTCTTAGAAACTTACATTGATTGTATGACTTTTGTACAGTTTACCAGGTTTCCATAGTAAATACTGTAGGAAAATTTAATTGTTTTTTAAATTTCTATTTATTTATTTATTTATTTATTTATTTATTTATTTATTTTTGGTTTTTCGAGACAGGGTTTCTCTGTGTGGTCCTGGCTGTCCTGGAACCAGGCTGGCTTCGAACTCAGAAATCTGCCTGCCTCTGCCTCCCAAGTGCTGGGATTACAGGTGTGCACCACCATGCCCAGCCATGGAAGATGTAATTCTAACAGGTGGAGGGGACAGCAAACCATTTTATGTTACGATGCTCTGTTCTTAATAGACATATCTTCAGGAGAAACTTAACAGGAACCTAACTTGCTTAGGTATCCGCGAGAGATAACTCGCAAAGAGAAGCCTAACTCAGACTTACTCCAGTTGCCCAGTATGATCTAAGGGGTAAAGAAGTCCATGGTGCACAGGTCTCCATCTGCAAAGGACGGAGCCATGGTCAAAGGCCTGTGGGGTGCTTCCTCCTCGCCTTCTCCTTCCCACATTATTAGAAGTCTACTCAGTTCTTTTTTTTCACAGTTCACTATGTTCGGCTATCAAGAAAAAATTAAAAGGCGTGCCAGAAGGCAAAATAAACCATTTGAAGAAAAAAGAACAGGCATCTGCAATCAGATGTGGCAGGCATGCTGGAATTGCCAGGCTGCGGATTTGAAACAGCTAGGAATGACACGCCAAGGGTCTTAATGGATCAAGTAGGGAACATGCAGAAACAGATGAATAGTGTAAACAGAGAGATGGAAATCCTAAAAAAAATGAACCAGAGAGAGATGATAGTGATCAAAAACACTGCAGCAGAAATGAAGAATGACTTTGATGGGTTTATTAGTAACAGGGCATGACTGGGGAAAGAAGCCCTGGGTTTAAGGCTATCTCAGTAGAAATCTCCAGAACTTAAAAACAAAGAGAATAAAAAGATGTTAGGGGGGAAAAAAAAGGACAGGGTATCCAAGGACAACTATAAGAGGTGTAAATACATGTTATAGGGATACCAGAAGGAGAATAAAGAAAGGAGGGAGGAAAAGTTCAAGACAATAATGATTCAGATTTCTCCAAAAATAAATGTCAGACTTTAATGAAAACAGACCCTGAGTGTTCAGAGAGCATTCAACACGATGAATGCCAAAGCCGCATTGTTTTCAATGTATAGAAAATCAGTGAAAAAGAAAAAAAAAAACTTATGAAAGAAGACAAAGTGGGAAAATGCCCTTCGTATAGAGAACCAAAGATGAGCATTATATCTGATTTATCTGTCCTTAGCAACCAGGAGGGAAAGAAGAGGTGAGGTAAAAAATAAAATGCAGAGAGATGAAATGAAAAGCACACCTATGAATCTGTACCATGTGAACTTGTTCTTCAAACGTGAGAGGAGAGGAATGTAGACAGACTCAGAGGTGAGGAGCTCTGGCTGCTCTTCTGAAGGACCCAGGTTCAGTTCTCAGCACTCACATGGAGGCTAACAACCATCTGTAACACCATCTTCTGGCTTCTGTGGGAACTACATATACACAGTGCACATATATATATATATATATATATATATATATATATATATATATACACACACACACACACACATATATATATGCAGGAAAAACACTCATACATACACATAAAATTAAAATGAATAACATTTTAAATTTATTTTAAATTTGTAATCCCAGAACTCAAGATTCTGTGGCCAGAAGGTCATACATTTGTAGCCAAATCTGGGCTACCAAGCTATACTCTCTTCCAAACAAATATTTGTGGGGATTTCAAGTGGACAAATTCAGGTGGTATAAAATTACTAGGAATATCCTTTAACTCAATAAAGCTTTAATCACTTGGACTAAACACCTATAAAAAACTTTTTCTAAGCAGAACAGATTAAGGTTGGTATGCAACTTTCTTGAACTACTTACTGCAGGAAATCACATTGTAGGCCATAAAACACAGCTTAACATTTCACATCTTATTACATATATTTGTATAATTATTTATCGTGTGTGTGTGTGTGTGTGTGTGTGTGTGTGTGTTTAGGTTCACATATATCATAATATATGTACAAGTTCAGAGAACAACTTGAGTGAGTTAGTTCTTTTCCTCTACCATTTGGGGTGCAGAGATTAAGCTCAAGTATTCAGATTTGGGATCAAGCACTTTACCCATTGTGCCTAAACAGTCTTGCTGGCCTAACACATTTGAAGCAACAAATACCCTATAACATGTGCTCTCAGATCACAATGGAAATCAACTTGAACTAGAAACTAGAAACCTCCCCAAACATGTGAAGCGTACATAGATTTGTAAATAATATGGGTCAAAGAAGAACTCTCAAAAGAGATTTAAAAACATGTTAACCTTAATGAAAACACAGCACTGCAAAATGCAACAAGAAACGTAAACAACTTGATTTTTAAAACATGGGCCAAAGATCCTAATGGATGCTCACCAAAGTCCATATATCAATAACAAGTAAACCTAAAAAGATGTTCTACATCACAGGTTATTAGGGAGATGCAGGTTTTAGAACGATGCCCTTATACACACAGTAACTTGACCAAATCTGCAACATGGAAAATGCCAAACACTTCTGAGGCTGTAGAGCGCTGGGTGCCCTCCTACAGTTCTCATGGCCTTGCAAAAGCCACTCTGGAAGACAGTTGGATGGGTTTTAATGAAAGTAAACACACCCTCACCATATGCTTAACCAGTGTGCTCCCTGTTATTTATCTGAAATAGTTGAAATGTTATGTTCCAGCTGGGCGGTGATGGTGCACACCTGTAATCCTAGCACTCTGGGAGGCAGAGGCAGGTGGATTTCTGAGTTTGAGGCCAGCCTGGTCTACAGAGTGAGTTCCAGAACAGCCAGGGCTACACAGAGAAACCCTGTCTTGAAAAAACCAAATCCAAAAAACAAAAAACAACAAAACAAAACAAAAGAAAGGTTATTTTCCCAAAGAACCTGTATCCATATAATTGGAGCTCTGTTGATACTGGCACAACCCTAGAAGCACATAAGATGTTTTTCAGTGCATCGATAGACAAATTAACCGGATAATGGAATGTTATCCCATACTACAAAAAAGAGAAGGTACATTGCCATAAACAGATAGAGGAATACCCGCACCTCAGAGTCTTAAAATGTTCCTTACTGGAGGAAAACAGCCCATCTCTGTGACATTTTTTAAAATGTAGGAGTATGGAATTGATAAAAGATCTTGAGGGTCAGGGAGTTAAACAGGCAGAACACAGAGGGTTTAGGGGACAATGAGAACATTCTATACCATGCTGTAATGATGTCTGTATGTGAAGATGTATTTATTCAAATGCATACTCTACGCAATCCGGGACATGAGCCCCAATGTCACTCATGAACTTTGAATGATTATGCCGTGTCATTGTGGGTTCAGGTGTGCCACTCTGATGGAGAACATTGGTGGAGGCGGGTGTGTATGGAGACTCTGCATTTTCCTCTCTGGATTTTGTGAACCTAAAACTGTACAGATCTAGCTATTTTGTGGGCATACACATTTTAGAAGATTTTTCAGTCAAATTTTCAATGGACTCTGGCTTTACAACTTTGTCTTCCATGTCTTCCATTTGTTCTGGATCCTTTGGGTTTTTTGTTTGTTGCTTGTTTGTTTGCTTGCTTGCTTTTTGGTTTTGTTGTTTTTGTTTTTATTAGGTCATCTTTGAATCAGCCACATGAAAGGTCAAAAAAGAGTAGAAGCCAGCTGTTGTTGCCACCACAAAAAATGAGCTTTAAAAGTTATCTATCATGTTAAGGGCATCGTGTAATAGAACACAATGCTGTTTTTAAATTTTAATTTTGTAAAATCAATTGGTCACAAGATGGAGGCGGGTTGTGCTTGGTGACTCGGTGGGTGTGACGCTCAGTACTGAACCCCATTCCTTGCACATGGTAGGCAAGCACTCTTCAATAGCTACATGCCCTGCAGAGGAAGACCTTCATTTGTTACTCTGAGAGGAGGGCTGGAACAAGCTGGCCTTCTCAAATAAGTTAGCCACTAGACTCCTGCCACATTGGAGTGGGAGCCTCACAGCACCTCTCACTATAACTTCTGAATGAAGAAACTTCTGTAGGCTCATTGGCAACCAGTCTTATTATTGGAACTAAAGGGAAAGAAGGCTTTCCATTGCGCTGTTACAGACGGCTATGATGGGGGCCGAATATGTGGCAAGTATGATGTTGCGGCTTTCCATGTGTGGTCTCTGCTCACTATGTCTTGGCAAAGTGAGCATTAATCCTGTTTTCCAGATGGGAAGACCAAAGCTCAATAATGCTCCCAAATAGTCAGTAACGGAGTGTATTCCAAACCAAGACTAATGTGATGTCACAGTTTATTTCTTTTATTTTTTGTGACTATAATATAATTACATCATTTCCCCTTACCTTTCCTTTCTCTAAATTTTCTCATATCCGCCCCTTGCTTTTTTTATTCTCTCAAATTCATGGCCTCTGTTATGACTAATTAATGTTTTATGCACACACACACTCTCCTAAACCCAAGACAACCTACTCAGTCTGTGTAGTGTCACTTGAATGTATGTTTCCAGGGCCAACCTTTTGGAATTGGATGACCAATTGGTATTCTCTTCCATGGGGAAGATGATTACTCCCATTTTTAGCATTCTTTAGTTGCCTATAGGGTTTTAAAAATTATTATTACTATTATTATTATTATTATTTATTAATTTATTGTTATCATTGAGGCTCCCCAGACTTTCTTCTTCCCCATCCACATGAGTAAGTCCACTGCTGTCCTTGCTCAGCTCAGGTCTTAATGTACTCATATTGGTGAGACTTTATGAGCGTAGTTCTTGATATTCCTAGGACACACAATCTCACAACAAACTCCCTCTTACAATCTGCCCACTCCTCTTCTACAATATCCTCTGGGCCGCAGGTGAGGGAGTGTCTTGTAGATGTATGGATTTGGACTGGGCTCCATAGCTCTGCACTTGGATTGGTTTTGGTTTTCTGTAATGGTCTCTGCCCACTTCAGAGAGAAGTTTCCTTGGTGAGGAGTGAGGGCTATACTTACCTCTAAGTATAAGAACAAATATTTAGCTGTAGTTAGAGATTACGCTGGTGCAGTAAAGCATGGTTATAGATCCTCTTTCAAGATCTATGACTTCACTAGTGGTTGGTCAGGATTTCTGTGCCAGGCAATGATTTCCCTCGTGTGGAGGGGATCTTAAGTCCGATCAGACACCTGTCGGTCACCACCAAGTATGTGTGCTGCTACTATACACACAGGGTTATCAGGCCATGCAGGTTGGTGCTGTGTTTCACACGTGTCATAACGAGGTTGACTTGTTGGACTAGGAAGCTTGCATGGCATTTTTTTTAACGAAAGCTTTCATTTCAAGGAGGCTTCTGTCAGGCCAGGTCCAGTACCGGGTCCTCTGGGCCCTGCGTCTGAAGTCCATGATGTCTTCAGCAATAAGGATTTACCTTCCACCTTTAGGGAGTTGGGGAGGTAACCAAGGGCAATAGCAATAGCTTATAATGTTTTGGGAGTGTCTTCGACAACCATGATTGGCAACTCAAAAGAGAGCATCCCATACCCGATATTGGGGTTTTTTTTTTGTTAAATAGTCTTTGGCTATTAGAAGAAGCATTGTTAGCCCAGATGAGAAAACTCCATTTGAACACTACATGTATACTTATACACTGGTTTATGTGTATTATAGGTATTTTAAGGTAGATAGTAGTATGATTCCTTATGGCTTTTTAAAAGATATCCTTACTATATATTACTCTCCTCCATAGCACTTCTTTGTTTCTGAGATAGGACATAATGTATCCTTGACTGGTCTCAAACTCACTGTGTAGCCAAGAATGACCTTGAACCTTTGTTCCTCTTGCCTATACCTCCTGAGAGCTAGGGTTATAGGTCTTCACCATGACACCCAGCTTCTGCAGTTCTGGGCTTTGCAGGCATGGGCGGGTGGGGGTGGGGAAGTTTTCTGCATGCTGAGTCAGCACCCTACCACCTGAGGTACATCTTCAGCTCCCATGTCACTAGTCCTTCTTGATCCTCACGGGGTACAGGCACTGCTGCTGGAACAGAATGCAGGGCCATAGCTGGATATTGGACTGGAGGAGGGGCAAAAGACTCTGACTACGTTTAGAGATCCCAGAGAGGAGGAGGGAGTGAATTGCCTAACAGCAAGGAGGGAGCACCGAGAGCAGCTGGGGAAGTGTGGAAAGGCCCCAGATGAGCGGTTTCCTCCCACCACACAGAGGAGGGGTGCGGGGAGGAACGCTTTGACGTCTCACATGCCAGGGCCCCAGTGTGGCCTGCAGACTCTTTAATAGCTCGAAATAAATGTGCAGACTTGATTCCCAGCCTTCTCCACCTGGGCATTCAGTTTATTTCCCTGCAGTTTTGAATATGCCATTTGTTTCTAATTTGTATAACTACGTGAACCTCGTGGGATTTGGATTAGGCAAGAAGCATCCATGCAATTAAGTCCATCCTAATAAAATCCTATGGTATGCTCAAAACTAAAGACAAAAACCCCTTAAACCTACCTGGCGCTGCTGAAGATGGCAATTCTGCACCATGCCTGGTCCCCTTTATGATTCCTCTTTTTCAGGAAGAAAGAGGCCAAAGACATTTTTTCTCATCTTTGGATTTCAATTAAAATTTCCGACTATGGTGGAAGGGAGATATCACATTTTGACATTTCTGCATGCAGGACATGGGCAGGTGAGAGATTCATGATTGCCGAGGACACAGGGTGCCTTATTTCTGTGTGCTTATGTCATACTTTGATAAAACAGGCAAAACAGAATATTATGTGTGATATACTTCATGGGAGAATCGTGTGTGTGTGTGTGTGTGTGTGTGTGTGTGTGCATAGCCTTTGAAGAGATCCTTTTCTGACAGCCCTCCTTAACATTCATTCTGCCTCCCAGAGACTGCTGGCCCCACACTCAGTGAGAGCCTGACATCCCAGCATAGAGTGCTCCTGCATGCTGGTGATTAGATGGTCTCCTTGAGGTGGGACAGCAAAGACCACTGCAGAAGAAAATAGCTTTTCCTTCTGGCTAAGAGATGAGAAGAGTCACCCATCACATCAAAGGTGCCATGTTCTCCGCCAGCAGTGGGGCCATGGCCATCCATCTGCAGTGTCACCAGCTCGGCAGCCCAGCCAGCCACATCTGGAAAAGTTGAGTGAGATGCAGAGTTGACACACATTAAGGAATGTGTCCAGCGCAGCATACTGACACCAGGCTAATGTAGCTTTCCTCATCCTATGTGTATCGAGCCCAGGAAGTCATTTGGAAGTTAACACTTTGAGGATTAGTCAGACAATGAAGAGACTGTTATGTACTGTAGCTAATAGCAATTCTACAACAGGAAAGACAAGACAGGTCTCACTGCTTCAATAGCACCCAGGGGGGCTTCCCCAGATCCAGGAGAAGCCAAGAAGGACCCAGTATGTGCACCCCAAAGAGAATTGAAGCTTTTAGGGCAGTGGTGGCACACATCATTAATCCTAGTACTCAGGTGACAGAGACAGGCAGATCTCTGAGTTTGAGGTCAGCCTGGTCTATAGAGCAAGTTCCAGGACAGTCAGGACTACACAGAAAAACCTTGCTTCAAAAACAAACAAACAAGCAAACAAACAAACAGCAGTAACAGCAGCAACAACAGCAGCAACAACAACAACAACAACAACAAAACACACCAAAAAACCTAATCCCTAACCCACAAAAAGAAGCTTTAGTTTCTCTTCCAATCAGAGGCTGGCATATGGCTATTTTGTGTGCATCTGTAATTATAACTATGTGCAGTTTCAATGGCCACACTTGTGCTGAAGAGATGTCAGGACTTTCCCCAACTGTTGCAATGGTTTCAGTTTCAACTTTTCAACTCCTAACAGGCCCTCTGTCTTCAGATTTCTCGTTTATTTGTCTTTGTAGCTTTGATGTTCTTAAGCAATGTGCTCCATGGAAGACACTTCATTCTCTAATTGAGCATCAGATATGACTGCCTGGTTCAAAGGAAAAGAGGTAGGAAAGTTATCAGTGTTAGCTTTAATCTTTTTTTCTTTTCTTTTTTCTTTTCCTTCCTTCCTTCCTTCCTTCCTTCCTTCCTTCCTTCCTTCCTTCCTTCCTTCCTTCCTTCCTCCTTCCCTCCCTCCCTCCCTCCCTCCCTCTCTTCCTTTCTTTCTTCCTTCCTTCCTTTCTTTCTTTCTTGAGACATGGATTCTCTGTATAGCCCTGGCTGTCCTGGAACTCAATCTGTACACCAGGCTGGCCTCGAACTAAACAATCCACCCGATTACACATGCACCAGTCCTTCTTGGCTAATCTTCCAAGTTTTAAGGAATCTCAGTAGAGAGAGGAGGCTCAGTCACAGGAAATCCTTCTCCAGTGTCACCCTTACTATCCCTACTTACATGTGGCTTTCTATTTAAATTTCTTTTTCAAACTTTATTACTGAGGTTGTGTGTCTGTGTGCCATGCCATACGTGGAGGCCAGAGGACAACTCTTCCATCTTTATGTGAGTTCTGGGACCGAACGCGGGTTGTCAGGCTTGTGTGGCCAGTGCTCTTAACCACCAAGCCATCTTGCCAGCCCTAAATCACTGATTTTTGTCTTACACATATAGAGACTATCTCTCTCTCTCTCTCTCTCTCTCTCTCTCTCTCTCTCTCTCTCTCACACACACACACACACACACACACACGCACACGCACACGCACACGCACACGCACACAGGATTTTATGTATCCCAGGCTGTCTTTCAACTTACTATGTAGCCAATGATGATGCTGATCTTCCGCTCTTCTGCTTCACCTCCCAAATGCTGGGATTATAGGAACGAACAGCCAAGCCTGGTTTACCAGAGGCTAGGGATCAAACCCAGGCTCTCTTATATGCTGGGCAAGCACTCTACTCAAACAAGCTACATCCCCAGCCCCAAGAAAGAGCATTCTTTCTAGGAAAGCTCAGGATGGCCAACTTCCATTTCCCAGGGAACTGTAAGCACAGCTGCTCAGTGGCTGTCAAGAGTGGGAGAAGGCCCTCGTGAGTGGTGTGGGGGCAGGGAGCCGGTGACAGGACCTCAAATCTGGAGCTTCTCGAAGAGTTACCTGTTTTCTCACCATTATGTTTAGCCAACCAGCTTTCTGTGTGTGTGTGTGTGTGTGTGGTCCCCCAGGACCACACTGTGGGGGCAGAGATGGCTGAGTTCCTGGAGGTCTGAGCGTCACTTCCAACATCCATTTGGACATCAATCAAATGAAATGATTTTACTTGAAGAGACTTCTCAGTGAAAGCAAGGCTGTCTTCCCCATACCATGTGGCCTCCAGTCTGAGATTTCACTGAAATCTGAAAGGCAACTCAGGCAGGTCCTCACTCGAGATCAAGTGTGGTCCATTTGACCCCTCAAAGCTTTGTTGTGATAAAACAAAAACCAAACACCTTACCTTTGTCTCATTGACTCATGTTGCTCCCATCACAAGTGACTGCAGTTCTTACTTGCCATTTTGCTGTTCTTGCTGGGTCCTGTTGACGTGTCCTCTGCACATCCTTCATACAAAGAGCAGAGTTCTCCATCAGAGTTTGGGTTCTGATTGGTAGGTCTGGGTTAATAGTCGTCTCTACCTCTTTATTAACACAAAGCAACTTAAAAACAAAAACAAAGGAAAACATGCACGTGCACATACCTGCGGACACACACACACACACACACACACACTGAAATGGCTAATTGGATGAAAATCTCAGTTTGATCCCAGGAAACCACTTAACGGTGGAAGGAAAGAACTGAGTTCACAAAGCTCTTCTCTGCCCACAAACGCTGACTGTTGCTGTGGCATGTGTGCACCCAGTCCCCACCATACACAAAACAACAACAACAACAACAACAACAACAACTAAGAACAGAACCAAAAATAGCGCCTTTCGTGTCACACTGTGCTGAAGATTAACTAAGTGGGCTAATATATTTAAAGGGCCACGCCAGTGCTCAGAAAGTACTTGTTATCGTTATCTGAGGACCCATATAAAACTCTTACATGATGACAGGTAATGGCTTCGAAACAGAACGAGTCCAACCTCATAATAGGAAAGCACTGCGTTCTTGGCTTAAACCAGTAAGTTCATGATATGTTAAACCAGGATACTCAGGACAAATCGGGTCCTCCATAGAGTGAGCCCACCACTCTGCCTGTTCAATCCAACCCTGGAAGGACGAAACCCCCCAACCCCAAAGCACTCTGGGCAGGGGAACACGCTGCACCATCTCACTGTCAGGCAACTAAGTGCAGGCTCTGGATCTGTCGTACTTGGCTGGGCTAAAAGCCACACTTCCAGTTTTCACACTATCTGCAAACGTTTAATTCGAAAGGCTTTCCTATTTAATATCAAACAAGTGAGAAAAAAATTTCCTCAGCTCATTAGTGCCTCGCCAGACTTCGCTGCGGTGTGGAAGCAACTGGGGTTCAGCTGCATGGAGGCCTCGGTAGGATTTCTCAAACGGCTGAACCGAGAGCAATACATCAGCCTACTGAAATCTCACATGCCATTTGGTTTAAATATTAAAGTTCCTTTGAGGTTAAGTATTAGAACCAGAAGGAAGGCAGGTTTGCAATCTGTTAGCCTGGCCTCCACATGCTGCTCTTGTCACAGAGATACCTCCTTTCAGCAAGAGGGGTCACTGCTAGCCTAAAATGACTCCATTTACCAAGGAGAACGAGGCTTCCGCACGCTCACCGACTTTTGCCCCCAGGCCTACTCAACCCACAGTCTAGACTGACAGACTGTCTCATGGATGATAACAGCAACCACAAGTGGGAGGCACACATCATTTTAAATGTTCTATAGGGAGGTTTTTTTTAAGTAAAAAGAAACAGGTGACATGTATTTTGATGGAGTATTTGAAGTCAATATATTCAAGATATCACTCCATCAAGTTATCAATTCAAAGGATAGTCAACCTTTTTTTTTTTTGTACTAAATCTTTGCCATCAAGTATGCATTACAAACCTCTGTGTGGGCCTGTCACCAACTGGTTGGACCAGGTAGGTTGAGGCTCTAGGCAAGATTATTTCTGCACCTTGCTCTTCATCCTCCAACCATGGACCAGTACGGAAAACCCTAACAGAAGTGGAGGAAGGGTCCCCAGAGGCTGCTTGTCAAGAGACCCTGTGAAACAAAATCTGTCACCAGAGTTCCTTTTGAAGTGCATTTGTTTGCAATAACTTTATAAACATGATTGCCTCTCTCCCTTTGTTTCACAGTTCTGGGAGGGGGTGGGGGGGAGTCGATTTATCTCTGACTGAGGCCAGTAGTATTTTCTCAGCTGCAAATCATGTTAATTGGGCAGCAGATAGCTAGGAATGTGGGGTAAACAGCCCTAGTACCTTTAAGGTTTTTGATGGCTTTTCCAGGCGTACTGTAGATACTGTATTGAAGTGGGAACCCACCCCTGCCTCCTCCGAAGGGTGACAAGGCCTGCAACTGTGGGGAGGTAGGGACATGAGACGATGTTAGCAGATCGGACCCCTTGTTCTGTGCTCTGACACTCAGATATCTTGGTTCTTTCAGTCAGAACAAGCACAAATGGTGCAAATACATGTTGTTGGTAACAGCATTGTCTAAGAGTAGATGTGTGGAGTGGTGTTTGGATTGGGAGTGGGGGAATGTTCTGGTACAGGGTGTATTCGGGTACAGCACTCATTTCTTCTTTGGGTGTGGCTTTTATGCCAGTTGCTTCTCCTTCTACAACATTTCCATTCCTTCAGCACTCAGGGCATTGAGGGACAGGACTGTTTGATTCTTCTAAAGTGGAAAGAGAGTGCCGTACTTGGAAGCTACAGGATGCTGACCCATCCCACTACAGAAGAATTTTAGCGATGGGTTGAAGAGTCTGAAACTTGTTTCCAGAAAACTGTCCTGCCTTGATGTCTTCCTAAATCCACAGAACATCTTCCTACAACCCACGGGTGGGTGTGAAGCAGTTTGATACCTGCCGGCTTCCAGCACACCAGGACCTCACTGGCTTTCCCAGGCTCTTGGCAGTGTCTTCAGTACGACCCCTCTCTTTCTTAAATTCAGGAGTCTATTCCACCTGCAGAAGACAGACCCCTTTATGTTTCTACAGATGATCCAATGAGGCACTTAGAGCCCCCACACTTCAGGAGATCGTGGATTCCAAACTTGGGACCACAGCTAACCAAATCAGGAAGCACATGGCTGACACAGTTTAACCGCTCCCAGAAAAGCACGTTTTCTGTTATTTCCTTGATATCACACACTCCCTTCTGCCCTACTTTGCACAAAGTCGTGGTGCTCAGACTTGTCTAGAGAGCTCACAGATACAGATTCCTCACCGCCCAAGACAGCATCAGTAAGCCACCAACTCAGGTTGTTTGTCAGTTCAACTAGCCACACTCTCAAAGCCCCATTGGAGTGCTGTTGCTTCAGTGATGTCGGCGGTGAGGTCAAAACCAGTGTAACTTTGTTCTGTGCGTGGAAAAGTAGAAGTATGATTTCTAAGATATGTTCTGTAATAGGTTTCTTTCCTATCCAAGAGTAGTTAAAAACAAGCAAGCAAGCAAACAAAAACACTTCAGAAAGCCCTTTCCCCACCCACCTGCAGTTTCAAAGATCACCTTAGAGGCCAGGCTTCGACCTGGACCTACAGTGCAAGGTGTGAGCTAATGATGATGCACCTTTTTGTACCCCTATGAGCGCTATTGTGGAGTTTTCCTGTACCTTCTATGATGTGGTGGCCATAGTCAGGAAGGGGGTCAGAGGTGAATGTGTGACCTGCAATCAGCATCCACAGGGCAGTGAGGTGTGACCACCAGGCTAACCCGATGGGCTGGCATCACTGCAGCCCGACCTCTTCCATACAGCGCAGGAGCCTTAGAGGTGGGCAGGGCAGGCCACAGTGAAGATGCACCAGCATCACAATACAGAGGACCTCCAGAGTGAGGAGGCAGTGATGGAGGTGTACCCTGGAGCAGCTAATGTTCTTCAGAGATGTGATTGAGTGCTAACACTCAGGACACCCACCTGCTATGTGGCAGCCACCATGCTAAAGTTTTTCATTCCATTCAGGTAAAGATCCTATGGTGATTTTGTGTGAATTTTTAAGATTCTCATTTTACACATGAGGAAAGAGATCTGGGAGCAGGTAAGAAAGGCAAGGAGGCTGCCTGTCAAGTCTCTCTTCCTGCGAGCTCGGCCTTAGCGATTCTACCGTTGTTCCCGGTGACAAATATTCTCCTGCTACACCTACCCTAGAAAATGTCGATTACGTCAGTGTCTTTTAAGACTGCTCTAATGCCAGTTATCACACAACAAAAAAAATTAAGCTTCCTTTCTGCATGTTAAATTAAAACAGAATAAAAACAATTCAGTAACTAAGAGAGGCTGGGGAAAGAGAAATTCAAATATACTTTGAAAATGTCTTAGTGAGCCGGGCAGTTGCAGTGCATGCCTTTAATCCCAGCACTTGGGAGGCAGAGACAGGTGGATTTCTGAGTTCGAGGCCGGCCTGGTCTACAGAGTGAGCTCCAGGACAGCCAGGGCTACATAGAGAAGCCCTGTCTTGAAAAAAACAAAAGAACAAATAAACAACAACAACAACAAAAAAAAACAAAGAGAGAGAGAGAATATGTCATAGTGATGTCTAACACATTGTATGCTGATTTAAAAAAAAAATATATATATATATATATAAAACAATAGCCCAAGTTCACAAGAAATCAACAACCAAGTAGTCACCACCAGGAGCTGTGAACTGGTATGGCTTGGGAGGGTAACTGGAAATTCTTAAAGACCTCCAGGTATTCATACATATTGGTCTTGTGCTTCTGATTAGACTCCATAATTCGACTTATATGTATCCTATGGAAAGATAAAGGAATGTGCACAGTGCATACATTTAAGCCAGAGGTCGGGATATCCAATGATGAGGGAATATTTAAGTATGCTTATGGTGAGAGGCGAGCATCCACCGAGGATCATCTTTTAGGAAAAACCCAACATAAAAAATGTCAGACTATATTAGAAGATCAAAGCACGCTCGGAAACAATACACATTCTAATATTGTTAAGGGTATAGAGAGGACACCAGCCATGTTGAGCATGCCTCCAATCCCAGGACTGCGGAGGGCAGGGTGAGGAGGATCAGGATCAAGGGGCAGCCCTGTTACACAGAGACTATGCCCTTAACACAGAAGTATGTAGGAAGGAAAGTGAACTGGAAGCGAGAGGCACCCCAGTGATCTGTGATGGAAACACTGCCTTCTAGAGCTCCCTCCAGGAACAGCTGTTTTCTGTGATGAACCTGGATCGCCTTTATGATATTGGTGATAAAGCTCATTTCAATGCAGTTCCAAGCCCTAGACCTACGGAAGAGAATGTATTGGACATGGAAATCCTTCTTTAAATCAAAGTTTTAGCCAATTGAAACAATGCAGTACACACACACACACACACACACACACACACACCACAGTGTATTTCTTTGTATTTGTAGATTAAAAAAAAAAAGCCAGAATATAGAAAACAGCTTTTCTACAACAGGGGACTGCTAGAACCAATAAGTGTTGAAGATATTTAAACAGTGTATATCAGATTATATCTTAATAATTGGTTTTATCTTTATTCAACTTATTGCACCTACCATACATCCAATCAATCTTTGTTAATGAATATATCAATAGGTGTCAGGTGTAAGACAGGTAGCCTTCAGAGGTCACCGGAGGAGGGAACTGCATTTACTGATCTAGAAAGAGTCCAGGACCAAATAAGGGTGGCGTTCCAAGTCCAGTTGGTAGTCAGTGTAGTTGATTCTAAAACCTCACCTTCTGCAGTGCTTGGGAAAGCAAAGGGGCAACTGCATCAAATATTCATAGTAGGACTCATTTCGACATCCTTCACGGAGTGCTTCCTTAGCAACTCTGTACTTTCTGAGTACTTTATATCCATCCTGATACTGAACTCTAGGAGATAGATTACTTTCCTATGAATTAGAAAACTGAAAGGCAGACATTTAAGTGATTGGACCCAAGTCACATGGCTAGGGAGGAGTGAAGCCAGTCTTAGCCAGTCATGGCTGACTTAAACAGGGGATCTGTCAGCATGCTACTAACATCCTTCTTGGACTCAGGACACACATTCTTAGTGATGATTAACATGCTAGATGACTTACCTCCCTTATTATTTTTTTGTACTGTCTTTTAGTGATCCACGTAAGGTGCAGTACTATCTTGCAATAGTTTTTATTTGCACTTGATTACTAACAATGGTCACAGCCCTTTGGCTGTCATTTTCTTCATAAGGTGTTGTTTTCAAGCCCGTTGCTAACTTTTCTACTAGAATGAACTTTTCTTCTGCTTTACAGCACTGCTGAATACAGTCGGGCAATATGCTTGCTTTTGCATCGTGGCTATTTTGCTGGCTTATCTTGTTTTAACACCCTGTCTATCTTCCTTCCCTAAACTTCCTGGGGAGCGGGGAGGGAGTGTCAAAGTATCTGTAGCCCTCTCGCCATCATTCGGCTATGGTGTCATTAGGAAAGAGTCAGTGTTTCACCTGTCTACTCTTTTTAAAAGATTATTCTGGAGTAGATCTTGAGCACTGTAGTAATTCATCCATAAATATCTTGTCACGCACGACCAATGTCACAAAGTCTCCTCCATAATACGCAGTCACAATTACATTATCACATAGAGAATCTTAAGTGTTTAGGGCACAAAATATCCAGCTATGCAGATTTTTCTCCAAGCAGCTATTTTGTTTTTGCGTGTTGGTGATTGTAAGCAGAGTTTAAATAAGCCACACACTCTACAGCTCTCTGACAGACTCTTTAGACCTTTAAAGTATGGTCCTCCATTGCTCTTTTCCTTCTTGCCATTTATTTAAGAATCAACTGCTTTGTCAGTCAGATTTCCAATAGTCTGGAGTTTGCTTATTTCACACATCACTGAACAAGTGTCATATTCTGTCCCATGCGATATTATTAGTTACATCCAGTTGATCAGACTTGTGTCTTCTGTCAATGCTCTCTGGGTGGGAGTAATGGCCACCCAGGGCACACAGTGTCTGCTTGCTTCCTTCTTTGGATATTAGTATACAAAGATCATTGCCCAGGTTTATCATCCAATCAGGACTGACCTCCAAAGGATCCATATATCTTAATAAATCTATTTTCATATATAGATCTTTTTGCTTACTTAACATTTTGAGTGATTTGTAATACAAGAAAGTGAATGGAAATAGAGGTAGTTTTATTTCTATTCATTTTTTGTGTGACTCAGGTCACACGCAGTGCATATATATACATATATATGCATATACATATGCACACATATACACACATACATATATATATATGTAGCATATTCAAAATGATTTTGCTGTGTTAGGTACATGCTTGTAGCAATCAGCCAGCAGAAGAGACAGTCCTAGCTTTATGGGGTGTTGTTTAGAAAGATGCTAAAGGAGACACAGCCCTTTCTTTCTAAGGATGTCTGTGTTTAAGTTTCTGATTTTACTAGTGGTTTTGCAAGATAACAAGTGCATTAAAACTAATCCTAAATTAGGAGAACTGAAGACCAGGAATTAGGAAGAACAACAAAATTTTTTTTAAAGATTTATTTATTTATTACATGTGAATACACTGTAGCTGTCTTCAGACACTCCAGAAGTGGGCGTCAGATCGCATTACGGATGGTTGTGAGCCACCATGTGGTTGCTGGGATTTGAACTCAGGACCTTAGAGTTGGTGCTCTTAACCACTGAGCCATCTCTCCAGCCCCAAGAACAAATATTTTAATGTAGAAATTGCCTCACTTAATGTCTAAGCTCAAAGAAATAATCCGGCTTACTCAATGTTAGAGGAATTAAAATTTTACAAACGTGAAAACTAAGGCGGCCATTTATTGTTGTATTCCTAGCATCTGACGTACCACCTGACACATAGTAAGGTCAGGTTAGTGAACAAATACCTGAAAATGCTTCAAGTCCAAAGTCCTAATCACGAAATAAAGACCCTGAAAAGGAGAAGAGTAAACTGGGCCCGGACAAGCTGTCCTTTCAACATTCCCATTGAAGCCGCTCACAGGGCATGTCTAGGAAGCTGTAGAAGAACTAGAGAGCGAGCGACCAGAGCCAAGCTTGACTCGCTCCAGAGTGTGGAGAATGACAGCCAGACTTACTGTTTGCATTCCTGTCTCTGCCTTTTGGTGAGCCGTTTCTATTCCACGCCCATTTCGTTTCTTCATTTACTCAGATATTTACGTCTGATGTTTTCATGCACCACACCAATCTAGTCTGTGGGGTGCCCCCTGACACGCACTTTTTTAGATAGACCTTTATGCATTGTCTGCAAACCAAGCAGGCACCATTCAGTCCAACAGGAGCCTCTCAGGTGGGAACTGAGGTTTCATTTCTCACCCCAGAAAACAGTCTTCTTCCCAGACTCCGTTTGAAACCAGTTCCCCCCACCCCCACATCTTCTGTAAACTTGCCCAGACTTGGGGAGCGTCATTAGGCCAGATCTTGCAGTCCCTCCACTGCTTGCAAACCAATCATTTATAGGCATTTGGTGAATCGTCTGACATCTGTTTGGTGCTGGAGCTCCAGCCTGGGTCTCAATGAATCACTTGTCAGAGGGGCTGCAGCATGAGGCTGCATTTCACACCTTTGGGGAGGCTGGCTGGGATGTAAGTGATCTTAGGCTTTTTCCCCACCCCCTGAACAACCCCTACTGTCCACAAGGAAGCAGAGAAATAAGGGGAGGGGGTGGTGTGCTGAGAACCTGATGGTTATTCAAGGCTTATTTTATTCTGTCCCTAGAGGGCTATTCCCACCCCCCACCCCCTTTGGGGAACATACAACTCACTCCTTCCTCTCCAGGACTGGAATGCTGCAATCCAAAGAGCCTCATGGGGATATTTGTGTAGAGTATTTTAAAAGCACCAGACAGAGTAAGAGATTTTAGAAAAGGGAATAAGGAAATTCTCCATTCTTTGAATGTCTATATCAGCTAATTCCCCGCCCCCAAAGGTACCATTCATTTAGTGGCTGCATCCATGTTGGTCATGATGATCTAGAACATCAGAGGGTGGAGGAGGAGGTCAGAATTAAGACTGGGTTATAAACCTGGGTGAGACCAAGAAGGCATTCAGTCAAAAAGGTCCTTTCTTTTTTCAGTTACCTGTGACCTCACCAAGTATAAATGCCAAGCTAACAAAATATATACATATATGATAAGCAAATTTGCTTTGAAAAAAGAAAGGCCAATAGTAGTGTCTTGTAAAGTGATTTATTCATAGTAGCCCATGGAAATGCCTAAGAAAGGAAAAGAGGGAAGTTCGAAAATACTGCAGAACACTGGCCTTTTGAAACTGAAGAGCTCACCACTCGTGGAACAGAGATGGAGTGTATAAAAATGGGGTCGAAGCCTTATGAGCTTTTCTTCATTCTTTGTAAGAAAGTGCGATGCAAGACACAGCATTTGCTGGAGAGATTCTCCTCCGTGATTTCTGAAACTCTGCTTTGGTTTCACATTAGGAGGAGACTGTCTCAGAGAACCTCCCATGGTGGCAAGTTAAGAATCCCCAGGTCTGATGAAACAGTGGGGGCGGGGGTGGGGGAGAGCTTTTCACAGGAGGGAAGGTTTTTGATTCAAAGAGTTAAGAAGGGGGGGTGGAATGGATCTACCATCCGGGGCTTCCTTCTACTGGGGCTCTTCTCGTGCTTCTGGGACAGTGGGAGGGAGGGTGGGGACAGGCAGTGCCAAAACCTGGGCTCATCTGTCACTTCAGCCATCTGAGTTGGAAACATTTCGTCCAGAGATGCAAATCATTTAATCACACTGACTCAATGCTGACCAAAAGTTGTGCGCTCTTGGGAGTCAGGAATTCCCCTACAAGATGTGGTAATCCATTTCACAGCCTAACTTACTTCAGACCCTCCCCGACCCAGGCTGCAGAGCAAGGGAAGACAGGGAACCAGGACTACAAACTTTCTGCATAACAAAGACTTGTCCGCCCTCCAGACACTGAAATGAGGATTCCCAAGGGAGTAGCCTCACTCCTGCCACGCCCCCTTTTCGCCCCCCACATGCCATCTCAGGTTGGCTTGCTTCATTAGCTCGGGTTAATGAAAATGCCTTCTAACACTGGATCAAGCCAGCACGAATACTACATTTCCACTTGAGTCTGAGTCTGCAATCTGGACATGAAAAAGCACCAAAAATTTTGCTGTTTGCTTCAAAAATCTTGCGTCCTGTCCACATTAGCATGGGAAGGTCTGAGATGATAGCGTGGCAGGCAAACTCAGAAAGAGTGTGTCAAACTCTCTGGGCTTCAGTGGTCCATGTCAGGGTAAGGTTATGCCTGAAAGAAACATGAGTGGGAGTTTGAATCTTCCCTCTCTTATGATATAACTTCTCCCGTTTTTATTTCTCATCTTTTACCCACCTATTTTTAATTTTCCCTTCCCATTTCCATCCTTAAAGACTGACATCTGAATGTATAGCATATAGTCCCGAGTTCATGAAGACCACCGGTATCCTAAGGGTGTCAGAACCATTTGGAAGAAACAGTTCATTGCAGTCAACCTGCACAAAGTGGTTGGAAGACGGCCCTTTGACTGAAGAATCATTCATTCAATCTTTAAGCTCCTTGCTCCCTTGAAAGAATACCTGCTAGGACAGAAAACTGCTGCTCAAGTAGAAACAACTGGAAAAGGCCCTCGGCTTCTTTCTCTTTTTAAGATTCTCACAATAGCTTCAGAAGACACATATTAATCATTTGTTTTGATTCAAGAGCAGCAGAACTTATTTTGAAGACTTAAACAGGCAACACAAAGTAAAGCAGAAATCTGGGGCTTTCAAATGCTGAGGCTAAAAAGAGTTAGTCTGGAAACGCCCATTCTACGAAGCATTTATTTTCATTGCAAGACAGTGGAAGTCATACAAATCATGACCAGGGCAGGTTCTTGTTGCCTAGCAAATGCCCACATGAACCTGTCAACTTGTAAGTCTGGGGAGAGTAAATCTCAATAGAAAGACGGTGATATGCCAGTTATCCAGCAACCAATACTGTAAACTATGGTAGATACAAAGTCTTATATAAATTAATTGCCAGTATAAAAAGAGACAATTGCTTTAGCTAAGAAGGTACAAAAATGGGTCACGTCCATAAATACAAGATGCTAACTGAGGAAATATACGACAGACCGTTTCCTTATATCTCTGAATATGCAAACCCAGACACCTGTGGCACCTTACACAAAAGTAAGAACAAGACGCAATCCCCTCCCCTTCCCTCTCCCCTCCCCCACCCGGGTTTCCCAAACACAGCAAATTCTAGGGTTACAGAGTCCAGGATGCCAAGTGGAAGCAGTAAGACAGCGCGCTGCGACCTGCTAGACAAAGAGAGAGCCTTATCGACAGTTGTAAGGCATTAGGCGTCAGACAGAAACTTGTCAAAAACAGCTGTTGTTGGGTACTGATTGATAATGTTTTCATTCTGACGGCTGCGACGCCTCAGACAGTCTTGGGGCTGTGGAGAAACCCATCCCTGGCGCACATGAACACACACAGACAACGGGAAGTCATTTAACAGATGGCGGGGAGCACTCAGCCACAGGATCTTCAAAAGACAACATTCTACATTTAATGAACTTGCAGGGAGAGCAAAGCCTGAAAAAAAAAAGCCCCCGAATCATTTATTTATTTATTTTCACGGAAGATGAGCACAAGAGGACAAAATGAAAACAGGACTTGTGTGACTGGTCATGGGGACTAAAGGTTTGTGCTGCCTGTGGGTCATCACACAGTCTTAAAAACATTCAAGGATACTTTAGACAAAATGAATCGCCATGGGTCCTTCTCTGGTCCATGCTGTGTGTGTGTATATATATACTTAAAAAGGCTTAAAGAAGTGTGGGGCTGTTGTTATTAAAATCCATTTACAAGATGAAATCACAAATACTGCATTTGAGAGATGTGATGGGTCTGAGGACTATCCTTGGGGGAGTCACAAGGTTTCCTGTCACCCTGTGATAGACACGGCATTAAGTCTGTGGCATCTGGGTCTCAGTCTACATTAACTAAAAATGGCAGGCATGTTTTTTATTGCTTGGGTGTAGGAAGCAGTTTTCTATCATTTGGCCACTTAGTATTTTAATGAGTGGTCAAGTGTCTACAGATATGCCAAAGAATATTTCATCTATGAACCGGAATATTCATAGATTAGTCCTGATTTAGAAAAGGTCAAAGGTGCTAACTCTTACTAAAACTGTACATTTTATTCTAGGCAAATTTATCATTTAAATTAAGTGGAAAAAATTAGTTTCAAAGACTGAGTCTATTTATTTGCTGTAGCCCAGCATACTCTAAGGGCACATTGACACCCCTGAAAATAGAGGTTTATAATAAAAATACTGACAGACCTTTGACTACTCAATGGAGGCCTGAGCAGACTCCCCTAAGTGACATTAGCATTTGATGAATGAATAACAGAGTTATTGAGCTTCATCAAATCAATGCCAGCTTAAGTCCTAGCTGTGAATTACACTTTGGCTGTGACGTGTATTATTTGAAAAGCCATTTTCCGGATTTCATTCCAACATTTCTGATTTTTAGGAAAAGCTAATGCTTACGCTGCAGCTTGGTTTTATGCAGACTAGTGACTCCGCTAAGAAATATTTCAAGAGTTGACCAAATTCAAATCAGTGATGCCTGTTCCTGCCTAAACTGGATCCCACCCCTTCAGCTAGGATGCCCTCCTACGGAAGGGGGCAGGGCTACAGGCAGGACCAAGCAATCCTTACTTGTCTACTTTCTAGATTTTTCAGAGTCAGTTTTATGAGAAGATGATTGGGAGAAGTTTTGGGTGGCCATTTTATACTCACCCTACAAAGTCACTATATCCTCACACACACAAGAAAATAATATGAAAACCAGATGAGATAAAATAAGATGTAAAAAATTCGAGCCCCTAAGAGATCATGGAAATGTCAATGTTGAAGACATTGTGTGGAATCTCAGAATCCTCCAATCCCAAGTCCAGGAAAGTTAGTGTAGACATGTGAGCCTTTCTGAGGTCTTCATTTCCATGAGCCGTGAGTTCCATCCACTTTACCACAAAGCAGAGAAGAGATTCTTAGACCAACAGGAGGAAGAGACATGCGGTGAAGATAATTAGTGGTAAACAGAGAATCAATTCTCTCTCAGTAGTGTGTACTTGATGCTAATGCCGATGATAATCCACCTGACTTACAGAATAGTCACGTTAACAGAGAGATGAAAGTCTGAAATAGCTAGAGGAAAATAGACACCGAAGCCGGGCCAGTCTCGATACCAACATGGAATCAGGATGGGTAACGAACACGGTGGGTTCAAGGCTTTCCCAGAACTTCTGGGTCAGGTCTCACATTCTCATCGCCTCGTGGTCTTTTTCTTCTAACAAGTTTATGAGCTGGGAGAAGCTGTCCTTCAGTGTGTCCACATCATCCAAAGAGCAGGGCAGCAGAATCCAGCGTTTCCCACGGGCCAGGGGTTCAAGTTCAAAATACTTTTTGATCTGAAGAGGAAAAGAGAAATATGTTAATAATTACATCAAGACCTTTTCCCTATCAAGATCCTAAGCGATGAAGGGGGCGGGGTTGTTGTGTATTATGTGGAAGTTACATAAACAGTCAGGCATTCCTGAGACTTTCAGTCCATGGCTGGCTTTAACAGGGTTCTATGTTGTAACCTGGAAGTGTTTTCTTTAGGTGCAGGTGACCTGCATGCAAGTCACCATTCCAAACTTTATACTCAACCACATGGGAGTTCTTATGAAGTCTGAGAAAGACTTACAGGTACCATGGTTCAGGGAGAAACACGAGAACACTACAGAGATTCCATTTACTCTAACCACTGCTAGCAATGCAATGCATGCTTGCTGTCTCAAACCGCTGAAAAAGGATGAATCCTATAAACCTCTTAAGACAGTTGTCTGGAGCATGAAGCACATAAGCAAACAAAAACAACAACAAACCCAAAAACTAAAACCCCAAACCAAACCAAACCAAACCAAAACAAAAAAACCCCACAATGTCAGTAATTTTATTTTCTCTCTTCCTTAAATTTCTAGCGGACATTTCTAGGAAAGGATCTTCTGGAAGAAAGAACAGGAGCTAAAGGTACAGGTAGGTGTTCAAGTGTGCACAGAAACATTATTTAGATAAAGTAATGGATCTAGACATTTGCATAGTGTCTCTCAGGTCTGCTCCCACCTCTCGGGTCCTGGATTTGCTGGGAGTGGAAGATCTATCCCCTGACTGAATCAGTTTTACACTACTAGTCTTCGCAGAAACACCGGAGCTCTGCTCTGAAGGGAAACGGTAAGATAAAGAGGGCTTTCAGCTCGTCACTCATCCACACACAGTGGGCCGACGTAAAATTTTGTACTTATCACCAAGCAAGGTTTCCTGAAAGCCTCTTGCCACTCCCAAATGTTCTGCTGTCATAAAGGTTGGACAACTGTTACCAACATAACCGCCTGTCCAAACCAGCTCTCACGAGCAAGGAGATAGACCCAAGATGACAAAGAGCTTTGCTGTGGTTATTTGTCTTTTGTTTGTCTTTGCTTTTTGAAACGGGGTCCCATTATCCCTGACTGGTCTGGAACTCCTCCAACTTGTAGCCCTTGACCCTAAAGTACTGGAATTACAGGTGTGTGCCACCATGTTTGCCTAAAAATTACCAAATGTTGTACTAATTTAGAAATTAAAATAATATTAAAATTTAGTATCACACACATATGTAAACATGCATATACATATAACATGCATACATATACATGTGAACATTCAAAACAAATAGAACCCAACACCCCAAAACACCAAACCAAATCAAACAAGAACCTTCCCATCCCAATTCCATCCTCAGAGTCTTTCTGGATATTGAAAATGGCTTCCTTCCAAGAGAATCTAAAGGGGCTTTGAGTAATAGTTACCAATGCCAGAGATGTACCCTGGTCATGGAGGGAAGAGCTGGTGAGTGGGTGGATGGGAACTGCAGAAGGATAGGCACGGAATACGGTAAAGGCCACGCTAAGGGGAGAGGGCTTCCCCAGAGGGTGTAAGTCTAAGCTCTTTGTCTTGCTTCTTCCACTTTAGAGTCTACAAGCAATCCCAGGAACTGGGACTGCCATGCTTACAACGCAGTCTAGTGTTTGATCGGTAATGCTTCCCACCAGAAGACGATCAACAGCTCAGTGCTCAAGTTCTGGTGCATGAAGTAAGTTGTACTGACGACACGTTATAACCTTAATTCAGAAGGACAGCCTTCTAAATAACGGTAACTGGGGAGGGACATTGGGGGCACATGCCTTTAATCCCCAGGGTGCAGAGGCAGATGGATCTCTGAGTTCAAGGCCAGCCTGGACGACAGAGTTTAGGTCTAGGTCCTGGTCTAGAACAACTAGTTCTACACAGAAAAACCCTACCAGGAAAAAACACAATAATGATGATGATGGTGGTGGTGGTGGTGATGATGATGATAATGATGATGATGATTGGGAAGATCACTGATCATGAGAAAAGCAGTAGTAAAAAGCATTAAGTAGGCAAATATATCTCATTAGCAAGATTTCTTCTGAGGGGTTCATTTAAAACTTGAATCCCAGGACTTGGAAGTCTGAAGCAGACATATCTGAGTTGAGGCCAGATTATTCTACACAGTGAGTGTCAGGCCAGCCAGGAAGACACAATGAGATGCTGGCTCAAAAAGGAAAGGCAAACCAACATAAAATAAAACAACCCCAGAGCCAAACAAAACCACACAGATTAATCTTTACAGCAGAATCCCGGCTAATTTGACAACAATGTGGAGTTAATGATCGCCCAGTAATGGGTCACATTTCAGATTACTGACTGACTTAAAACTTAGTGAGTTCTAGCTCTTATTACACGGGCACACTTTGAAGAGAGCAAAGATGGTAGGTTTCACTGAATCCTAAAGAGAAGGAAACGGAAGCCATGGAGACAGGGTCGTCACCAGTCAGAGGAGTCCTGTAGCATTAATCTGACAAATACTGCACAGTAACTTGAGATTTTCGGCCCTGTAACATAAGTGGGTACCTAATGGTGCCATGGTCACCCAGCTGGCATTCGAAGCATTCCATACACTTTACAATATAAGTCTTAAAACAAGATTCAGATCCCTAGATGCTGGTGAACCTCGAGTTTCTCTGCTGCCAGAACATAGCTTGTCACCCTCAGGGTTCTTAACACGATGCCTGAGAGGCTGTCTAATCCGAAATGCCTTCAGAATAAAGTTCAACTTTGTTTTCTTATCCTAACCCAGCTTCGGGTTTTACTTCCCCAGTATTATTACAATAAAACTTACTGTCATGTTGGCTTATTATCAGCATGTTTTTATTTTTATGTTGACGATTATTTGAAAGAATAGCATTCAAGTTTGACTAACATGAATGGCGACTTTAAATCCGAGTTTCCTTTAAAATGTGAAGAAGTGCCCCTGGATAGGAGGATCGTCGTTCAAGATTGTTTCCTTCTTAAGAGACAAGTTCTAAATATGAATCTAAGTCTTTTGAAACACTTTCCTGCTGCGTACATGCCACGGTCCGTTGGGAAGCGCTAGAAGGAGGAGTGACATCGGAACACAGCTGCCTGGCAACCTGTGGTCATTTAGCTATTTTCGGGATAGTCACAGAGTGGGCATTCGTCGGTAGCCATGTGTCCACCCTGGAGATAGAAAAACAAAGCCACCGAAAGTAGCCAACCTATTTTAGCTCTGCCACCTGAGCCCGTCCTCTCTCATGCTCGGTGGGTGACCTGCATGACCAGATTCCATCATTCACACGTTGAATCCACCACACAGTCTTTTTATAACAGAAGACACGATGGTTCCCTTGCGGCTAATGGTTGCGGCAGCTGTCGAGACGTCACACGCCACAGGAATCCCTTTCCCAGGGCTGGGCATGGCCATCACTTTCCCTTCAGTAGTGAAGCCGTCAGGAAGTCCTTTACCGGTTCCAGGGTCACAAATTCGATTGCAAGGATGCTGTCTGGGTTATTTACCCTCACTTCCCTATAACATATTTTACTTTGAATTTCTGTGATTAAATTTAGAAGGTATATACAGCTCATAACTCTAATCATTGGCCTTTCCTTCTTTAACATCTGCAAACTTCCTTTTACTTATAGTGATAAACTGTCTTCTTCCTGTTTTTTCTTATTAAGGCATGTGTGGAGTATGTGCCCACGGGCGACCTAGTTTTCTCTTGTATACTTTGGGAAGCCAAGGTGGGGGGGTGTGCTAGGGTAGGGCTTACCTTGTGTTTTACGTGAAATAAATTTAGGTTCTGAGCTTGGCTATTTATAAACAGAGCTCTGACCCACATGAATGTGTGGTTAGACATTAAAGACAGAGTCAGGGAGGAACAGCGTATCATGTGGGACTGATCATGTGGTCCATCAAACTACATCATCTCTCATACTGAGAATTAAACACCACAAGCACCTGTTGGTAATTACAAAAGCTAAAGATGTTATATCCCACCCCGATGCCTAAACATCACCTGGGTGGACCTGGCCTGTTGAGAACTGCCTACCTAGCCCCTGTGGTGCCTTTCATACCTGCCTGGGGCCATTGATAGAAGCTGAGTATTTCCTTCTCTAGTACTTCCCCAGATCTAGGAGAACCACACATTTCTTTTGTGAAACACTAGCAGACTTTGCGTGGCCTTTCTTATGTTTGTGGATGGCTATGATGGCTTGTAGTGGAGGGTCTCAAGCACTCTGAGGAACTTTGGTACTTTAGAGTGTACAGGCTGGTTTCCTGGAAAATGACTGAAGAGGCTGTGCAGAGTCAGTGGGGGTGTGTTGTGACAAGCCACCCATGGAGTGTGCTGTCTGCAGTGACTGAGGAGGTAGGAAGGAGATCTGTAAAACGGCGAGACAGAATCCCAAGCAGAAGCAGCAACAGCCTGGCCAGATTTCCATCTCCGGCTCTTCTAGACTCATGGGATTGCAGGCTGGTCAATGAACGTAAATGGCCTGTTAGTAGCATGTGGTTTCCAGAGGGCTTCTCATTCATCCCTGTTCTGTGACTATACTTCAACCAGAAACAAGAAAAACAGCTGATTCAAACAGACTGCAATAGGGTTATTCAGATTAGCTCTTACATTATGGGAAATGATTTGATAAGCAATATATTAGGGGGCTGCTAAAGAGACTTGAGAAATAGGAGCGTATTCTTTATCATCCCTGGAAACTGGCATGATAAGTCAGCTGTTAATATTGTCAGAATGAAGACCTCAGAAACAGAAAGCCTGAAAAAACCTGTGCCTGGTGTGGTGGTGCACACCTTTAATCCTATTGATTGGGAGGCCGAGACAGGTGGATGTCTGTGAGTTCCAGGCCAGCTTAGTCTACACAGAGAGTCCCAGGCTCACCCACGGACTACACAGAGAGGCCTTGTCTCAAATAAACAAAACCCAAACCAAAAACTGCAGTTGTGGGCTTTGTATATAGAGGGGCAGGCTAGCTAGGAATGTAACTGAGTTAGTCATCTTGACTGAACCCCTTATTGTTTTCCTATAGATTTAAATACATGAACTGGCCACTGTAGGTGATTTATTTGCTGTTTGTCTGTTTTGTAACAGACAGGTACAGAAAGGCAACAGAAGGCAAACTCTGTGCAAGTCCCCAAGCTGCACTCACATCCATTAACAGTGGCTCCTGAGACAGTTAGGGATACACGGCCTTAACCTCTTTGCTCCAATTCCGAAGCCATCAAGAGGACCCGCGCTGACTGCAATTTTGCCGGGCCTTTCCCATGACTGTTAAGGAAGAAACAGGAGTTTGCTCATCTCTCTCCCAGCCCCTGGCTTTCATCTTTTCAGTAGATGAACCTGTTGTAATGACAGGAAAAACCTTTTCTAGTGATACTTGTAAATTTCCTCCTGAGACATATGCTGGGGGCTGTTGGTACCAGGACTAGCAACAGCTGTCCGGATGTCTTCTCTTTGCAGCTCTGGGGATGAAGACGGTGAGCTGTGTAAGTCATGAAATCGGCAGTGCTTTGCAGTATTCTTATACTTCCAAATCTTCAAATGCAACTAACCAGTCTTTTTCCTTTCCTTCCTAGAGTCAGCTGCTAAACTGTTACTCATTGGGGGGAAAAAACCCACATTTTTGTCTGTGTGCTTGAAGGGGCTTATCTGGCTCTGCTGCCTTGATTATGGGAGCTCCTGGCTTAAACTGGTATCCTTCATCAGAGTCAGAGAGAGCTGTGTCCATGCACTGCTCCAGGACAAGTCTGGAGATAGTGGTAGGATATCATTAAGATTCTTCAGAGTACATTATTGGCAGCTTGTTCAAAGAGAGGTTGGTCCCAAGAGCTGCACAGCTGTCCTCCTTTGACTGTACCTGCTTGGAGGATCTTGAAATCCTTAGAAAGGCACTGAATATGTCATTAAGGACACAAATAAATAACAGAATAAAAATGGATATGCACCATTTCCAATCATATTGCATAGAATGGACACCAACGTCCTACATGAGTACGGATAAAGAGCTGATGCTTCCCCAGTTCAGTGTTACTATGGGAGTGCACGCCGAGTGTGGATGCTTGCATTCTAGAGGACTCTGTGTAATGGGCTCACCATACAGCTTCTTAAAGAAGCGCCTGGCCTTGGAATGAGCACAAGCCAGACAAATGACTTAAGGTTATTACCTGTGAGTAAGCCTTGCCTTTCTTATAAGTCTCCTTCCCAAGCCAGTAACCTCTGTTGTGTACAGGATGCTGTTATACGTTAGAACAATAATTACAGAGACCCAGTTCCCATTGCATATGGAACTTAGCCTGCCCCAGAATGGCCAAAGACAATGATCTCATCTCTTTGTTGGTAGACGTCAGAGCTGATTAGTATTACCAGATATGCTTAATCTGCTAATCTAGAAGTAAAGTACAAATTACCTCTATTTTCTAATATGCCTGAGGGACTTGTTTTATTTAAACAAACAAACAGACAAATAAAACCCTGCTTATTAGATCACCACACAAGCAGCAAAGGTAAGTAGGTTGCAACCAGTCTCCGCGGACTCACGGAAGAGATTTAGTATTTTGGTATTTGAAGCTCCTCCCCTTTCCTTGCAGTACCCAACCCCTGTAACCTCTGGGATTCCAGCCTGCAGGCCTTTGCTGAAACTCCTCTTCTAGATGGAGCTTCTTCTATCCACAGATGGAAAGGATCAGCTTACAGATTTCTTTATTATATTTGCATATGAGTACACTATCGCTGTCTTCAGACACACCAGCAGAGGGCATTGGATCGCATCACAGATGGTCGTGAGCCACTATGTGGCTGCTGGGAATTGAACTCTGGACCTCTGGGAGAACAGTCAGTGCTCTTAACCTCTGAGCCATCTCTCCAGTCCCAGAAGACTCTTTTTAAGTCAGGGTTTTGCTTGGTAGCTTTGGCTGGCTTAGAGCTTGCTATATAAACCAGGCTGGTCTCAAACTGTAGAGATAAACCTGCCTCTGTCTCCCCAGTGCCGAGAGTTGAAGTGGGGACCACCACGCCTTTCCCCAGCCCATCATCTTTTACAACACGGCTGGAGTCCTATTATCTCAACAGGAGACCTTAGAGGTATAGATAAAACCACTTCAGATTGGGAGTGGTGGTGGTGAGGAACAAAAGTCGCAGCCCCCTTTGTGGGTCATCAGTACCACACCCAGGCACCATGAATTCCTTATAAATAAAGTTTTACTGGAAGAAGGCATGCTCGCTCACTTAAGTATTATCTATGGCCGCTTTTATGCTACAACTGCAAATCTGGGTAATTGCCACAGAGGCAGACAGCATGTCACACAGCCTGGAATGTTGACCGTCCGAGCTCTGGCTTAGAACATCCCACTTTGAGTTCCTTGCAACAGGTAGGCACAGGAGCTCATGGTCTCCGCCACAAGCTTCTGGGATGGTTTGATCTGATCCTGTTGGACCACTTCTTCCTCACTTGGACTCACGTCACTGGGATGGAGAACTTGCTGTTCCCAACGTAGGATGTCAGAGGTGGGAGCTGGAGTGGAGATAGCAGGTTGGCGGTCTCTCAGTAAAGCTGTATTTTATAATTCCTCTTTATGTTCAGCCTGGCTGGTCTTCATGTAGAGACCATGGCTCCAAGAGGCCACAGGAGCTATCCAGGGTCCAGGGAACGTTTCTGCCAAGTCCCCTATGAACACATCCTTTGAGGATGGCTCTTAGTACACAGAAACACAGCTACCTCTTCTTGCAGTTCTAGACGGAATATGTAATTTACTACACGTATACTGCTGAAAGCCTAGGGTCTCTATGAACATTTTGTGGTCAATTTAAAATTTTAGTATTAATTCATAAGCCTTTTAAATTCAGGGTAGCCTTAAGACTCTTTAAGTTCACTTGTCAAGAAGTACTGTAACATTTTACCAATTCAGTACATTTAGTGAATATCCTTTTAAAACATCTGGAATGTGTAGCGATCAAAATATCCGTAAGTAGTTGAGAACCTTTCCAGTTTTTTTTGTTTTTTTTTGTTTTTTGGTCAAATTATTCAATGATTGTCAAATTCTAGAATATTATAAATTCTATAAGTGGACACCTCCTCTGAAAATTCTATTTGCCTTCACCTCTTGGTTGGACTCTATTATCCTTTAGCAAGCATATTCACATTTGGCTTTACAGATATTTTGTTATCTTTTATTGATATATACTTTGGTAACTTCTCATATTTAAAGTGTACAATTCACTTTCTGTCTCTGTCTCTCTCTCATTCACACAGCCGTGAAATAAACATCACTATGTAGTTCTAGAATATTCCACCTAGAAAAGGAACTCCTTATTAGCAATCACATCTCAGCTTCTGCTTCAGGACGCCCCTGAGAGGGTATAATTTGCTTTTTCCATTAAAGCTTTACATGTTCTGAGTATCTCACACACACTGTGTGAGTGACTTTGTGACTGGTCATGTTGTGACTGGCTTCTTTCAGTGTTTTGTGGTCCACACACACAACTGTCCTGTGTTCTGCTCTCTTTTTGTGGCTGAGTCATATTCCAGGACACGGACAGGTGTCTCTTCATTGATCCTGTCATTAGCTGACAGACATTTGGGTGAGTTCCACTTTCTGGCTATGGGGAATGATGGTGTCTCGAAACCTCTCCCAGGTTTTGGGGCAGTACATTTTCCTTTCCCCTATATCTTTTCTGTGAGTAAAATGTCTGAGGTTATATGTTCAGTCTGTGCAGCCAAATGCTTCTTCTGCATCTTCCGTGACGTATGGATTCTGTGTATTGTTCTCTATATGTGAGAACAGCCTTGCATTCCTGACATAAAATCAACTTGGTCACACAAATATTCTTTTTTTTAAATTTTGTATGTTGCTGGACTTATTTGCTAGTATTGGGGATTGTAGGATGTGTGTGTGTGTGTGTGTGTGTGTGTACAGGACTGCTGTTCCCCCCATGTGGAGGTCAGTGTGTGGGAGCTAGTTCTGTCCCATGGTAACCCAGGGAACCCTAGCTTTCTCGAGTGTTTTCCTCATCCCTAAGTCTGTTTAATTCTGGGCTCAGTTCTCTTGCTTTCCCTCCCCCTTGCCTTGACTTTAGATTGCACTTTTCCTTAGGTTTTTAAGGTTGAGCCAACTTCTACTTTTTGTTTCTTTGTTTTTATATTTTAATTAGTCCTCTGATAATTTTGTACAAAGTGTTTTGATCCTACTTACCTTCCCAGATCTAGCTCCACTCTCCCTTCCCACCCTAGTTTACCCCTATCCCAATCAAGGCCAGTCTGTGCTATTCAAATATTCTTTGATCTGTAGCCTTCCACTGGAGTCTGGTCGACTTATCAAGGGCTATACTCTTGGAGGAAACTGACCCTTCTATCTTTCACTTTAAATGTTATTTTCTTGGATCACATAGCCATATGATTCGGTTTTCATCTCTTTTGTTGACAGTTTTGAGCACATTGGGAAGTTCTATTTTCCTTTCATGTTATTTTTTTTAAGACTCTTATCTCTTTATTTATATTATTTATTTATATTATTATCTCTTATTAGTATAAAAATAAAATCCAATTAGGCACTTGTATGTTGTGCATAAGCTTGAGATTTCTATAGTCACTAGCACTAAAGGCATACAATAAGATACAAAAGTCAGTATGTTAAATAATTTGTGTTACGGCATGCACTCGCTGATAAGTGGATATTAGCCCTAAAGCTCAAAATACCCAAGATACAACTCAAAGACCATGTGAAGCTCAAGAAGAAGGAAGATCAAAGTATGGATACTTTGATCTTTATTGGAAAGTGGATCAAAATACCCATGGCTCACAGCCAACCAATAGACTGAGCATAGGGTACCCACTGGAGCAGCTAGAGACAGGACCCAAGGAGCTGAAGAGGTTTGCAACCCTGCAGGAAGAACAATAATATGTACCAACCAGTAACCACAGAACTCCCAGGGACTAAACCACCAACCAAAGAGTACACATGGAGGGACCCATGGCTCCAGCTACATATGTAGCAGAAGATGACCATTTCAGACATCAATGAGAGGAGAGGCTATTGGTCCTGTGAAGGCTTTCCCAGAATGGGGGAATGCAAGTCAAAAAATTGGGGGAGGGGGAAGCGGGGGGGGGGGGGGAGGGAGGGGGGATAGGATAGGGGTTTTTCTGAGGGGTAACAGGGAAAGGGGATACCATTTGAAATGTAAATAAAGCAAATATCTAATTTAAAAAAACATAGCAAAAGAAGACTGTTTCATGACATGTAGATATTATAAAAAAGTAATAATAATAATTTGTGTTTTCAGAGCACAGGAGTCCTTAGTTTACAGGCTGCAGACAGAGGCCCTGCCTGACAGCTTTCTCTTCTGTGTATATTTAACCAGCTCCATATTTTAGAGATAGTCAACTGCTCACTTCTAGCACCATAAATTATTTGGAGTACCGGAAGAAGTTTGTGTGTTACAGACCAAGAATCCCATTCCAGTAGTTCACAAAATGAAAATATACCTTGGTAGAGGAAACCAAGTGGGCTCAGAGATCCACAAGGCTATCAAGGCGAGGTTTGGCTAATAGTTATGGCAGGATGTGACTGCTCAAGGAAGGACTCTGGGAGCTGCAGGCAGCTATCTGTCATAACAAATGAAGCTCGGACAGAACATTTGAGCACAGGGCTGTAAAATGAAGGAAGAATAAGCCCAAGGAATTACAGAAAAGTAATTCAGGTTGAGTAATAGGCTCTGACTCACATGGTCAAGGCCCACAACCTAGAAACCCTTCCGTTCTATGAGTTGTTCTCATTATACCCTGCATTATAAATAATTCCTGTATAAATTGGTGACAGAGGATACCAGGCTTGATAGGATAGAGTGTCTATTCAAGTCTGTGGCAAACTCCATTTTCAAAGACAATAACACAGACTTGGCTAATTCTCCTGTAAATTTTTCATATGTGATGGACCTTATGTTTCTTGGGAACACAGACAATGAAAAAAAAGTGTTTTGTTCTCTCTTATTACCTACTAAATTGCTGTGCCCAGAAGATGCTCACTTATTTCAAGATGCTCACTTATTTCTTTTAGAAACAAGACATTGAGAGCTGAACAGCCATGATGAAGGCCGCAGACCAGGTCTTGTGCTTCACCCCCACACGAAAATGACAGCAGACGAATATCGGAGAGGAGTTCTCGCTCTAATTAATCAAGGCTTCACGCAGAAGGCTGATCTCATAAACAGTTTCAAAACTGTAGGTCTAATTGGTTTAAACTCTATTACACACATGCCCACAGGCAGCTGCAGCCCGTTGTTTTGCAAACAGAAAAGTAAACACCCTATCATGAACAAGAGAACCACTCCAAAAAAATCTATGACCAATAGGACACTCATGTTCGGAGCTATTCCTTTAATCTGTGTCCAAATAAAGCGTCCAATTCTTATCTCAGAAAGCACTGGCACACGCTAACCAGGGAGCCTTGTAGTGCGCTTGTCTTTGCATGCAGGTGTGGGTTGTCCTTTCAATAGAGATCTATAACGCCATTAATTACAGAGGCAGTCAGGCTCAGTCCCACGTCGCTTTCTTCTGGTCTCCCCCTCCTTCCTGCGATCCTTCTATTTCACGCCCTTGCAGAAGGGCACTCATTCTTGGTACCGAACACTTATATGGGATATTATAACCATGAGTCTTTCTTGTTTTGGGATAATTTCGATTATAATTGACCTTTACTTAAGGAAGCAGATATTGTTGGTAGGTATCTCTGAAAAACTTTTTCCTGGCAGTACGATGTGGCTGTTTCAGAGTCTTACCTGGACGAATGGGAGCTCATCAAGTATGTACTAGACAGGAAAGGGAGTTAATGAGCGAAAGCCCCAAACACATATCAGAGACAACCAATTAGTTTGTCTGAAACACTGGCTTGTAAAGCTATCAGTAACTTATAAAATGGTCTGCTACACACGAGTAAAATGTTGCTTAAATGGCTTGCTTAACTAGATGCAGTCACCATGAAATTGATTCTTTTAAGTTTTTTTTTTTTTTTAACTTAATAGCCATTAACTGTGCATACTGAAATGGCTGGCTGGCTGGATATCCTGGTATTATAAAATGCAGGCTAAAGATATGAGATTTTTTTTTTTTTATATTTTATGAAGTTTAAGGGGCTGGGGTTGAGGACTTGTAAAAACAACAACAACAGCAACAACAACAACAACAACAACAAAACCCATCAATTACCAACAGTGATGTCTGCCTCAGTAGCCAAGATGGGTCAACATTATGTCCGGCTGCTCTGAAAGCCTTACTTGGAATGCCAGATGTGTTCCTAAGGCGCTGCAGTTCTGAGTCTATAATTCGTGCTGCAGAAAACCCTCCTTCCCCACCATAACCTTTGCTTGTGTCAAACAGCATGGAAGGAAGGAGAGGGAAGCAGTATTTTTCAGATCCACCCTTTGTCACAGAGAACAACAACGCTTACAGAACTTTCTGTGTAATTTGATGTTAGCTGACCTGTGAATGACAAATCCTGGACCTGTTTCTTATTTTGATCTTTCTTAAAAGCCTATTGCATACCATAACAGATTTCTGGCTATGCCTCCTAGATTAGATAGCTCTACACGACAAATAGACATTAACCAGTCGCTCTCAGACGACCCGAAGGATATGCTTTGACTGTTTCAGGTCTATTTTCTCAGCTTATCTAAATTTGCCAGCCCTAATGTGGTTTACTGAACTCCTCTCAACTCCCCAACACAGAGGATTCTCTGACTCAACAGATTATAAGGCAACCGACATAGTTAATCTACAGGGGCAGAATTAATACACGCACACAGTGGTTTCTATTTTCACCTTTCTGTGGTTTTCAAAATGGAGGAGGTGCCCACTGAGGTGCTGGGCATGGGAGAGCAGCAGCACCAGCAGGTCCAAGTAATAATCTGGCATCCAAATACACACGGTCAATATTGGCCCGGGGCACAATGGCAGTACTCTGGGTTCGCCAGTCAACATTCAGATGCTCAGGCCCACTCAAATTCTTGGGCCTTAAGCGGGAGACAAATATGGCAAGCCACGAGTTGCTTGGCTGCCAGCGGACGGTGCCAATGGCGCTGCGCAGATCCAGCAGTATTCCAGGGGTATTCCTGTCAGCAGTTTGTCATCTGGCAACAGCAAGGCGCCACAAAGGAGAGAAGCACTGGGAGGAAATGTGAACAGGAAGGCATGGAAAATTGGGGTGGGGGTGGAGGCAGGAGGTCTGCCAACTTCTGAGCAACACAGCTGACCGAAGGGCCCAGGTAACACATGCTCTCGAAACTAAGGGCCGTGTTGTCAACCATGAGGAGAGAATTTCTTTCCCTGCTGGCAACTCAGCCAGGAGCCTCATATCCTGGCAACTTAAAAAATAAATAAATAAAAAGCTTAGAAGGAGGCTTGCAGGCATCCCAGGGCAAGGAAAGCTAAGTGATACTCCATCCTGAGGGATTTTAGCCCAAATCCTACATAGGACCAGTTGAACTCAGTTTAAAGCTTTGAAAGGCAAGTCTGGAGATCATTACCACAAACATAAAGAGAACACCAGAGAGGAAGAAGCTACAGGAAGTCACAGACTGTATGTCCCACAGTACTGTTCGTGTGGTCTGGGGTCCTCATCATCCTACAGTTAGTTGAAGCCACTAATTATCAATCATGAAAAGAGGAGAAGAAATCACAGTTCTCAGCAGATGTTCTATGTCTAATGTCTAGGGATGGTACTGGGTGCCATGATGGGGGGGGGGTACCGGGGAGAGGGTTCTAGTGAGTCCAGACCAGTGCTGTTGCTACAAATTCCACAGGGAGATCACCCCCTCCCCTCAACAAAGACCGCTCCAGCCCTCAAAACCAAAACAATGCTAAGGCTGAGAAATCATTAATCAAGATTCGAAGAACAAAGGCCACAGGAGAAATCTAGGTCGCTCGGTTGAGTGGCAGGAACCGTCAGGATCTTCCCTGAAGTGATGGGATTTAGGATCTGAACTGGAAGAGCAGACAGTGGTGTGGAGCAAACAGTACAGCCGATAGTTCCCACCCTCCGGCCTCTTTTGTTCAAAGTGAAAAATCAACACGTATCAGCAGAGCCAAGCCTGTGTACATCAAACCAGATGGGAGTTACTACCGCAAGAAAACTGCTACCATATACCACACAGTCACTGCTTCTGGCTAGGGGACAACAGAAATGACTTAGAACAAGTCTTCCATAATAACGGAAGGGACTGGTAGATATTGAGTGGTTTAGGTCCGAAGACTTGAAAGAAGGGAGGCAGTGCAGCACTGATGTGGGCCACATGACTAATGTAAGAGAGTGTGACGATGAAATACAAAGCCATCACAGGTAAGGACAACCTTTGGCTAATTTAAAAACAATACACACTTAGAATAAAGGCTTCATTGATTAGCTTTCTCTTAATCATCTAGGGTTAGCTGAGTCTCCATTGTCCCAGTACAAGACGATGCTTGAAGCCTTCCCACACAATGGGTTCTGACAGGCCATGCAAAATCATGGCAGATGCTCCCCACCATCGGACTGTTCTACTCTGTCTGCTTCCCAGTTCTCACGGCAATAATATTTGTTCTTATCATTAAGTAGCTTCAATTAATGTGATGCCAACAGATGAAATACGAACTTGAGAAGATAATGTCTATTTCTATGAAAAATTAAATGGAAGGTATTCAAAGAGCGTAACGAAGCCGACGCATTAAAAACAGACAGCTATTGGATTAGATTTCAGTAAGACATTTTCCAAAGCTGATAAAGGACTGGAAGGGAAGATTGCTTCGAGTGTGTTCATCTCTTGGTTTTATTTTAAAGAACCAGAAAGCCCAACATCAGAGGAGAATAGCATTGCTCTATATAGTATTAGCAACAGAACACAGAGATCACATTCGTGGTCAAACGTTCAGGAAAACCCCTTGGCCCAGTGTGAAAAGATTAGTGTTATTTGTATGTTAAAGTTAAAAATAACTTCGTATTTTAACTAATTCTTTTCTTTTTCTGTTTTCTCCAATGCTGGGAAAGGAACCCAGGGCCTTGCTGATGGAACTTAGGGCATCACACGCCCAGCTGCACCTGCACTCACTGACTGACTGTGCACCTCTCAATCGAGAGGAGGCCAGTGGGCTGATGTGCACTCACAGTTCCAGGTTGCCAAGCACACTTCTCATCGCGTCTGAATCAAAAGCTCTCTCAGAGAGGAAGTCATTAACACTCGCTGCAGTCTCGTGTTCAGGGTGCTACACGAAAACATGTCCACTGTCAGAATCAATACGCGTGTCTGTCACCTCAAATCCTTTGGTGAAGAGAAGTCTAAGGACATGAAATTAAAATGCACACACACACACACACACACACACACACACACACACACACACACACACACACACACACACACACCAGTCCCACAGATGAATACTGCTTTAGTAAGCGTTTAATTATTTTGAATGAATTTGAAATAGTCTATTTTCTCTTTTCTTTTCTTTTCTTTCTTTTGTTTTGAGACAGGGTTTTTCTGTTCTTGAACTTACTCCGTAGACCAGGCTGTACTGGAACTCACAGAGATCCCCTTGCCTCCGCCTCTTGAGTGCTGGGATTAAAGCTGTGTACCACTACTGCCTGGCCTTGAAAGGGCTTTCTAACTAGAACTTATGCCTATTTTGGGGGTGGGGGTGGGGGCAGGAACAAAAAGAGAACCATAAAGTACACATATCAATGAGGAAAACTGCCCTGTGTTTTTTTGTTTTTGTTTTTTGTTTTAATTTAACCAATGGCTTGTATCAGCATCTTCCATGCTTAGAATTCTTTAGGTAACAGGGGATTTTAGTGCTTTATCTTACTTCAAAATGACTACATTTCCTCAAAAGCTTCTCATATTAACTTTTGCATTTGCAAAGTGATGATTCTATGATATGGCTTGAAAAGTTAACCTGTTAGATGCCAGTACAAGAAAATGCCAGTTTGTGCATAATATCAGTTTTTTTTAAAGTACATCAATATGATGGAAACATACACTAATGCAAGGAAGAGGCACATCATGCCATGTGCTCGCAAATGTTATCTTCAACGTAGTCTGTCTTTATCCTGTTAAAGCATAAAGGACTCGGGATTTTTGAAAAACAGATTTGCAAACTCTGGGTGTCCGCTTTTAATCTACTCTTTCAAGTGAAAAGAAAAAAAAAAACTGCAGCTCTGGAGAAGTCTGTATTTGAGAAACACATTCTTTCTCATTTGACTCGCAGCTTTTCATCCAGACCGACAACACCCATAAGCTGCACATTTCTTGGTAGTTAAATGAAACAAGGGTTCTCATCAAACATCTGGGAAATCTGAAATCTCTTGCGGCTGCTGAAATCCTTGTGTCTGACTTCTTGCCACAGATGGTCGACTTGCAGCAACCTGGCCACAGGCTGCACTGCTCTCTGGTGCCCTTCAGCTGGGAACGGAGAGTCCCAGGAAGTGAACAGGAACAGAGAGCATCATGGCCTTAGGCTGGGCTTTGCTTGGGCATGACAGGGCTGATGACCTTTCAGTCATAAGGGTGCTCCTTACCCAGCCCAAGGAAAGCAAAGGCCATGGACGATGAAGTGGAAGAGACCGAGCAGTTCTTCACAGAGGTGGAAACAGACTGGAGCTGAGGCGGCTCTCTGCGCTCTCACAAATTAAGTTACTAAGGCAAGGGATTATTTCAAGCACCAGAAGACACAATTTATTACCTAGTGCTTATGAAAGACTTGAAACCCGGCTGTTTAAATGAGCCACATTTCTTTGCAGGCAAGACAACGGGAGGGAGGGGTCGCTTGTGCTTCTTGTGGTATTTATGAAGCATTTCAAATGAGACACACAGTCCAGGTAAAAGAACCTCATTTGTGCTGCATCATAGATGCTTAAAAATATTCCAATATCTGCACAAAGCATAGAAAAGATCTCTGGAAAAACCATGAACCCCCTTGCACACCAAATATTCCCCCCCTCTCTGTTTCTTCCCATCTGCCAGCTGGGTTTCATTTTAAGAATTTCACACTGAATATAAAGTGCTATTTTGACCATGTGGCTCCAGAAATGTGAATTTATAGTCTATTCAGCTTGCATGGAAGTGATTGACAGATTAACCAACTGGATGTCATGAAGCAGTGATTTTCCAGGTTACCATACTTCCTTACACGTGAGGCTAGCAAGAAGTATGGCTTCCCAGCAGGGGACTGGCTTTTTACTTAACTACTGAGTGACCACTATGCCTTGGAGCTCTTTCTCGGAGTTTGTACACACCACATTCATCTGTTTTCGAATCTGTGAAATGGGAATACTAAAGCCTTTCTTAGACATCCCTTGCAGGGAGACCAATTCGCTCATACAAGACTGTATCTAGAGTTAACGGGTTTCCTAGTTTAAGAACCAAGTTATTGAAAGGTATGCATGTGTGCGTATACCTTCCTGCATGTAGATCTGGCTTTTGGGTGGGTGGGGGAAAGGAAGACTGAAGAGAATGGGCATGGAGAAAAGAACAGACAGACAGATACACAGACAGACTTACTATTTCCTTACTGTAATTTTAGTCTTTGGGTTACTGATATCTCATAAACATGGAAAATGTTCTCTGCACACGGTATTCTGGAGAATGGTGGAAAGGTTGGAACATCTAGAAATGTCTCACATATCATCTCCATGGAAGCTCTTTCACATACGGCAGCCCTCCCCCTTTCTTTAAAAAGTTACCCATCTTGTTTTAGACTTCTAGATACCCACAGGAAGTATCACTGTAGACAAGACTACTCTGCTTGTGAGTACCCAGGAGAAAGGGATGCGACCACTGCCTTTTGAGAAAGGTATGGAGCAGTGGTTCTCAATCTGTGGGTCTCAACCCTTTTGGGGGTCAAACAACACGTTCACATATCAGCTATTCGGCATATCAGATATTACACTATCATTCATAACAGTAGCAAAATTATAGCTATGAAATAGCAATGAAGAGAGTTTTATGGTTATGGGGTCACCACAACATGAAGAACTGTAATAAAGGGTCACAGCATTAGGAAAGTTGAGAACTACTGGTATAGAGGATGTATCACACTGGTACAGAGTCAGTCTCCAAACTAATATACTTCTCTACACTTATACTCCACACACAAATTTGAAGTATGGAGAAACATGGCATCATCAGAAAAATACCCACTTCTCCTATCCTATCAAGTCTATCCAGATCCAGGACTTGGAGGTCTCTGTGCAGGCAGGCCTTTGAGTTTTATGATATTCTAAAGTGCTAACTATATAACCCCTACATAACCCCTCCCCTCCTGTCATGTCAAAACAAATAAGCATGCTATAATCAGCTGTAATAAGGGAGAACTTTCTCCTTTTTGCCACTAAATATAAATATGGTCTTAATTAAAAACTCGCTAAGCTTATACCTGTAAGTCTGGCATATTCTATGAATGGGGAAACCATTTGAGCAGAGAAAAGCGCAGAGGTCACTGCATCAAACTCATACCTTTGGGTTGCAACTTTGCAGAGCAAATAGAGAGAGAATATTATTAACATTTCTTTACATGCTTCTAAACTACTGCACTGGAGACATGTGCCTATAGTTCTTATGTCTCAAAAACATACTGAAGTAAAAATATACTTTCAAATATACCAAAGAGTAGGAAGGGGATTAAATAAAATAATAAAATAAAATAAAACAGCACCCTACAGGCAGACATACCCGAAGCTCACCCACCACCCAGCAGAAAGACCAGTGTCCCCATGGGAGAGCAATAGTTAATAACTCTCCATAATGGTATCTACTTGTGACAGAAACAACTGTGGATGCTTTGAAATCATCTCAGTTAAGAAACATGGGCTTTTATCGTGTACAAACACTTTGGGAATTTAAAATTTTAGGCCACCCAAGAATATTTAAAGCACAATAATGTGTCCATTTCTGGAAGGTGGGCGATCTTTCAGGTGATCCCAAATCCCTCCAGATTCTTCGCTTGTATTGGTAAAAGACCAGGTTCCAGGCTTCAATGTGCACAAGGGCTTTTCTCATCGTCAACAGAACCAGCACTTCAGTACTCAAGCAGGAGGTGAAACCCCCTAACCTCTGCTTTCTGCAAGAAGGGAGGTTTAGAGGAGATCATTCAAAGGGATCTCTCTTTATAGGGTGTTGCATGGTCTTCTTATGAAGTCAGGTTCAGCCTCCTGAAGGCTACACAGCCACTTCACTCGATGGCATTTTAACAATATGATCTTAATTGATTCTATTTAGTTGAGAGTGATACCAGTATGTGTTTCCACCAGGAATACATGCATGTTCCAGTTGACATGCGTCCCATAACTATCTGGAGTCAGGCTTTTAAGCCCTGCCCATTCTGCTACATATTGTTCAGTGGATGAGCTTGCATTTCTCTGATGACACCTGATGTTGAACATCTTTTCATTTGCTCATTGGTCAAGTGATATAATACCATGCCTACTCATTTTGGTGATGTTCAATTTGTTGAATTTCTCTCCACTATGTCTTATGTTTGATATCAAGTCTAACAGTAATTTGTGCCTAACCAAAAAAAAAAAAAAAGATCTAGAACTACCTTGAATGTGGGATTTTTGCCATGGACCACGCATTAGATCACTCAGTATCTCCTATGGGAAGGAAAACTGTTCAAATTGTGCTTTTATTTTCCTTTGAAGACAAATCTACCCTCTCTTCCTATAAAGAGAAGAACATTAGAGATCATGGTTCTTTGGCTCTTTTATTTCCCCTAAATTCAGGGCACTAAACATGAAACTCAACTGGAGTAGTGAATTGACCTTCCAGAGTTGGTGTTATTACAATGGCTTTCCTGGGCTAAGAATATGGGTCCACAGGAAAGTATAGCCTAGGAAGCAGGGCCTCTTAGGTTTAATGTCCCTTAAAACACACACACACACACACACACACACACACACACACACACACACACACACAGTGGTCATGTATTATGTCCTGATCTTTTGTTTCAATTTTTGGTCACTATTTTCTTATGAAGTCACTTATAAGTCTTTGTAGAAAGAAGTAGTGGGCCAGATAGACATGAGCCCACTCATGACTTGAGCACTAGTGTATGGTCATAGCTTTGCTGGCCATAACCACTTAACAGAGCACCACACCAAGCCCTTCTCAACCCTATTTCCCCTGGCCTAGGCTTGTCTTGAGATAGTCCTGCTATTTTAGGGGTTTAAAAGTATCTGGACGACTTTCTCACTGTGGAGTATAGATTCTAGTTTTAACAGAGTCATTTCAATGTAAGAAACTCAGTTGAAATGTATTTTAGGAGTAGGTGCTTACATACCATAGAAAGAAAACAAAATCTTAAAAAGAGCAAAGGCCTCTTTAGCAAATCCAGCAGGCTGATCAATTGCCTTGTTATTTAAAGCAAATGATGCTTGGGATAGCTTTGTATCAGATGTGGTTCTTCCCTTCTGTGATTCACAGCTTGCACTCCCCCCTCCCCCTTGGTGTTGTAGGGAAATGGGATTTTAACTGAACTGCCCAGTTCAATCTTCTACATATCAGATGTCACCAGGCACTTTTAATAATGCCACACAATCAACTCTAATGGCATGCCAAAATCATCTTCCAGGATGGTGAAGGGAAGTCTAAAGGGGGCAAAGTTAGAGCAGAGCTAGCTGTAGGACTCTGACTAAACTCGATGAGAGAACTAGTGTCTGCCTTTATTCCCTTCCTATCTTTCTTTCCAAAGTCCTCCTGGAAATCCAAGTCTCAAGCCAAAACGCCAGTGTTAGATTAAGACTTAAAACAATATATGAACTCATAGACCCTCACGTCCACTCAAGAAGGGGCTGCTACTCTTGATTCAAGGGGACTCTGAGGTTAGCAAGGTTAAAGACGATCAAAACTATAGAGCAGGAGATGAGATGTGGGGAGCCACATAGTTGGTCTCCGTGGGACATGCTAATAGAGTCCCAACAGCAGAGCGGTGGGTCTCAGTCAAAGAGCAAGGATTATACACAGTAAAAGAGAGCCCACTATCTCTGTCCCAGCCTGTAAGACTAGCACTTGAGAGGTAGAGGCAGAAAGAGGTGGCGTTCAGAGCCAGCTATAGTTAAGCAGGGAGCTTAGGGCTAGCCTAGGCTATATGAAGCTCTGTCTATAAAAGTAGAAAATGAAATAACAGCAGGCAACTTCAGGTATCTTAATAATGGTGGAATGAGACCTGGCTTCCATGCCCCAAACAAAAATCAATCCAGATCAGCCAGCCGTCTTTGAGAGCATTCCACAGAAGCTTGTTTCTACCTTTGAGCTTTCTTCATCACAATCACTGAGGCACTAGACACTCTAGCACCTGACGCCTGTGACACAGTCTGGGTTCACTGGTGGCTGTTCATGAGAACCCAAGAAGCCAGAAATCATTAGAAGCTTATGTACCCCTGGGTGACTTGCATTTCATGCTAGATACCCTCCAGAAAGCTCACAACACAGCAGGGAAGAAAAAAGAATGATACCAAACCCCTGGCCCTTATGTTTTAGTGACTAAAGACAGACCTCACACAGGAAAATCCAGTAAAATACCATCTGGTGTGCTAGTCAGTGATGGAAGGGAATTGAAAGGTCTATTCTACACAACAGGGTGGCTATCTTTCATGACGTTCTTGTGCTTCTGACGTTCCAGCCAAGTGGGGTACAGTCAATCCCTCAAATCTGACTGTTTGCATCAACCCCGTGTCCTCTGTTCAAGGCATGGTTTCTAGGGCCCTCTTCCTGACTACCTGTGGGTGGCAGTCCATTGTCGTTAACTGGATCAGAGGTCAAGCCATCTATACTCAAATTCCTACTTTACCACTTACTAGATGTTTGATTTTGGGTAAGTTCCTTAATTGCTCTAAGCCTCTGGTTCTAAATTAGGGCATAATAATAATTATTATAATACCTAAAAATAAAAGAATCATACCTATCTTTCAGAGTTCAATTGCAGATATATAAAGTACTTAGAAAAGGGCTGGTACTTTCCCCATCCTCTATCAACACTACTAGAAACAGTCTTGCTCAAGACCCAACTCCAGTGCTACTTCTTATGGTCTAACCACTACAGCTGAAGAGGTCTCCTTCTCTAATTCTTCATGGCAACCATTGATACTACTTACACACAAGATCACTGCTCACAAACCCACAGATCCTGACGGTTTATACAATATGAACTTTTCATCATTCTCCTTTTTTTCTTGTCCTTTCTTCTTGGTGTTTCTGATCCTTCATTATGTCACCATTATGACACCAGTGAATGGCCAGGGCACAGGAATGAGGATGCACTCTACAGTGTATAGAGAACACACGGGAATGAGGATGTTCTCTACAGTATGTAGAGAACCATTAAATTGGTTGACGCTCCTGTTTGCTTCCCTGGAGGGAAACTTTTAATAGAAGCAAAAAAAGGGGAGACTTCTCTCCCACAACTGGCAACCTAACTTAGGAAGCAAGCCTAACCTCTAGCCAAAAAGCTTCTGTCCTGCTCCTCAGGGACCCAGTGTCCCAGAGTACTTGCTATTCCCCCCCCAGGATGCCATGATTAATTTTTGGGCCTCAGTTGCTACTTACCCAGCAGACCCATTCAGGAACCTCCTTCTACGCCCTTTCTTTGATGTCCTCAAGCACAGATGGCTTACTCAGCCCATGTCTACGTCTCCTTTGATTCTTTTTCCATCCCCCTACTGGGACGTGCATTTTCCACAATGAAGGCAGATTTTGAGTCTCAGAGAGATTTCACAAAGCATGCCTTCGCACTCTCTTGGCTAACCCCACATCTGGAGCAGGGCCCATGTGGACCAGATGCTCAGTGAGAGCTCACTGAACCAACAACTAAGAAGAAGAGGTGAGGATGATAGTCCTCTCTTCTCTGTCTTGCCCTTGCTCTTTGGACAAAGATGCTGGAGCACAGAACTAGTCATACCAAGCTACAGCAAGGCAAGGTGTCCTTAGAGATAGGCAGGACATCTCTCGTTTTATTCAGTCTGCTGAGATCCTCACTGCGTACCAGGCGTTGTGCTGCAAACAGACAACCAGGCTTTAAAGGACTTGGCTGCCAGGGCAGAGGATGAAAACTCTGAGAAGGTGGGCTGCGTGCGAATGGGGAGGGTCATGGGTACTTCTAGGGTGTGGGATTTACCAATAAGCAAAGTCACTGGTACATGCAAGAACTGATACAATTGATAGACATAATAGAAAAGGACCTAGAAAACTGTAACCTACCATGTATTATTAAGCAGTTTTAACAATATCTATATTGTTCTAGGAAAATCTGTTCTTTCTATAAGTTTGCACTTTTTTTTGTCTTTGTTTTTATTCGATATATTTTTTATTTACATTTCAAATGATTTCCCCTTTTCTAGCCCCCCACTCCCCGAAAGTCCCATAAGCCCCCGTTTCTCCCCCTGTCCTCCCACCCACCCCTTCCCACTTCCCCATTCTGGTTTTGCCCTATACTTCTTCACTGAGTCTTTCTACAACAAGGGGCCACTCCTCCTTTCTTCTTGCACCTCATTTGATGTATGGATTATGTTTGGGGTATTCCAGTTTTCTAGGTTAATATCCACTTTGCATTTTTATGACCCAACCAGTAAGAGACTTCCATCCTAGCTGCTCCTGTTGGCTTACTTCAGTTGTAAAAAACATTAATAACGGAAAGGAATATAAAATATCACTATCATACTTGCTTCTCTAGTCTTTTAAGCCACTGGCCTGTGAGGAGCATCTCATCTGGGACAACATGGGACGTACTCTTTGAGTTTCTTGGTGCGCCAAAGAAGAAAGGTTGTTCACTTTGTTCTCGAGTTGGCTTTTGACTTGCTGGCTGACTTTGTGCGTTCACCCATTGCTTCCCGATTTGGCTTCTATTCTAAAGTAGAAGTTCTAAAACTCATAAAACACTCAGAACAGATTTAATTAAGAGAATATTTTAAAACCCAACCTGGCTGTATCTACAGGAAGAACGAAAATGTAGAACACAGAGAGAAATGGAAAATGAGGTCCCAGAACACGGAGTATTAATTTTTTTTTTTTGGAAAGTATTAAATAGGACGGGGGAAGCTACACACCTTTTAAGATATTGGTTCTAAGCCTGTCCTGCAAGCATGGGTCTAACCTAGGATTCTTAAAAATAAAAGTAGAGATTCTTGTTTGGAATGAGGAAAAGGCTAGGTGACAAACAGAGAGCCACTTGCGCTCAAAGGTTCTTAGCATCCCAAGGAGGCACAAAGCATTATAGAGGGAGGACTGGCAAGTCACCCTGGAAACTCTTCAAGTACGCCACAGTTGGTCCTTCGCCTCTGCAGTCTGGTCTGCAAGAGAGATGTGGCCTTCCTCTCAACTACTGATGTTCAATAGCCATGCTGCTGTATATTCGACAGCCTGGGGGGGGGGAGGGGAAGGGGGGAAGGTTAGCATGGGGGGGACATAGAGCTTCCGTGTGCTTCAGATTCAATCTCTAAGGGAAGACAACTGTTTTCATTTTCTCTTCTCTCTGGGGGAACAAAAGTACCAGATAGGAAATCCCGTCCCTTTGAGCAAGCACCAGCCATTTGTTCTCTAGAAGGCCCTGAAAGTAAGGAGATAAGGGAAGTGGGCCTCTGGAAGTACCCACAAGAGGTAGCAACTTACTTGAGAGCTGCAATGTATTAAGCATGTCTCTGATATCACCCCAGGTATGAAGATTAGTGGAACATGCCGATACACTGAATCATCAACAAGTTCTCTCAGGAATTTCAACACGGAAGACTTGATGGAGAATTACTCCATCAGCTTGAGCCCGTGAGGGGAAGAGATAAGGTGCACACACTTTGTAGACAAGGGCTCTGTTCTTCAGAGATGGGAGCCCCAACTCAGACACTGCTTGTATGCAGGAAGAGTCTACACTGACTTTGTGGCATCGGCCATACACGTAAAGACTGAGACATCTGCTTTCCCGGAGCACGGTAACTACGAACTCCATGCCGCTGCCATGCCAGGGGCTGACGTCAAGGGACTCTTTAAAAGATGCCACCTGTTTATTCCCTTAAATCTGTCTTTGCTCCAGCAGGCCACGGTCTGGCTTGACAAGAACAGCGTTGGCGAAGCTTCTATGGTGCTCAGAAGGGGCTGCATGGCTTGTCTCCAGAAGGACATAACACTGCTCGGGTCCCTCACTTGTCAAACTCCCCCCTCCTCCCCGCACCCCGCCGCCAGAGGAGAGAAGGGGGCTGACTTGCTCCATATCTTATGAGTGTGCCTTCGAAACGGAAGCCGCATTCCTCAAAACACTTTTGGGTAAACAGACATGAGGCAGCACCGTGCTGACACACGCTGCGGATCCTGAGCTATCAATCTTTGACTGAGACTGGAAGGACGCTCTGAGCTACCCATTCTTAGAAATCACATGGCATATGCCATGAGAACATATGGCCAAGGCATAGCTGAGACTTCGGCTTGTACCACTGCCAAGAAAGCAAGACACCAAGTGCCTAGCGACTAATGAATCAGAGGCTAATGCGGAGAAGCCTCCGAGGACAGGGAATTAAAGAGACCTCCGTCAGAAAAGGTAGATGCCGCAAAGGTACCAGGCAGGGAATGTCTGAAAGTATTTATGGAAATGTGCAAAGGAGTGTAGTGTCGATTTGGGGGAACACGGAAGGTGATGTTTCTAAAGCGCATCAGAATTTCTGCAATTAACATCGAGGACGGTAACAAGGCTTTTGAAGCAGAAGCAGGCCTGCATACTCATAAATGGTAAGCCCCAGGGAGCTGGCTATACAGAAACAGCAGCGGAAGACATTGGCATCTGGCAAGTGCAATCCAGGAGTTGAATTACTGGCAAGAATATTAGGGACCCGAACCAGATGAGATTTTTTTTTTAATTGAAATATATTTTTAACTTGAGGAGCCAGTCAAAGCCTCTGCATTCAAGTACAGGAGTTGTAATTTGGTGATGCAGACAGTAAACAAACAAACAAAAACAAGCAAGCAAGCACGCCTTTTGAAGGTCAATTAAACTTTAAAAGTATCAAGACAAATTGATACTCTAATCGCGCAGTGGCATTTGCACAAGTAAATGCACGATTAATTGGCTTCCTAAGATCTGAACTTCCACTGGGTTTTTTAATTCCGTGTTGGGTCTGTCCTCAGTTGGGGAGGAGAACATCACGGACCTATCTCAGAAGCAGCAGGTGTGGGCGAACACTTTCTTGGCAACTGTATGGGCCATGATACAGCCCCTCCCTCATCACACCTCCCGATGGAGGCTTTTGTTACAGATCACTGTCAGTCTCTGTGCAAACAGGAACCATATTGCAGAGATCAGCAGTCACACAGTTTTCTTTAACAACCTCAAGTACCACATTGTAAGTTTCAGAGGTGTGTGCCAAAGGTGTTATCCAATCGACTTCGTAGTAAATAGCAGAAGCCCTCCCGGTCAGATCTGCCAGGCTTGGAAGGAATTAGGAAGCCACTGTAATGAATGTGGCACAGTCTGCAGAACCTGAGGTATTTGCAGTCCTAGGCACGAATGTGAGAGCAGCTATCCCTCCTGAGAAATGATCTGTTTCTGCCAAGACTTCTAGCACTCCAACGGGGTCCACGTACTTTCTCACGAAGAAGAGGAAACTAAGTAAAATTAGCATTTTCTACCCTGATATGGGGTGGGGGTGGGGGGAGTTGGAGGCAGAGCTGAAACAAAGGAGGAAAGGAGAGGAAGAGAAGGAGAGACGGGAGGGGCAGCTCGTGTGTGTCTCTGTGTGTGTGTGTGTGTGTATGTATGTGTGTGTGTGTGTGTGTGTGTGTGTATATGTGTGTGTGTGCTTTGAACAAACAGTTATGGTTCTCAGGTCAAAGACTGGAGGCAGGCACAGGCCTGGTCTGTTTCTGTCCAGCCCCATCAGGGCATGCGGGGAGCTGATGTTCATCCATGGTTCTCTGGGTTCTGGGGTCCACCGGTCAATGCCAGCTCACTCATTTGGACGAGACCGGAGACACTCGTTTTGGGGTTACGGCTTTTGTTAGTCCTCCTCTCTGCTCAATCAGGAAAGGACCACTGTCTTTTTAGTTTCTGACCGTGGAGCTGTGAACAAGTTGGCCAACACCTTTTGTTCCCTAAGTCTTTTGAAAATTTGGAATAAACACAATAGGGTCTCATGTCCATGGACTGTCCTGAGTTGCTGCTCAAATATGGCTACTGTTATAAATGGAATAGAAATATACAGCTTTCTTTCTTTTTCCTTTCTTCTTCTTTTTTTTTTTTTTTTTTTTTTTTTTTTTTTTTTTTTTTAGGTTTTTCTGAGACTCTGTGTAGCCCTGGCTGTCCTGGAACTCACTCTGTAGACCAGGCTGGTCTCAAACTCAGAAATCCACTTGCCTCTGCCTCCCAAATGCTGGGATTAAAGGCATGCACCACCACTGCCCCCCCCTTTTTTTTAAAGATGAGATTTGAATATGGGACTTATAACACAGATTAATTTTTTTTCCAGTTTTGAGCTTTCTCAACTTGTTTTTTTCCTTAAACACGTTGTTGTTGTTGTTAAAGACACATCTTTCCTCCCTGCAACTAATTTTATAATTTCTGCAGGGCTGGATGGGTGGCTATCCTACTCAAATTATTATTCTGCTTTTTTTGTAAAACAGTCCAAACTCGGAATAGCTCCTCCCCACATAAACAAGGTATGGATATAGTCATGGGCTGAAGGAAGCACCTCGCATGATTGGTATGTTTGTCTTGGGTCCAACTTTGTATTTTGCTTAATTTTCTTCCATGATTTATGTTTTTAATGTTTTGTGCAAAAATAGTTGTCCTGGGGCTAGAGAGATGGCTCAGTGGTTAAGACACAGGCTGGCAGAACCTGGAAAGAACCCAGGTATCCCTCAACAGAAGAATGAATGCAAAAAATATGCTATATATACACAATGGAGTACTATTCAGCCATTAGAAACAATGAATTCATGAAATCCTTAGACAAATGGATGGAGCTGGAGAACATCATACTAAGTGATGTAACCCAGTCTCAAAGGATCAATCATGGTATGTACTCACTGATAAGTGGATATTAGCCTAGAAGCTTGGAATACCTAAAACATAATCCACACATCAAATGAGATACAAGAAGAACGGAGGAATGGCCTGGTTCTAGAAAGACTCAGTGTAGCAGTATAGGGCAAAACCAGAACAGGGAAGTGGGAAGGGGTGGATGGGAGAACAGGGGGAGGGAAGAGGGCTTATGGGACTTTCGGGGAGTGGGGGGCCAGAAAAGGGGAAATCATTTGAAATGTAAATAAAAAATATATTGGGGGAAAAAAAAGACACAGGCTGGTTTTACAGAGGACTGGGATTCAGCTCCCAACAGCCACCAGGAGGCTCACAACTTTGTTACCCCATTTCCAGGTGATCCATGCCTTCTTCTGGTCTCCATGAGTACTGCACACATGCCAACCACTCACATAAAATAAAAAGAAATAAATCTCTAATAAAAATGATTCTCCCATGAAAAAAACGAGTTGAAGCTTTTGTTGTCTGAGTTGCTGTCCGAATGGCAAGCATTACTGTAGTTTTTCAAGAGGGCTTCTGGAAATTGTTAAAAATCAAAAACAAAAAACAGACAAACAAACAAACAAACAAAACTGATCTATTTCCTTTGTGCCAGGCATTGGACAGGTGCCTCTGATGACTGGCAGAATCCACCAGTGATCACCATCTGAGCCTTCCTCCTCTAGGGCAAAGGGCAGCATTACACTTCACAGCTTGTGTCTGCGGTTGGGTCCCGCTAAGTCCTCAGTCTTGGGAATGGGGTATAAATAATGACAAGCACCGCTTTCTAGTTTTGGTTTCTCCACGAAATAGCCCCTGCTTGTATGTGTAATCTTTGTTCAGAGAGCATAAATAAGAAAGGAAATATCAGGATAACAAGTGCCTACACACACACACACACACACACACACACTAGACTGTGCAGGGACACAGTGGAAAGGCACAGAGACTGTGGACTGAATGGTAACTCCTGCTACCCTACCCAATATAGGCACACGGCTGAGGGCTGAGTTTTCCTTCTCATCCTGTCAGACAATACATCACCACCTGCATTCAACTCACACCACAATGGACAAACAGAGAAGCCATTTATCCAGAGCCAGACAGGATGTGCAGCCTTGCTTGCCCTACCCAGTCCTACCGGAAATCATATTCTTCCTCAGAGTAGCTTGCTAACAGCTATTAGACTGTGTGAGCACACAAAGTCACATGTTGGGTATTCCCACCTTTCCTCTTGAACGTGTGTTCCAGGAGCAAGTTACACTCATAGGCATAAACTATAAACTAGGTATCTATATAACATGATACAGTCAAAGTTACCTCAGGTTGATTGTTATAGACAACTTCATTCAGAGCGACATCCTGCTTATAAAACATCAAAGCAGGCCCTTTAATGTCAGCATGAGTAACCTAAATAAAGGTGGGATTCCTCAAAACCACTAGGTCACATCACACTGCTTCTTTTTAGCTATTTGGGCTGAAGAGATGGCTCAGCAGTTAAAAGCATTGACAGCTCTTCCAAAGGTCCTGAGTTCAATTCCCAGCAACCACATGGTGGCTCACAACCATCTTAATGGGATCCGATGCCCTCTTCTGGTGTGTCTGTAGACAGTAACAATATACTCACATATATAATTTTTTTTTAGCTATTCAAACCTCTAAAATAAAGTTCTAGTGTACTTTTAGAATCCAGCTTTATGGACACAGAGCTATGGAAATTTATTGGATACGTTTCAAGCCTGGTGGGTCCAGCAATTCCTGCTCAGTTAAGTACTTCTTACGGCTGGTTTGCTGGGTACTGACTGATCTAGCCAGCCACTCTGAAAGAAGGAAGCCTTATCAGGTCCCTGGACTAAGTTGCTTGCATGATTTCTTCCAAATTTATGTCTGAAGTCTAAGCACGGTGCTGCAAGGTCAGTCCACAGCCGCTGTGCCTGCAGGGGTTCAACAAGAACAGGGCACAGTCTGAGTCCTAGTCCTAGAACCAGGAGAAAGGAATCTATATCACATCAAAAAGGATTCCTGTTGTGTCTTAGCTCACTGAGTCCTTGTCCACCTTTAAGAAAAAAATGACAGTGACTCTAATAACTTTAAGGAAGTACTCCTGTCACAGTCTTATATGCAGATAAGACACAGGGGGTGTTTAAGCAGAGGTTATAGCATTGGCCCTAGTCTGTCAGAATGGAGGCTGGTAGAAGAGCTACTATATGGTTCTGGATGTTTCCTATCAGCTAAGAGTTCTCCCTTGGGTTGTGGAATTCTAATGTGGAGTCATCATGAGGTGGGTCTCGGGATAGACCAACAGCTGAACGACCAACACATACGTAACAATACATAAGGACAGAATCCTGTCTTGACCTGTGGTGGGTGAAAGTTTGCTAACTCGGTGGACATCTGCACTATTTATATCCCAAACTAGAAACACAGGAGATAACACACAGAAAAGTGTAAGTTCTCTTGGGGAAAACTTTCACTTTCCTTAATGATCACTCCCCCAGTAAAGGTTGGAGATGGACTGACTGGCTTTTACCAAAGACCCAGAGGATACAGAGACTGCTCTGCGAAATTATAAAGAAAATATACCTGACCTAAATGAAACTTGCAGTTATTATGATGACTGATATAAAAGGCCGCCTTATAGCAGTAAGCAGTGTCATAAGTACTAACTACAACCTAATGAAGTCTCATGGGGGAGACAGGAACTTAAGGTTGAACATGTTTGGGACAGCCAGGCCTCTATCTGTGCAGGGCTGGTCTTCGTCTCTTCTGTTGGTAAGGTCAGACTGAATTAGACCCTCGTAGCTCAAACCAAACACCTTCCTGCCTCCCACGCCTGAAGAACTATTTCCACCAATCTCAACTTGAAACAAGTTTGTGTTTGTGATTTGATTTTAAAGATCATAAAACTTTACATCTGTATAAAATAGGACACAGCTGCATCTGAAGAGCTGGCTGTTTCCTGCCCCAAGCCTTGTCAAAGGCTACCTGGTAAATGACCTTTCAGTGCTGGAGACAAATTATCATGCTAGAAGCTGTCAAATATATGAAGTTTTCTGGAGGAAGGCAACTCATTTTATAGAAACCTCTAAGGAGACAGACTTTCATTTCTGCCATTTTCTTAGGCACGTCAAAACAAAAATCTGTATAATGCATAAAGCAACAACAGCAACACCAACCGGGTTATAATTTGTTAATAGGTTTTCTTTTTCTTTTCTTTTTTAAACGGTTGTCTCTCAGGCCAGGTGAGCACTGCGAAATTAAACAGTTAAAAGATACGGACACATATTCTTTTCACCCATAATTTCAGGCCTTAGCCTAAAAGGGCTGGATGAGAGGTTCCATGCAGACGACAAAACAGTGGAGACAAATGAGACATCGCTGTGAATTCTTTCCCTGGTGTTAGGTTATGACTTTCAGGACAGGCGGTAATAAAAGTGTCGGGAGAGAGCGGCATTTGTCGGATGCTGTGTCGGATCTCTTGAAGCCCAGACGCACCTTGAGCAGCAGCTGGGGAGCAGCCTGGGCCTGTGATGCTCCTTTGCATTCTCAAAAAGCATTTGCTTGGTATTTATCTCTTACTTTTATTAGCTTAAGTTTTTTTTTTTTTAAAGCAGATTGTCGCACAAATGACATTATGGGAGATATTCACAATTCAGCTGATTACTCCTCGTGTCTTTCTTAGTGTTACTTTAATGATTCCAAACAGCATCTTAAAACTGTTTACACAAGCTGAAAGTAAGATTCATTCCAAAAAAACTGATAGGGAAAAGATATTCTTAGAGCCAGAATTCTTAAGCCAGAAGGGGACTTAACTTACAAACCATCTCCCCCGCCCCACCCCAGCCTCTCTTGTAAGCAGCTCCAGAGACTGCAGACCCAGATGGGTAAAGTGAGGAAACCCAGGGCTGGCTATGGCGGCTCAGGGCACGATTGGTTCCTAAGCTTAGTCTCCCTGCCTTTCTGCTCATGGCTGTTTCCATAAAGCTGCTCGTTTTAGGTTCCTATTCAGAGTCTCTCCCTCCAATCATGCCTTTCCCTTCCCCATCGCCACACAGCAATGAGACTGTTTTGGACATGGTGTCCCGTCATGGAGCCTGGGGACCGGCTCGCTTTGTCATGTGGAGATGCCTCCGGGATGGTGCACACTCACCTTTTGGTGCACACTCACCTTTTGGGTACTTTTTTTTCCTCTCCCCTTCCCGGTCCTCACTCGCCCTCTACTTTAGCTTCTTTTAAGATTGTTATCTAGGGAACCATGTAAAAAGTTTCCAGGAAAAAAAAAAGTTGTTTCTAAAAAAAAAAAAAAAAAATCCCTACAATATTAAACAGAACCAGAACACAGCCTGCCTGAAGGTACTGACCCTCTGGTATAAACTAATTGTTCCTACCTTGAGTTAACTGTGATTTTTTTTAAAAAAAAAAAAAATGTCTAATTGCCTTTGTGACCCCGACACCTTCCATTTACCTTGCTGTCACTGTGGCAAGCACCTATGGCATAAGTTCATCCCGAGGCGACCAGCAGCACCAAGTTTCTTCACTAGTCTCGCAACTACTACCACCCTCTACCCCAGCCCGCCCCTTTCCTCCTAGATTGCAACGAGTGAACTAAGGAAGCACACACATCACATCACCGTGTCTAAATCCTTTTCCATTGAGACCTTCGTTAGCTCTAAGTCTCTCAAGAATGGAGACTTGATCTTCATCTATTGCCCATCTAAGCTTCTGCTGTCTATCTCCTTCCTATTCAAAGCCTGGCCTCGCCAAATTACAAATGTGATTTGGTCAGACAGACAGACAGACAGACAGGAACATACATGTGCATGTGCTCTGTCTGTCTCCCTTCTGCTGCAGACACTTCTGCACATGGTTACTCACTTGGCTGTTACCTCTGTTCAAGGATCTGTCCTTGGCTCCAGCACTCTCTGGACATGGCTGTCACTGTCACCATACAGGTTTTCTAGGTCCTTTTTATGCGTTCTCCCCCCACACATCCCCCTTCAATTGAGCCAATACTTCTTGGCTCAATCTAGCACAGCTTGAGAACGCTGCTCACAGATCTATGTCTGGTAGTATGCTATGCTCGCTGAAATACAGTATGGACAAGAAGCTTACTCAGTCATGGTGGATGTGTTTGGAAGCACAAGTGTGAAGTTACACAACCTAGAGGATCTAGAAACAAGTAAAATAAGGTGAAGATGTCGTCATCAAGGGTAAGAAAATCGTAGGACTCGAGTGAGGGATACGACAACTCAGAGGTCCTCATGTGTTAACAGTCTACAGCAGAACTCTAGCTTTGCCGTTTGGTAACCACATCACCTTGGCACTTAGCTACCTAGAGCTTCAGGTGCCTCTCTATGATAATGGTGCTACCATGCCTAGCAAGAGAAGCCATGTGCTCAGCATTTGGCTAGGAGCTTGTTGTGCAGAGACATAATGCCGCAACTGTAAACATTGTGATTTTCCTCTAGCTTCACTCTCGGGGCAGAGACAGGGACAGGGACAGGGACAAGCTGGCAGTGGCTGATGCTCCTGGGGACTTCATGGACGATACAGGCTTTGAGATCAGCCTTTGATTAAATTAAGATCTGAAGAGAACATCAATGGCTCATTAGTTTCTTAGCTGGTTCAGATACTAAGAGAGGACAGTAGTTTGAGTTGAAAACATGGATTGAATTTATTTAATTGCAAAGTTAATATAAGCCCACTGGTAGGAACTCTGTGTTGCTCTTCTGGCCATGATCCTCCTATAGGGAGCCTTCAGCTGTTCACTCCTAGTTTTTGATCCTGTCGAGAAGTGTGAATAAATAAAGGCTCAGACCCAGCAGATGGCTTCAGGTTAAAGAGAGGAGAGACTTTGCCAAATACCCTTTGTAAGTGTGAGGCGTAAATTCAGAGAGAACCTTGAAGGCCTTTTACAAACAATCGGAGCCAGTCCCCTAAGTTATATAAATTATCAGTGATGTGATGCTACTCATGTAGTCTCTTGCTAATCATCCTCTCTCCCTTGCTGCCTCCCTCCCGGTTTCCTTCCTTCTCTCTTAGTAGATTTATGGTATAAGTTTGGAAGAGAGACCACCAGGCTCCTGTTATTCCAGGAAGTGGCTGCCTGGTGACTGGATCTAGGAGGAAATCAGAGTTCACAAGGGGTCCTGGGCACTCTCCTTCATCATTGACACATGTCTATATGGAGTAAGACCCATGACTTGTACTGATGCCTGCCTTCTGATTCACATTCAGAATGAAATGAATTCTACTGTAACAACAGTGTCATCTGAAGACCCACGAGAGCTTAGAGGGCCACTTAAGCTCTAATGATTTTGCCAGTTTATACAGGTCCACGTACTCAGACTTTTGCAAACACCACTAGTAATTTTGTTTCTGAAATTTCATTCTTCTGTAAACAGAAATAAATACAAGAAGAAAAACAGAAAATAAATCAGAAAAGATCATCTTCAAAGTTCTTATGTACTCAAAAGGAAACAGTGCTCTAGGTCTCAGTTATTAGAACCATCTAACTCTTGGTTTAGATAAGCATTCCAGAGAAGGAAGAAGTTCAGAAATGTGAGTACAGACAAGCATGCAGGTTGGTGGGATAGAAGCAGAGGACAGAGGAAAGAGGGGTCTGCCCTCAATGGGGGTATTGCAAAGCCCAAGGCCTTACCCTGACAATCAAGAATTACACAACTACTGCTGGAGCCACCGCAGCCTGAACGTTTACAGAGAAGTCAAGATCGCTGTAAGTGCCCTTATTGCTCAAAGACGGCTATAAAAAGTAGCATACCAACAGCCAGAAAAAAATGTTTGTCTACATATGGACTAGGCAGTAGCAATTGCAAATATCCATGCCAATCAGAAATAGGGTTCCTCTAAAACAAAAACAAACAACAACAAACAACAACAAAACCACCATTACCACTACCACCACCAAAACCCACCTTTTCTCTCATGGGATAACAGCAATCCACTTTTAGTTCCTTAAAGACAATCCTCCAATCTGATGGCAGTGCTCAGAGACATGGAACTTGCAGGGGGTGAGGATCAGAGTTATGGGAAGATCCCACTGTAAGTAGATCTCTTAGGTACACACACACACACACACACACACACACACACACACACACAGGGTCAGAGTGAGGCAGAACATACAAATGGAATACACAAATGGAAGGTCTATATTCTAATGTGGAAAAGGAAAACAAACAAACAAACAAACAAACAATAAAACAAACAAACAAGCCACAGAAATCTAAGAGTTTAGTCATGCTGCTAACCTGAAGCACTCTCTTTCTTCACAATCTGTTCCAGGATAGGCTGGTCCATTTACTCAAGATCCATTTTATATTGAATACTAACAGGGAACCAAATAATTTACATGGGGTTTTATGTTAAGGCCCAATGATATTAGATCCCTTGAGCCACCAGCAGAAGGTGAAGAAAGAAGAGGAGAAAGAGCAGGAGGAAGAGGAGGAGCAGCAGCATTGTCCAAATTAAAGAGACATTATTTGTTCTACACTCAGAGTGGGCAGAAGGCCCTGGCTCTAGAATCAGAGTTAATTGGAGGCTAAGTCAGTAAAGAACACATATTAGGCGTTGAGTATCCCAGGAGAATCCTTCAGTAGTCAGTCAACACAGGTGCTGAGTACAGAAGACATTCCCATGGGCAAGGCAACCTGGGAACAGCATGTTTACTTTCAATTATCCACTGTGATCTGGAAGCTGAGCCAAGGGGTTTTACAATAGACAAGCTGTCAACTAGCCTAGCACGTTAAACATCTGTATGACAGTTTCAGGGACTGCAACGTGGGTTAGCACTATAACGCAGTGACTGGACTGTACCCCAGACTCCACATGGAATTTCAGCACTAGACTCACCTTCCATTTAACCCCAGAAAGATTCATGATAACAAATGTGACCCCAATAAGTGAGAGGAGGGAAAGACAGAAGCATGAGATGCTTTTAATTCGTAACTCATCTCAGAATTTAATTAATTAATTAATTAAATCCTTAGGAATCCGTATAAAGTCCCAATCTAATTTGATTTATAAGAAGATACATATTACTATATAATGTATATATTATTCATACATAACCATTAACATCATGCTTCATTATTTGAAAGTTATGGGGAAAATTTCCCAAATGCAATGTTTCCTCGAACGATAATATCCTATGTCTCGTCCCTAGGAGGTAAGTTGTACTTATTGTTTGTTTGTTATTTTTCAGTAAGTATCCTCCAAACCAGCATCTAGGCTAGGGAAGTGGGTTCCTGTCCTGTCTTTCTCTCATATTTCCTGTGTACAAGTCAGGCCTCCATCATGTATGACCGCTGAAGTTTATTATTTTATATAGCAGGAGATTTCTGGGAATTGGCATACACTTTGGTGGACTTTGAATTTTGGTGTTGGTGTTCATTGGGAAAATAAGAGGGGTAGTCTTTATACCTTCATACTGTCCCATTACAACAACAAACTAACAAATGCCAACAGAATTATGATTATTGTCAAATGAATCAAAACAGTAAACATAGGGAACATCGGCCTTGTAAAGGAGACCCAGGATAAAGGATGCAGAAAACATGTGTTTTTGCTGAGGGTAAGAGGAGGCAGTAGAAAACTAAACTTAAAATGCTTTGGATATGAACTCCCCCATGGGAGTGTAAACCGAGTGGAACTAAGCAACACCCCCAAGCCCTTGACTGCCAACAGCTCCCCTCTGCTTAGAAGAACTTTGCCAATGGCTTTTGCCTCTGGCACAAAGACCAGTAACAAGATGGACCTAGTATTTCCAGGCCTAAGCTTTCTAAAGGACAAGCGAGTAAGCAAGGGGGGAAAAAAACAACCCTCGGTAAGTGGATCGCCATGTGGGTTGAGACACAGATTTATGCCAGTGAAATGATGTTACAAAATTATAAACGTTCTGGAAGACTCTGTGCCTTCATTAAAAGTACTGGCCAAATTTGGAAACTGAAAGTGGGGTATACCGATATTTGTGGTCTTTTATCATTCCCTGCTGTGCTAGTTACAGGTAATGTTGAGAGGAGCTAGTGTTAAGTCTGTGAAGCCCTCAGGCGCAGAGCCAACCACCTGGCATGGTGGCTGCAAGGAGACATCAGATCCCCTGGGCCTGGGGTCCCAGGTGGTTGTGAGCTGCCCTGTGGTGCTGGAGCCTGGATTTGGGTCCTCTGCAAGAGTCATCTTCCAGCCTCAAAAAACACCCGAAAAAATTGTTATGTAATTAGCTCCAAGTATCTCTAAGGTAACTGTTTATTTATATCTACCTATATGAAGAGAAAACTTAAGATTTCTGGCATGATGTACATGATTCTGTGTGTGCACACACACAACAGATGCGTGTGTGCTTGTGGAGGTTACAAGTTGACACTGTGGACTTTTCCTCGATTGTTCTTTTGAGACAGGTGTCTCATCGAACCTGGTGCCTGCTGCTTTGCCTGGCAGGCCAACTGGCTAGCCAGGTCCAGGGGTCCAACTTCCTCTGAGTCTCTAGTGTTGGAGTTATGGGTGTACACCCCTCGCTGGCTGTCCTGTGGGTTCTAGGGGTTGAATTTAGTTCCTCACATTTGAGCACACATCAGCTAACTAACTGGGCCATCTTATTGGACCCTTAGAAGAGGTTTTCCTTTATCAGTAAAGATTAAAGTAAGAACATTCCAAAGTATCAGGATGCTTACTTCAGTACCAACCAAATTTAAAGTTCCCTAGGAGTGAGAGGCTGTGCTTTCTTCTAAGTTGCTTAGTTCAGTTGTAGAGCACGAGGGCTGATATCACGTGTTTTTACAATAACATCTGTAAGGTGTTTCCAAAATCTGGCTTAAACAGAATGCCCAAAGGCTAAATTTAAATTCTGAATATTCCCAAGGTTATATAAATAAGTGCTGTGTTATCAGAATCCCTTAAGCTCTAACCCTAAATCAGTCCAGATTAGTAAAAAAGAAGTTTGTTTTCTTTTAATCCGACAATTTTTATGAAAAGGGGGTCATCAGGATTTTACCGGGGGCCCCTCATAAAGGTTCAAACTACGGGAGCGCTTAGTCAACGACTTGACAAGGGATCAGCGTGCATTATTTAACTCATCAAGGGAAACTCTTCCCCCTGGAGTGTGTGCTATTTAACCCTTTATAAAGTCTTTATTTGTTGTTACAGAACATAGTATGACAAGCTGCTTTTGGGTTTCCAAGGTCCTGGATACATCTGCACAAGATTCCTAGATAGTGGGAAACGGTCGTGAAGTATGGGAGTCGTTACTGTTGTCTCGTGAGAAATTCTGAGCATGTGAAAATGCCTGTCACAGACAAGCAGTCTCTTAGTGCTGCGCTGAAATTCCAGAGAGGACAGCATATAAATTGAGAAAAAATAGAAACCTGGCCACCCAGAGCTCTTCAATAAACTTAACAGCTGCCCAAAGACAGGAGATTTACATAAGTGTACATTCAATGCTCACCGCCTGACACATATATCTCTCCCCACAGTTTGTAGGAAGAGCAGTTCTTATGGAGGGAGGCCTGAAGGGCGTTATTACCCATTCTCCATCTATTAGCAGAATATTGCAGTAGCCAGAGGATGTTCGCAAGATAAAGGCGTCATTCTTTCTCAAGTTTCTGGATTCCTGCCCAAACCACAGCCATATTTTCATATTTGTCAGCTCAAAGAGCCTCTTTTATAATAGCAAATAAAAATTAAGTGTTCACATCGGGCTTCAAAGCAAAAATTCTTTCAGCGGCGACGCATAAAGCACACTATACATCTTTCTTCAGGAGGCTGTGTTGCCTTGGATTCAACCCGCCAACCGGTCACATCCCAGCGCTAAAGTGTGCTGGGACAATGATTGCTGTGATGGGACTTTTAAGAAATTAGGCTACTTATGCAGAGAAGAGCTCTCCCATGGGTGAATTCACAGCCCTCTCCTAGAGGTGGCATTTTTCAGCAATGTCTTTAATAAGAGGTAACGGAATTCCAGAGGGACCAGACAGGAAAGGGGAAGACAATTAAGAGCTCCTCCCCCCACCTGCATTTGCTGAATGCTGCAGATGAAAGAAGTAAAATCGTTGATAAATGAATATGAAAATGTCTACTAAACCGTCCAAGTCCACTGGGTGGGTGCTACTTGGTTCGCAGTAAACACACTCACTTCCTGACCCTTTCCTACTTACGGAAGGCACTGTTTCATCTTTACACACACCCTGTTTGGGAGCAGCGATTGCTAATAAGCAGATACATGCTTGTTCAGGGTTGACGCAGTGATAAGTAGTGATTTAGATAGTTTTGAATTACTAACCGTAGGATACTGTTCAGCCCCTAGCTGACTGGACAGCATAAATGCAAGCTTGTCCTCTTGGTGGTGTCTAGCACATGGCTTTTTTTTTCTTAAACACACACATACACACACACACACACACACCCCACAGTTTTACACGTCTCTAAGAGACACTGAAAGCTCCCTCGCACTTCAGTGCTTGGCAGACAGCTCGCAGTGACTTGGTGAGAGAGATCACTGAAATGCAGCTGAATGTTTTCAGCGTTCCTGAGTGGATTTGGGCATACTCATGACCACTGGCAAGAAGCGGAGAATTTATTCACATCTCATTTGCATGTTGGTATTCCTATCTCCCCAAAGCAACAGCAACAAAAACTGTCAATCCTATACGATCTCAGCAATTTCTTCATAGACTTTAAGAGGAAAGAATAAAAAGGGGGAAAATATTCTAAGAAATCAATTATGAAGAGTTAACCTTCTACGCAAGATGGATACGTAGATACCATACAACAATTTTATTTTATAAGTGTTCATACTAAGTCTCTTTTCTTAGAAACAATGCTCACAGCTGAACAGGCAAGGCCAAGTCACCAATTGCTCCTTGCTCCTGTCAGTGCAGGGGGAGGGGGGGCGCCGTGTGTGTGTGTGTGTGTGTGTGTGTGTGTGTGCTCATGCATGAGCACATGAAGTATTGTGCACATGTCTTTAACTTCTTCATGATGTAGACGTCATACCTACGTCACGTGTCATAGATGAATGCCGCTCAGAGAGAGGCTTAACCACCTGCCCACAATTCACACTGCTAGGGGGCAGGAGAGGTATAAGCTCAGACTCATCTGATTCTGACACCTGTGTGTGTGATGACTACAGTGGTGTCCAGCTTAGAAAATCTGTGTGTTGGGGCAAATGCAAGGAACTGAAGCAACGTGGGTTTCAATACTACCTGAATGATCTGAAATAAACCTTTGTGTTGTTACCTGAAAAGAATAGCATCCACGTTTCAGGGTCCTTGTGGGCATTAGAGGGAATGTCGGTCAATGTTGACATTGCTACCATTGCAGTCGCTACAAGGAGTGCAGAATTCTGAAACTAACGTGAGGCTGGCAACCCGTGCTTCTCACTTCACGGGTGCACACCATCTAACCAGAGGGTGAGCGCCAGTGAAGCCGGAGGGGGTGGGGCAGCACCGGTCTGACTGATGGGGGAAGGCAGAGACCAGAACTCTAGCCTACTGCATCTTTGCTCAGTGCTGTGGGGGCCAGACCCAGGCTACCTCTCCTTTGTTTTACTTTAAAAAGACCAAGCTAATCCCAAGCATAGCTAATCAAATCCAAACCAAATAAGGAAAGAAACTGTTCCTCCTTTGCAGGGAACCATAAAATAGGAATGCAGAAAACACATGCTTTTGGAAGGAAGTCAACAGAAAAACTCAATACTCTTTGGGTACAAATTCCCCCAAGGGAACACAGACCTGATGGGACTGACGGAAACACCCACTGGGCAGAGAACCCTGCCAAGGGCTCTCCTGCCCAGAGGCTCCGTGTCAATGGCCTGCAGCTCTGGCATTGTGACCAGCTACAAAATGGGCACAGATCCTAAATGACAAATTACGTATCTTGAGAGATAAAAGGTTATTGGGGGATTAAGTATAGTATGCGTGTGTGTGCACGAGAGAGAGAGAGAGAGAGAGAGAGAGAGAGAGAGCACTTGATGTGATTTTCAGTACTTCTATACCACTCCCTGACTTTGTTCCTATGATAACTCTCAGGTCAGTAGTTTAAACAAAGTTTGAAATATTTAAGACCAAATATTCCTGTGAGTGTGTACAAATTTAAATTAACAAAGCAGCCAAACAACAAACAAACAAACAAACAAAAACTAGGCATAACAAGCCAAAGCCATGCCACCAGGGCAGGCTACAGAACGGAGGTAAGCACACGGGCAGTGGGCTGGTGGTGGGAAGGGACCCTCCTGCTGCAACAGGGCATCCATCACCATTCTCGAATAAACAGCGCCCACAGAATTCAAACCAAGAGCAGGACAATGCTCAAAGGCACTCTCAGAAACAGGGACCGTGATCAGAGACACATCCAATACTAACGCATTGACAAGATTTTCTCTTTGACCTAGAGGCTTATATAATAAAAATCCTTAAATAATGTAGTATTTAGATTTTAGGAGAACCTACTAAGAATTCAGAAAAACCTCTAAGCATGTAGAATAACTTTCTTTTCTTCTTTTAAAAAAAGTCATAAAAGTGGTTCATCCACATTTCTCCTAGGTTACTGTACTAAAAAGTAGAATGTTTAAGCTGGATTACAAATGGCGGTGACATCAAGACTAGCTACCGCGCAGTGGAAGACAGTCAGGCACACTAACAGGGTCTTCCCTGCCACATGCATGGGTAATTCTAGCGTATGAATTGTGTGTGCAGAAAATGAGGAAAACATGGTTTAAAAGCAGGCTGCACATACTTTCCTATCAGTAACCGTTCTATAGTTTTAAACCAGCAATCTCCTGCCTGGGTGTTCCAACTCTCTCTTCACCCAAAACCAGAGTGTGTAGCGCTCACCATTTGTTGGTTTAAGTGTGCCATTCGCAGTTTACCATTCCTGTCTTCATGGCTAACCAGAGTGAAGTATTTAGAATTACTTTTCTGTGGTTATTTGGATCTCATTTCCCCATGCAGATTTCTTAGCACAGTAACACAGCGTTGACTGTTCTCAATTGCGATTTCCTCTGTGCCATGCAGGGGGAAGACATCAGATCTTCTCAGGCGTCTTCTGAGACACATCTGTAAGTCTTGGTATTTTTCTGCATTTGTAATGTGATAGCACTTCCAGTACTTAGAATGTATATTCAATAACTGTTTAATGATCATGCCATACAGCTGACTTAGTCTCATATGTCTTGAAAATAGTTATTTTTTATTTTGTAGGTATGCTTGTTTGAGCACCATGTGTATGTGGTGTCTGTGGAGGCCAGAAGGGGGCGTTGGATCTCCTGGAACTAGAGTTACAGACAATTGAAAGGCACCCTGTGGGTGCTGAGTGAAATTTGCATCCTCTGGAAGAGAAATAAGGCCTCTGAACTGCTGAGCTATCTCAAGCCCCTCATAATGTTTCCATAGTTTCAATGTTAGATAAAGCAAACTGTTCTACAAAAGTTAAGGATTATAAAAAAATTGTTATTTGAAGCTCTTCAGTTAGCAACTTAATTTAATTATGAGGGTTCCCTTATTATTTTACAATGACAAATTGGTTTTTTTTTAAAGATTGTATTATGTGTGGATATGCTGTGCATGGGCACACAAGTGTGAGCAGAGGTCAAAGGAAGGCACTGGGTTCTCTAGAGCTGGGGTCATCAGTGGTTGGGAGACACCTAACACGGGTGCTGGGGCCAGGACTCTAGAGCTGGGGTCATCAGTGGTTGGGAGTCACCTATCACGGGTGCTGGGGCCAGGACTCTAGAGCTGGGGTCATCAGTAGTTGGGAGCCACCTAACACAGGTGTTGGGGCCAGGACTCTAGAGTTGGGGTCATCAGTGGTTGGGAGACACCTAACATGGGTGCTGGGGCCAGGACTCTAGAGTTGGGGTCATCAGTGGTTGGGAGTCACCTAACGCAGGTGTTGGGGCCAGGACTCTGGTACTCTGAAAGAGCACCAACTGCTCTTAACCACTGACACGGCTCTGCAGTCCCTTGAAACATTTTTTAAATTGTATTTTACAAAATATCTATGGTTTATTTCACAACCTTTCTCTCAAACCAAAATATTAGTTATTCTTCTACTTCTTTTCTTCTACTTCTGCATGAGTCTCTTAAAAAATATTTAAAATATGAAGAAATCCATTATTACACATCCTTAAGCTATGGCCAAATTCACGAAAAAGCATGCCCACAATCCTTCAAAGCATGACTATGTACAGAAAACACATGGAAGACCTACTGTTCTTGGGAAAGAACAGAATGGAACAGATAATAAATGAATCCCCACATCTGAGGTAGATTTTCTTTTTATAGGAGGTCGGGTAAGTTCATGCAAAAAAAAAAAAAAAAAAAAACCCACAGAAAGGGCCTGTCATTAAAAGTAAACGAGGCAAGTATTATTGGGTTTAAATTGTTTTCTTTAGAGACAAAGTGTTTTTCAAGGGCTTTAGCCAAGTCTACAGTGATAAGTGATGCCCATGATTGGTTTTGCCAAGGACCACAAGTCTCCTGAGCAACCCCACCACCCAGCCGCACTGGCAGGATGGATTCAACTTAGATCCATTCTCCAGTACAGGGACTGGCAGGATGGATTCAACTTAGATCCATTCTCCAGTACAGGGACCCATAGAATATCTTCCAATGAACTTCCTTGTTCGAACTATTAGATAAAAAACAAGCAAGACACACTCCTGATGGGGCACCGACAAGTGGCCTAGGTACAGGGCAGGGATAAGGGCCATGATATTTACTTTGTATTTTCCCGTTTTCTCCTCTCCTGTCCTTCCCTAACTCCTTTTGATCTTACAAGTGCACGCATGCTCTCTCTCTCTCTCTCTCTCTCTCTCTCTCTCTCTCTCTTTTTTTCCCTCAGGGTATAAGTCACCCACCCAGCCTCCTTGTCACACCCTGTCTTCTAACTCCCCTACACCCAAACTCTTCTGAGGCTTTTGTGTTTTCCGATATCAATAACTCCTCAGCTAGTGGTAGGATTTCACGGCCACCTTATTCCCTCCACGCTGTAAGTTTGTCCGGCTCAAGCAAGTCTTGTGCCTGTTGTCGCCGTCACTGTAAATTCATGTGTGCACTGCCCTGTTGTGTCTGGAAAAGAAAAACATTGTTTCTCTGAAGTTACCCACTGCTCTCTGGCTCTGACAGGCTTTTTACTCCTCTTCTGGGACGACCCCTGAGCACTGGCAAAGGTGTGAGACGTGCGCCCCACCGTGGGCCACTTTTACACCTAGGTGCTAGATAGTCCAAGAAAGAAAAGTTGAGCTGCGAGAAGAGAAAAAAAAAATCAGGTGCTCCAAATTGTCAATGGACGATGGCTGGGATTAAGAAGAAGCTGTAGAAAAGCTGTTCAGGGCATTTCTGAGGCCTTAGACGTATCCCGTGAAAACGACCGTGTGTGTGTGGTAAAGAACCAAATGCACACATACCAGAGTTTGAATAAATGCATGTGCTTTAGCTAAAGGGACTTCTGTAAGTCTTAGCAATGACAGACACATGGCCTAGATATGGGGCTCAAGAGACTTGGAATATAGGAGAAAAGGTTGAAAAGTGAAGAAATGCCCAGATTGTCTGGTGTCGCCTCCTATCAGCAATGTCCCTTCCCACCTGTTCCTCATCCAGTGCTCTACAACTCCTAATTTGCCGATGCAGAAATCCAGCATCTGAGGGACCATTTCTTGCTCACCATTACTACAGTCTGGTAAAGTGTTTGGTAAGAACAAGGTGTTCAAAATAGGGATGAGAAAAACAGAGCCAAGCAAGAGCCCAGTAACACTGTGCTGTCCAGGGAAAGGCCAACATGAGCTCACGGCCTCCACGGATCCTTCCCCTGGGACGGTGTTGCCGCTTACAAAGGAAGAGGTGAAAGCCAAAAGCTCGCTCGATGTTGATTCCAAGGCAAAAGATGAGGGAGGCTGAGGTCCTGTGGATCTGAGGCTGGACAGCCCAAGGCTGAAAGAGAAGCTTGCGACATGCACGGGAGATGTGGGTCAGTTTCCCAGTGGAAACTCCTCCGCTCGACCATCTTCGGAGCCCTGCCTCGTGGTCTCGTCCTCAAGTGCTCCCTAGTCCTTCAGCGGCAGTCTTCCCTGTTCCTTACTGTTCTAACAGGTCACTACCATTTCTGCTGTTCCCTAAGCTCTGCCCCGATATTGCTCTGCAGATAAACACAGCATGTTTGCTGTTGCGTGTGCACAGGAGCTAAAAAACGCAGTGGCACCAGAGACTTTATCTTGTAGATTTCAAACTCTCAGAGGCAAGCGCTGCTGTCTTCTTAATGTAATGTTTGGCTAGCTAACTCAGTTTCTTTGGGTCATGGGTGAAGGTTTAACTTCCAAATGAAATTACTTAAGTTTACTTAGTTACTGCCTGAAACTCCTATCTCGTCCTGCGTTGATAACACACTGACACTCTTAAAACAAAACAACAGAGAGGACAAAACCCTACCTCGGATTAAAACTTTCCAGCTTTGCCACTGCAAATATTGGATGTGAAAAAAGATGAGTGGGGAAATTCCAAAGCACCTGAAAAATGAGTTCAGAAAACAAAGAGGTTTATATAATCTAAAATTCCTGACTGCAGAAATATGTAAATGTATATTTAAACTTGAAATATATGGTCATTCCTATTAAATGTAAAGTCAAATAAATTTATGTTAAGGTAAAATGTAGCCTTCTCATTCTACTAACCATAAACACAGACGCTCGTTCAGAGCTGGGAAGGATCTTTCGGGCCAGACTCTCACTTGGACTGGAATAAATGAATCAGGAGGACTGAGGCACACAACATCCGCCAGAAACACAGGCATGTGGCACAGCAGCCAGAGGACCAGAGTGGGACCTTCTTCAGAGTCTACCTTTGACCTGGTCCTTCCTCTTGTTAGCAGGCTGGCACACCAGGAACCTTGACTGTCTCAGATGGTGTTAGTGGAGGAAGGCCCAGATGCCCACTGACAAGTCCTTGTGGATATTCAGAGGGACAGATGTGAGGTGTCCAGCACAGAACCAGGTTGAAACAAGAGAATTAAAACTAGAGTTTAAAAATCTTTGCCTAAACCCTAGTGAAATAAACTTAAAATCGCCATTAAAATGCTGTTTGGAAAAAGTTAATAGAAACCTTCCAAGTTAAGAAGAACATCATGCTAGAATCTTTAAAAGTGGTTATAGGGGATAGAAGTTCCAAGAAGAAAAATAAATGCCTCAGAGATGGGTAACTTAGGTGGATAAGTCCTGAAAACCATGCCGTGTGGCCTCCAATTTAGGAAAAATGGACCTGGGTGGCATTTGGCAGCTTCAGAAAAGACTGAAGAATCTTCCCAGAGTGAAGACCCTTCCTGGACATGTGCCTGGGAGGAGGAGGAGGAAGAGAAGGAAGAGAAGGAGGAGGAGGGGGAGGAGGAGGAGAAGGAGGAGGAGGGGGAGAAAGACAAATGATGAGTCATTGCCAAGCAGACCTAATCAATTATAGCCAAACTCCATTATAACCGAACATGAAGGAGACTAACAAATCCAATCATGTATGTGAGATCTTATTACTGTGAAACTAAGGAAATTAGGAACAAGGGCCCGGACGGAGGGCAGGGGGAGCCGAGTGCCAATTGTGTCAAATCTGGGTTTGTGCTATCAGTGCCTCTGCATTGACCATAAATAAAAGGGTTCACACAAAAAGGAGCACAGGTAAGAGTTGAATCGGTGTGTGTGTGTGTGTGTGTGTGTGTGTGTGTGTGTGTGAGTGAGTGAGAGAGAATGGAGAGAGGATGTTCAGGTTGAGGTATACAGCTTCTCTTTGCCCCAGCAAACCATACAGAAGCTGTTAGGCTAGATGTAGCAAGGGAAGAAAGAATGCGGGCACACCTTTTCATTCAAACCCAATCAAACGAAGACTGGCAATGTGGCTCATCGGTGGGTAATGGTGCTTGCCACCACGATCCACGGATGGAAGGAGAGGACCAAACCCCGAAGTCATCTTCTGACGTCCACACATGTGCGTGGCTGACTCCACAAACAGATATTAAATAGAAACAAACACACAAACAAATGAAAGTCTTGCCATCACCTTAACGGACTGGAAAAATAATCCACAGGCAGAGAGTGCAACCTCCATGGGCTTACTCCAGAGACACATGTCTGCAGATGGAGAACAGAGCTCAGTAAGGACTCCAACACATCACCAAAAAAAGCCCAGACTGTGCAACCAACTGTATGAAGCCCTAACTCCACAGCACTCCTAACTCCTCGTCTGCAGCACACGGGATCTCAGGTCAAGGCCTCACACTGAATAAAGCCCTAGGTACAAGGGCTGGTCAGTCAAAGCCAAGTGAGAGATGAAATAGCGTATCAATGACAGGGAACAGAAAGCGTCTTTAAATCACAGTTAAGACCAAGAGAGAGAAAAGGATAGTAGTACCGAGGCAGGGAAACCGAGGCAGGGAGTGGGGGTGGGGATGGCAGAGAAGGGAGAGGGTACAAAGGAAGTAAGAGTACAGCCCTTTCCACCCAGCCCCAAGTCCCTGTGAGGCCACCGCACTGCAGAATTAATGAAAACATAGACGGACACAACAATGATGAGGCAGGTTAGAAGAGTTTATCAGATGAGCGATTAAAGAAGGAAACGGGGATGGGCACAATAATACCATCACAGAATAAACAGATGAGAAAGAAAAGAAACAGACAGGGGGTGAATGGGGAGTGGGGGTCGGGGGGACAGAAAATGAGGGAAGGAACTGTCCAATGAGAAGTGTTGTGTACTGGTCGGTTTTGTGTGTCAACTTGACACAGGCTGGAGTTATCACAGAGAAAGGAGCTTCAGGAGAGGAAATGCCTCCATGCGATCCAGCTGTGGGGCATTTTCTCAATTAGTGATCAAGGCTGGGCTGTGCAGAAGCCTACAAGGCATTTCCTTAATCAGTGATTGATGGGGGAAAGCTCAGTCCATTGTGGGTGGTGCCAGTCCTGGGCTGGTAGTCCTGGGTTCTATAAGAAAGCAGGCTGAGCAAGCCATCATGAGGAAGCCAGTAAGCAGCACCCCTTCACAGCCTCTGCATCAGCTCCTGCCCCCAGGTTCCTCCCCGACTTGAGTTCCTGTCCTGATTTCCTGTGATGATGAACAGTGATAAAGAAGAGTAAGCCAAATCTCTTCCCTCCCCAATTTGTTTTTTGGTCATGGTGTTTCATAGCAGCAATAGAAACCCTAACTAACACAATGCACATGATCTGGAACTCACAAACCTTTCTAGGGGCTGGATAGACGGTTCAATGGTTAAGAGCACAGACTGCTCTTCCAGAGGTCCTGAGTTCAATTCCCAGCAACCCCATGGTGGCTCACAACCATCTGTAATGGGATCCAGTACCCTCTTTTGGTATCTCTGAAGACAACTACTGTGTGCTCATACAAATAATAAATCTTTGAAAAAAAGAAAAACCTTTTTACATACAAGCGCACATGTACACACACACACACACACACACACAGATATATACACACAGAGAAAGAGAAAGGAGCTTCAGTTGGGAAGTGCCTCCATGAGATCCAGCTGTGGAGCATTTTCTCAATTAGTGATCAAGGGAGAAGGGTGGTACCATCTCTGAACTGGTATTCTTGGGTTCCATAAGAGAGCAGGCTGAGCAAACCAGGGGAAGCAAGCCAGTAAGAAACATCCCCCCATGGCCTCTGCATCAGCATCTGCATGGCCTCCTGCTTCCTGACCTGCTTGATTTCCAGTCCTGACCTCCTTTGGTGATAAACAGCAATTTGGAAAGTGTAAGCTAAATAAATCCTTTCCTCCCCAAGTTGCTTTTTGGTCATGATGTTTGTGCAGGAATAGAAACCCTGACTAAGACAACCACATAGAGCACTGCCATTGACTACCATTCTGAAGAGGACTTGGTTCTTAAGTTAAACAAATTTTCTTTGTTTCATGTGTCTCTGGTTATAAATATCACTTGATGAAAAACATTTCATAATCTTTCAGAAAATCCTAAATAAACTAAAAGCTGCAGTAGTCCTGGCACGTGGACAGTGCCTGAGAAACATTAGGTACATGAATAACATTCAGTCTGTGCAAGGCAACAATTTAAGGTAAAATTTCCATTGGGCATAGCACTGTAAATTCCCAGTGATAGCCAGGATCCCTCATTTCATGTAGATGACAGACTGGACATGTGATTAGCATGCTACTCAAAACCCAAAGTGCAACAGGAAAGGACACTTTGCTTATGAGTCTATGGAAATAATGGGGCTAACACACTATATAACTAAGTATGGATGATAAAAGAATTATCTTTAATAGCTTGACTTGTATTTTAACATGAAAAGGAGGGCTATTTAAGCGGCAGTTGGGTTTTGAAATTAATGTGTATTAGAATTGGGAAACCAATGTTCGAGACTTGTTCTCAGATTTCTGGAGGGTTAGCTTCTCTGTCACTGGAAAGGCTGACCTACAACAGCATGACAGTGATCAAACATGCTTTCCTCAAACACAGCCTTATTGGGTTTGCCTGTATTCCGAGGTCATGTCTCCTTGAACACTGGTTTGTTCCATAGTTCCCTCTTTTAAAGCCCTTGACTTCGTCCAAAAATGTCATGGCAAGGGTACAAAAGTTAACTCTTGTGTTTTCAAACAGAACAAAGACTGCATGGATTCTCACAGGAGATCCTAACACAGCTGGGAAAGCAAGCTTTTCCCAACGAGAGCTTCTCCAAGTTTGAAATCCTACAAGTAATTCTTCTTTCAAAAGTCTGATGCGTATGTGAAGAGGCAAAGGCACAAGGGAAAACAAGAAACACAAAATCCTGGAGCAGGTTGGCAGCTTCACTAACAGAATGGCTTCTCAGCTCGCGCTGATGTTTATCAAAGTCATTACGTTTGGACCGGTGAAAGGCCTCCATCAACTAGGAAGAGGAAACCAACCCAAACCATCCCACTATAAACTCTGAAGTGTGAATGTTATAATTTGATGAATTTGTGAAGAGCCAAGTAACAAGAGGAGGTATAGTGCCCAGGAGAGTGAGGAGCCCTCTCTAAGCTAAAGGAACACTTGACAGAACAGCATAGGACAGTCAGCTTACTGTAGCTGGAAACTGGCCCAGAAGAAGAAGGGTCTCAGACGGGTGGGGAGCAGATCTTACCAATTTTCTATTTTGTTGGCATAGTCTATTACTTTCCAGCATTTAATTACCAATCAAAAACACTTCATTCCTTCATTTGGAGCAAGCACGAAGAAGGGGTTTTCAACTCATGCAATCTCCAATACCCATCAGGTAATTTGAAATAAACTACTGTATTGCTTATATAGCTCATTAATAGATCTTCCAATTAGGATCTTCTCTGTTATAGTAAAAACTAAAAGTTCATGTAAACTAGTAGGTTATAGTGAATCTTGAAATCAACTCCCACAGTGATACTTGGAGTATTTTCCTTCTGGAGTTTATTAACACAATGTTTTAAGCATGGAGCATTCTACAGTATATTCTAATAACAACTGGAAGTCCAGCATGAAAGTAAGTCACAATTAAAATCCCAGAGACTAGGAAACAACAGTCCGTCTTTGTTCCCTGAGCCACAGGCAGAGCTTGGCAATCAACTCTACCTGTGGGCCCAATCTGACTCACTGCCTGGTTTTGTATGGTCCATGGAACTACAAACAATGTTCACAACTTTTAATGATTGAGAGAGAAAATGAAGACAACAATAGTATTTTGTGACATATGAAAAAAGTTCGATGAAATTCAGCGTTGATGTCATAAATATTCATGGGAACATACCCATATCCATTTGTTCATATGTATTCTTCTGCACTTCGGTTTCACAGAATTGAGTCATTGGGACCATTCTGCAAAGCCTGCAACATTTATACTCCAGCTCTTCCTGAAGAAGGTTGCAGCCCCTGAGTGGGATCTGAGCTTCTAATAGCATCTGTAGTGTGGAACGTATCTGATTGTCACCCATCATGGACCCGAGGTAAGTCAATACTGAATAGAAAATCATATATTTGGAGACACCCAGAGGCCATGTTGCTTGCTTACATGTTTTCTTTCAATGTCTACATCTATCATCTTGCATACTGCTATAATAAACATGCTGTGGACTGGTATTGGTCTACAGACTTTATTTTTAAAAGCACTGATCTAGATAATACCAGAATACCTTCACACACATTTTGGAAAACTTCCCTTCTTTCCACATACTTCTGATGTGATGACCACTAAAAATACCAGTAAATAAATACATAGAGACCTGGATAAAATTAGTTTTCACATGGAAGGTTTGTTCTTTGAATGAATGCTTTAAAATTAACCGCTGTTTCTCCCTTGCCCACTGCCACATTATATAATGGCTTGCTATTCTCTCAGCTTTGGATAAAAGAAAAAAAAAACTATTTCTTTTATATTTTGTACTGTGTGGAATGGTAACTCAGATTTCATAAACAGAACAATTAGTACAAATGTCTTTTGGACAATCTGTGCTGTGATTTTGGAAATTGTTCGTGAAGGAGACAGAAAGGACAGAGCCCTTACATAGACAAAAGCAGTTTATGTTTAAATTTCTGAAAGGTTGAAAAGATTTCTCCTTATGCTTGCTTTATAATAGCAAAGTCCTTTGGCATGTCAAAGGCCACAAAAGTAATTTTTAGCTTAGGTACAAAATGTGCTTTGGGTCTGTTTTATATGAGACTCTCTAGTTTTAGTGTTACATTAAAGAAAAAAAAAAGTGAAAGAAAAAAAACACCTCCATGACTTTTTTTTTTTTTTATTGGCTCAAAGTTAGAAGTGATTTATTTTCAAATTTCAATCCCTATCTCTAGGGAAATGCCTTTTTAATTCTACTGCAATTTTTGTTGAAGACATGAAATAATCGCTACATGTTTTTAAACACGAAGAAAGATGAAACTCCATTACCCTGCCAATGACTGTTTTATTACTTTATTTATATTCTATAGGTGTTAAGTGAAAAACATCCAAACGAGAAACAGCGCCAGGCTCTCACATCGGAAGAGAGGGAACTGCGGTAAGGGTCGCAAAGTAGACGTGAACACGTGACGAGAACAAATAATCCTGGGCCCTGTTTTATTTGATGACAGATAGGAAAATGCTCTTTATTTGTTGTTACATAAGAATGCTGTTGCTAACAAAAGAGGGAGCTTTCCGAGCCGAGGGAATATAAAACTGCCGTAGAGGGAACCTTTGCAACCCATCCTCACCGCTGCACCGCTGCACCGCCATAAAGTAGTCAAAACAGTAAGGGCCGCTCGTTCAGAACGATGACATAATGTTTATAAATATTTATGTGCGTTCTGAACTCTTCATTACCAGGAGATACAGCTGTAGTATAGTAAGAGAAAGCTGAGCCCTGATTGGAACCTTCACTGTGCCAATTACAAGGCTCAGCAATCCCATGAGAGTTACCTACAGGAAGGCTCTGAGCCTGTTTCTCTATAAAGCAGAAGACGTTCTATCTACCTCAAAGAAATTAAGGAAGGTAATAAGGTGTCTTGGAAACCGTAAGAAGCTAAAGATATATATGAATATATATATATGTAAGGTGTTAGTGTTAATGAGTAGGGGAACTTATTATAAATTGCAGGTATAAAATTTCAGTAAATAAAGCAAGCCTATTATTTAATAAAATCAATTGAGTTGGACAATTCAACTCTTTTTTTTCAAATATTGCTGCTTAATTTTTTTTTGAAAAAAGATTAATTTATCTTATTTTATGTGTCTGAGTGTTTTGCACATACATATTATGTATGTGCGCCACATGTGTATCTCGTGTCCCTGGAGGTCAGAAGAGACACATGGATGCCCTAGAGCTGAAGTTACAGATGACTGACTGTAAGCAACCATGTGGATACTGCTCACTGAACCCAAGGCCTCTGCAAGAACAATATGGGCTTCTAACTGCTGAGCCATCTCTCCGGTCCCCTAATCCTACAACTTTTTGAAACAGAGACTATAAGGAGATAAACTCTCACTAGATAATCTGTAGAGCACTTGTAGCTGTGATCAGTTATGGATGGTTAAAGTGCCGTGGAGTGAAACAGCATGGTAATGAGACATGGCGGGGCAAGGGAAGGAGGAAGAGGCAGAAGAACTTTTCCTCTGGTTTGCTTATCTCTGAAAGGAGCCAATGGTCATGAGAAGGTGGGAACAGCCCTATTATTCTATAGTTACATTTTCAGCATTTAAGAGGAAAAAAAAGGAGTAACAATATGGACTTATAATAAATTCTTTGATCTGTCACAATACTCTTGCCCCAGTTTGTAAAGCTATATAGGCAACATAATATGTAGGAGTATTAAGCTTTAATGCTGCGGTGGTTTCAACATGCTTTACCCACGAAGTGGCATTATTAGGAGGTGGGACCTTGTTGGCATAGGTAATTGCCACCTTGGAGGAAGTGTGCCGCTGTCAGGTGGGCTTTGAGGCCCTCCTTCTAGCCACTTGGGAGATGGTCTGCTTCTGGCTTCCTTTGGATGAAGATGTAGAACTGTCCGAGTCTCCCACATCATACCTGCCTGGATACTGTCATCCTCCAACCTGGATGACAATGGACTGAATCTGTAAGCCAGCCCAAGTATTGTCCTTATAAGAGTTGCCTTGGTCATGGTGTCACTGGTGGTACTGTTCACAGCAGTAAAACTAAGATAGAAATTGGTACCAGGGACTGGGGTCTTGCTGTGTGATACGTCTGACCATGCTTTTATTTGGAAGAATGTAAATTTGGGAACTTAAGATTTGGAAAGCAGCAGAATGTTTTAAGTGGGGCTTACTGGGCCATCCTAGTAGGAATATGGAAGATTTTTGATGCTGAGAGTGACGAACTATTCAGACATGGCCCAAGAGGTTTTAGTGGAGCAGAGTTTCTAGAGACAGTTTCTGTGGTATTTTGGTGAAGAATGTGGCTGCTTTTTGCCCTTGTCTGAAGAATTTCCCTGAGGCTAAGATAAAGAGATTTGTATTAATTGCAAAGACAAAGGAAGTCTCCAAAAAGCCCAGCAGAGACTTTGTTCTCTGGTTTAGAAGAGTGTTTTAATGAAAAGGAACAAGCTGAGAAAAGAAACTTAAAAACAAGTGGTTCAAGTAATAAAGGGGCACCAGCAGGTGAATCGAGCTGAATCTTATGTTCAATTGAGACAAACAGAATAAGGTAGTGGTGATCTTGGGGCAAGACCCACCCAGCTAAGCTTAGGTCCAAGCATGATGGTATGTACCTTTAATCCCAAAAGACAAGAGCGAGTAGAACACATTTACCTTATTATCTTTTGTTTTGTTTTGTTTTTGCATTAATTACTTTCTTCATTCCCAAGCAATGAGAAATTGAGATACAAATTCTATACCAAGGCGTTGACTCCCAAGAGCAAGGAATGCATTTCTGGATGATGGGTGAAGAGAATGACTGTGGATGGTTAGATAACTGGGCCACCCTTGCATCCCTAACACCTTAAATGTTATCCAGTCTTTTAGACACCCACAACAGTATATCAAATGTTAGAACAATTCATCTAGACTCTTAAGAAATGCACAGCTTTGAACTCTCGGAGTTCAAACTCAGCCTGGTATGAAGCAAGTTCCAAGTAGAGAAAAGATTAGATCTAGGCATGATGGTACATGCCTTTTATCTCAATACTCTGGAGACAGAGCTGTGCAGATGTCTTGAGTTCAAGGTCAATCTACAGAGCAAGTTCCAGGACAGCCAAGCTTAGGCAGTGAAGAAGTTGGAAAACTGGAAGCTGGTGATGAAATAATAGAACAAGGGGGCCATGTTCCAGCTCCAGCAAGCAGCAGACCTCAGCAGCTTTGGCCATGTGGCTCTGGCTTTAGTCAAAAACAGAAGTGACTACTAGGACAACTGATGTTGGTTAGCTGGAGCTAAGACATTAATGGTGATTAAGAAGAGACCAGCATTACTGAGGTGAAATCTGGGAAGCATTTTCTGAGAGCACAAAGAAACTGTGTTCCAGAGATAGATAGCCAAGGTTATACCTTGTGCTGCAACTGGACTTGGCAATGCATAAAAATCACCCAGGTGGTACTAATTTTGAAGTTATGAAGGAGTCATGGATTTCAGCTGAGACTTGGCACTGTGAGAGGCCAGGGATGGCCATTGGTGAAGGGGCAGCCTCAACTGCAGTTGATGACCCAGGGCCGAAGGGGTCCTACAAAGAAGTTGAGGGTTGGCACCATGAAGAAAGCCTCTGAGAGGCTATTGGTGAAAGCCTAGTTAACAGCTGAAGACCCCAGTGTACTGGAGATGCCAGTACCAAAGGATGATCACCAAAAACAGTAGCTGCAGTGGAGTGGAGTCAACCAGAGCCTAGAGTGCGACAGAGGGCAAAGCTGGAGATGTAATACCAAACCTTTGGAGGAGGCCAGAAGATCATGTATGGATCCCGGGTATTGGAACTAGAAGCTGTAAAGTTGAAGTTGCTTTAGAGATTTGGGATGTCACAGTCACAGGACACTGCCAAGGACAGTTGCTAACAGGGAGTGGAACCAGCCAAAGAGAACTATGAGTCAGTCAACAAAGATGAAAGGAGTTGGAGATCTGGAACACTCTGACATCAGACATGGACATGAAGAGTTTGGAGTTTGCCTAGCTCGTTTTTAGTCTTGTCTGTTCCAATCACTATGAGATACTGGGCATGATGGTAGGTGTCTTACTCACTGAGCCCACTAACCAGCCCATTTCTATTCCTTTTTAATTTTCAAAGATAGCTGTCCTTCTCTTATGAGTCTAGATGAATTGTTCTAACATTTGATATACTGTTGTGTGTGTCTAAGAGACTGGATAACATATTTAAGGTGTTAGAGATGCAAAGGTGGCCCAGTTACCTAACCATCCACAGTCATTCTCTCCACCCATCATCCAGAAATGCATTCCTTGCTCTTGGGAGTCAACACCTTGGTATAGAATTTGTATCTCAATTTCTCATTGCCTGGGAATGAAGAAAGTAATTAATGCAAAAACAAAACAAAACAAAAGATAATAGGGTAAATGTGTTCTACTAATATTGCCAAATTCCAGAGCCTAACTCTACCAAATCATCTTCCCCTCCTTGTAACTTGTGGGTTTACCACCGGTTCAAATTTTGGGGTTTTTGGTATTTGCTCTTTGCTTATTTTCTATGTATATCTAAGTTAAGGACTGGAAAATAACAGAAAACAGTCCTCCTACTTAAAATAATGCTATGGGAAGTTTTAAAATTTTTTCAATTTCTGCCTGGGCAAGTACAAACATTAATAAGTAGGATCACAGACCTTGGAAGTCAATTTTAGGATAAGGAGTATGATTGTAACATAAACTAATAAAATATGATCATAGAATTTTTAAAAAATAATAAAAATAGATCTGTTTCATTATATTTTAAAATAGTATCTTTTACCCCCAAAATGCTTGTGCCTAAAGTTCTTTCAGATTTCAGAGAGTTTAGAATTTTGAAACACTTGAATAATGAGAAAGCTGGGCATGGGACCCAAATCTAAATCCAATTCCATTTGTATTTTATACACGCTTGACACACAGCTTCAAGGTGATTTTGTATAGCAGTGTCAGAGCACCTGTATCTTAGACTATCACTTGAGGTCAGGATGTGGAATTTTCCCCTTGTGGCATCAGGACGGTGCTCAAAAAGTTTCTGACTCTGAAGATTTAAATCTATTGTTAGCTGTGATGTATAAAAATGAAAATGAGGGGAAAAAAAAGTCTAGTTCTGTTAACCACATGGTTGAAGAACAAATGGCTTTTTAAGCAGGAGATTAAAAACATGTACTAGTCTGGAAAATGCAACAGTAGAGAAAGCCATTAGGCAGAAGGTAAATGCCATGGATTTTCTATCGGCCAAGACCCACCCTGTAAATCACCCCTCATTGTACCTGTGCTTATCCATAGCCTCCAAAAATCCAAACCTCTGTGAAGAGAGGGCAACTGTATATATTAATTTATTGGGTATATTATCAGAAAAATAGACTGAACAACTGCCATGCAGACTTCTGCAACCTGTTTGCCATTTTTGATTTTTATCTTAAACATATTTTAACAGCAATATATAGAACTAACTTTGCTTTTTTTTTTTTCCAGGAGTTGCATGGTATTCTATTGTACTGAGGTAATACAGTTAATCTTCCCTACTGAGAGATATTTAGGTTTTTCACGAGTTGTTACTATGTCAGCAACATTTCAATAGACACCTCTCTGCATAAAGTTTGATGTATTTCTTCAAGTAGATCTCTAGAGAAAATGGAAACGTATTGTATTTTTGACAGGCATTAGCAAACTGTTCTGTAACATGCTTACATAATTTGCTCTAGCAAACAGCTGGAAATCACAGCTCCATAATTTAAAAGGTATGGTATAACTTGGCGCAGTGGTATTTGCCTGTAACCCCAGAAGCTGGGTGGTAAAGATAAGATAGGTGGACAGAGAGTGTTGAGACCTGTCCTCCTTTGAGAGTTTGAGATTAGGTTACATAGCAAGACCTTGCCTCAGAACAAGTAAGGAAGCAAGTGGGCAAACAAAAAAGCTATGATGTCATGTGTACTGTTGGATATACTTTGCTTCTGGAGCTACTAGAATTTATAGAGTTACCATTAATGACAACAAAATATAGCTGAAACTCTATGTTACCAAACAATATTAACTCACTGAAAAAGTCATAGTCATAGCTATAGAATCTTCTATGAGAATGATCTTGGGAGCTGGAAGTGAGCCCAGGGTCTATAATTAGAACCACACGAAAGTATGTTGTCAGTGTGTGCAAAGTCAGTTTCATCTGGAAACGTATCTGAATCAGCTTGTAAAAAAATCTCAAAACCTAAACACTTGTTCATTGTCCTTAAGCAAGGGTCGACCAGAAGTATATGTCAAGTGTATACATGTTGCCTGCCCCCATCAAAAGTTATGAGAAATAATTGAGGGTGTTGTTCAACTTAAGTGATGTGATAGACTTCATCATTTATCATGGGCTCATTTGCATTGGACCAAGGCCAAGAGGGTATATGAGAGTCTTAAGGTGCTTTTTAAATGATGATGATACTACACTATGAATATCCATAGGGAGGAAGCAATAAAGTCGTTAAAAAGGGAATTATCAAAATAAACCTTCCCCCCACCCCCACAAAGTGGTGGGAACTCAGGTACTCTAGAGCTTTTTAAATGAGGTAATGAGAATTAACCATGGAACCCCAAAAAGTACTACATGCATCTGGACAGCCACTACTATGTGGCCTCTGTGACTCCAGTATCCAGAATACATCTGAAAGAGACATAGGACTGTTTCCTTCAACATAGACTGAAAAATAAATAAAAAATAATATTAATTAAAAAAAAACCCAAACAGGTAATGAAGGATGGAAAGAACCTGACAGTAGAAACTGACAACTAAATAGTATGTCTTTCCCTCTCACAAATGAGCAAAGAACACGTTATCTCCAAGAAAGGAGATCAGAGCGTGCTTGTCAGATTTCCACATTAAGGTTTTGGTTTTGCAACGCTTTTTTTTTTTTTTCTCCTTCAGACTTTGGCATGGTAAAAATACATCTTGAAACCCTTATTCCAGAACTGAAGACTTGAAGTTAGTCTGCTTTTGGGTGAAAAATAGCATTTCCCCATAGGAGCCAGCTCAGAAAAATCATACAGTCTTTTGACAACAGAGGAGAAGTTTCACTTTGTTTTCTCATCCAATTTATGAATTTCATGGAAAATAAACTCATACAGAATGAAAACTGAAGGGTATAAAACTTAACTTTAAAATGTAAGTTCATATCCTCAATAATTGATTACCATGGCTCCTGGAAAGAGATGGCTAGTTCTTCTCCAGCAGAAATTTGTCTTATTTTTGAATGCTCCTAGATTCCCTAGATGGAGGGCAGGGGTTGCTTTTCCTCCCTGAAGTTTGTAGATGAGAGGTGGCAGCCACTGGGGCCTGCTTCCCACCACGGTTGGGGAAGCTGTGGAAGGTTAAGCCTCTGCCCCAATGAGCCTGGTTGTGACCGCAAGGACCTACTGCTTCAGCAAGTGGGATCTGCTCCGGTCTCCTCTACCAGGAGCTGTAATCCAGTTGCCATCCCTTTATCGAAGATTCTCATTATAAAAGGGTCTTCGCTGACACCAACTAACTTTGCACAGTAAACTCATGCCTTATTTGTGTTTTCTTTTTGGAAAGAGTTTTACCATTGAGAAAGATCACAAAAGGCATTTTCCTCTTCTTCACTATGAAATGAGCCCAGGTTGTTAGGGATGTTAGTCACTGGCTGAGTTACATCTGCAACTCCCCCCCCCCACCCCCCTGCTGATCTTAAACACATCTGTAAACCAGAACCGACAGGGCCGTTGGCACAGCTGGCATTTTCATAGTTAATCCTTTTTTCTTTTTGTTTTTAGAATGCAAACATTCTTTGTTCAGCAGCATGGACAATCAGACACTGAGTTCTGATCTGATATGCTCATAGTATAGAACTTGTTATAAAGTCGCCCTGTTACATTGAAAAAAAAACCCACTGGTTGTCTTTTCTGTAAAATGTAGGAGCTATTATTTATTGATAACCAACCTTCCTTTGAGGCCTAATAGTTTGCAGAACATTTCATGAAAAAATTCTTGCCAGAAAAAGGAAGCCCTATCTTTTAGAAACCTGTTTCTGCACGCGCAACTTATGTTCTAAGCTAGAGGAGACAAATACTGCTGTTTTCACACACCATTGTGTGTGACATTTAAAGCTAGACACCATGTCTTCTAGTACCCATTTTGCCCAGACCTTGAAGATTCCTTGGAAAATACCTTGTATTATCACATAAATATTTTATCTAGCACTTAAGGAAATGACACAACAGTTAAGAAGTCAACACTTATTTATGGTATTTTTGATTGAAAATGAAAGTTTTATAATTAGTAAGCCTAAGTTCTGCCACCACAGTAGGCCTGAGAAGACTCAGACAGAGCACTACATTGGGACACAGTGAAAGCCTTCAAGCTCAGAGCAGAGGTGAGCGGATGGGGCTTAGTTCAATGGACCGTGCACTGTGCATCTTGGGATTCCAGTGTTTGGGTGTTCTTGTGTCTGTCCCCACTGTAGCTCTGTCCGCCCATACCTCACACTACTGCCAATGGATCTGACTGTAGCAGGTCATCTTTCTTCCTCCAATTTCCTGCTTCTCATCTATCGTGGGTTTGGCAACTGGATAGCCCAACATTTTGGATATTTGTCTAAAATTAGAACAACTGGACTGACATTATTCAACTGTGTAGCTGTTTAAAAACAATCCAAAAGTACAATAATGATGATCATTGTGGAGAAAAAAGACAAATTCATGTTCTGTGATGACAGGGCCATGAACTGATATTAAGCCTATGATAATTACTGTGCAAATTATTTTAAAAGTTCTAGGCAATACTTCCTCTTGAAGGGGCACATTTAACATGCAGCGATCCCTTCTCAGACAACAGACGGTCAAAAACAAAAAACTTTAAAAAAAAAAATGCTTTGTTACAATAATGAAAAACTGGAAAGAGGCTAAGTGTGCATCCCCAGACACTGGCTTACTGAGTTCTGCTCCAGACATGTAATACTGTCATGAAACACAATGATATGAAGATCTAGAAATACTAATGAAGAGGTCTGCAAATGCCCTCCTGGGAAAACAGAAGTCAATTTCTCGATGGCAACTCTATTTAAAATTTGTATGTGTAAAAGTCTTCAGTACAATAGGAAATATTAGCAGTCAATGTTTAAGATAATTTCAAGTCATTCATCTTTGATTGCCATTTTCTAACACTGCCAAGGATATTCCTGTTTTTATTGAACTGCAGCCTAATCCAGCTTAGATGTGATAAATTTATCATTCAAATTGTGTCTTTGCTCTCCAACTGGTCCCTTTAGTGACAACAAGGACACATACAGTTATTAAATGATAAGGTCAAGGCAAGTGGGACAGAAAGATAGATGACGGCTGTTGGCCACAGGGATGAGAAGAAGTTGTTGGCTTCACGATTTATGGCTGTGTTGGACATGGTAAAATTCAGTAACTTGGCACGGAATGAGAATGATGCACACAACTAGTTGGTGGCATTTCCTAAAGAAAATTAAATCAGGTAGACAAGAGTAAGCATAAATGGACTGAAGCCTGTGCCTTGAATGTCACGCCAGGGCCCTGCTAGACATCCCACGGGCACTTGAGTAGGGTGTCAGAGAAGCTGGGAAAGCAGAGGAAAAAATAGGAATGAGGACCAGATAATGGTAAGAAAGAAAGAAAGGGCCAAAGAGTGAGCCGATGAGAGGACCACTAAGTGTCCTCTACATCTGAGCTAAAGATGTGATTGTGTATAAAGCAGTGACTCTGGGCAGGAAGAAGAGCTGGATTTCACCGGTGGAAGAACAGAGAAAACATGAACGATTGCTGATAGCCAGGGTGACAGTGGTTTTAAGAATCTTGTAGCTGCAGACATAGCTCAGCAGTGACGCGCTTGACTAGTATGGAAAGGCCCCGGGTTCAATTTCCAGCACTACGAAAACAAAACAAAACAAAGAAATCAAAACAAAATTTGAAGACTGAGTATGGTGAGACCTAGAAGACAGGAGCAGCGACTGGGACACCAGGTTGAGGTCCTGGATTTAGGAAACAGTTAGACACATTGATCTGATGATAGATGCAGCAAGATATATCTATCTGGAAAGCTCACAGTTCAAGCAGTCAGTATCACATTCAGCAAAATATGTCATGCCTGACCTTTTCCTCTTGATTTTCCTTGTCCTTTATAATAATCAAGGCCCAACCCATGGAAACACAGACATCTAAAACATCTAGCAGTTTTGAACCCCTGGGGGGTGGGCAGCGAAGGCTAAAAACTCACAATGGCCTTGAAATATCAAAAACATTTTCATCCACACCAAGTTCACTAAGATAGCTCAAAGCAGCACACTGTGATTCATAGTCAAATCAAATACACACATTACCTTGACAAATTAGACATAATTTCAACTTTACCATGGGGAACAGCAGAACGGCAATGATTCATGGATGTGGCTGAGTCCTCCTCATTCCCAGAGCCCCAAGGATCTGGAGGAGACTGGTTTGGGGAAGGGCTGGCTTGCTTTGTACCCGGAACACTCTAACACTCCCTTTCTTATTGTTCAAGTACATTTTATGCCTTTAAAAGTCTCTGCGTATATTTTAGTGTCTTTAGTAACTATGTGTTTACAAGTCCGGCATGCTTTTTCCACCAGTGCATATATTTTTTTCAAACGCTGAAGTGTTTACAAAAGCACTATTAGGTACACAGTAATCTGAATTCCCTAGCTAAGGAGAGGAGGCCAAATAGTATCATAGGTTTTGGTAACTATTCATGGCAGGGCTTCAGCTGTCTCCCCTTACTGTGAGTTCTCTGCAGTTGGTTTTTCTTTCCATGTCTATCTTCGAGAGATGGATTTTTTTTTTTCCAAAAATTAAAAACATGTGACAACAGTCAGCTCGGCACATTTGCCAAGAGCAAAATGTAGTGAGAACCAAGAGTAAGATTAATTAATTTAGGTGCATATGCTGATGAATCAGAAGGAGTTATCCAAACAGTTTAAGAACAAGTTGGTCTGTATTTCCAGTAAGAAAATAAAAACAAACTATATACCCCTCCCACATTTCTGCTTTAAGTATATCTTAATAAAATCCAGTATAAATATGTAATGGGATAATGATCTCTGAATTTTGGTCCACTAATCATTTTCCTGAAGTGTTTAGAGTATTCTAGAGTGTGGAAGTTCTAAAAACTTTTTTGTCGTTGTTTCAATAATGAAAACAAGGGAGCTAAAACTCTTCATTGGTAACACTGGCTGGGGGTCATTTAAAATACTTAAATTGAGATGAAATTCACATTTTTTTTACAGGAGCAGATCTGAGAGAAAACACGTCTCTATGTTGAAGTGCATGTTCAACAATGCATTGAGTTTATATTTTCCAGCCATTGGTGACACCTGAGAGGAAGCTCTGACCAAATGACAGTGACTGTGGCCACAGAGAATCTGTTTCTGTTTTCTAGTAAAAAAAAAAAAAGGTGAACGATAATCAATCAAGACAAAACGATTGTTCAAAGTAAATGAGTTTTGATTGTAGCTGTTAGGTTATCTTAATTAGGTTATGGCATTGCTGTGTGGCCCATTTTAGGGTGGGTATGGAAGATAGATGCTTTGTTTGAATAATGAATGCCTAGAATAGAATTTCAGCCCCACCCTCCTTTCTCCATTCTAAGGACCGAATCCAGGGTCTCATATGTGCTGGGTAAACAAAAATGGCTTACAACTAGTTTTTGGTCCACTTCTTCCTGAAGGCTTCTTAATGCCTACTTCTTCCTATTTTCCCATGGTGGATGGGAAGATGAGGAAGGGGGGGGAGGGAACTGAAGAGGTGCTACATTATTCACCGGTATTATGTCTTTACCCACGAAACCCATTCTCAGTGACACAGTTGTTCCATTTCACCTTCTCCCCCTAGACTCACACATCAAACGTTCTTAACGGTTATGGAGACAACTGGAGCTAACAGATGATCTCTTGTAGATAGGGCAGGGGAACGAGCTGGCTCCTTAATTGGGCCCTGAAATTTTTCCATCCCACCTTGGGCAGTTTACTGTATGGCTTGCCAAACTTTAAAGCTATTATAACTAGTTTCACACAGATGCCAGACAAAACAGACAAGAAATTAATTGGAATGATCACAAATACATTCCTTCTGAATAAATTAAACAAACTGGCCGGGGCTAGGAGACATTTAAAGTAGGAAACCTGAAACTAATCAATCAAAACACGTTTAATTCTTTATGATGTTACAGTTGAGAGATATTTCACTTTATTAATAATAGAAAAATTACCTAGGGGTGAGGGATGGGGAGGTTTGATGGAATTCTGAGGGTTTTATTTTTATTTATTTATTTATTTTTGCCTTGTTGAAGAGAACTGCCTAAGGTAATGGTCTGACTTTTTGGCTTCTTTTGGTTTAAAAAATATTATTATTGTTTTAAGTGATAAGAGTTAAAAGTCTTTTAGTGAGGATTCAAACTATTGGCTCAGCTTTTAAATTATAATATTGAACAAATCAAAGTAGAAGTGTAAAAGCCCAGAACAATATTCAGAGATGAGGGCTTTGGTCAGATGTTAGACAAACTATCCAAACAGCTGGAAAAGATGTTGATTCTCCCTGGGAGATTTGTAATGTATTTGACTCATGTTTTCATGGAGCTGTAGCCTGTCCTAGGGGGTTTGAAAGAGAGAAATCTTGCCAAGAACTTTATCTGGAAAATGATAGTATTTTACCAGCTTTCCAATTAGACAACAAAAGAACTTTAAAAAAAAAAATACTCAGAATCAGTGAATGCTCTCTCTGTAGCAGCAGCACTTCAGGTTGGCCGTTCAGACGTGGCTAAGAGAACCATTCCTATATATTTCCTTATATAGGATGATGTCTTAAAGATGTATTCAATCTTAAATACAATGTGACGTGATTAAAAAGCGAGCGAGCAAGAGCGAGTGTGTGTGTGTGTGTGTGTGTGAGAGAGAGAGAGAGAGAGAGAGAAAGAGAGAGAGAGAGAGAGAGAGAGCGAGAGAGAGAGAGAGAGAGAGAGAGAGAGAGAGAGAGAGAGAGAGAGGGAGAGAGCATTCATAACTGGAGTTGGATGGTATGCTACACCTCATGTACAGTACACACAGTGAGTTCAAGAGCCAGCCTCCTTATGCACGCCTGGGCATAGCTGCAGCTGGTAAGTATTGGATGCTGAGAGGCCAGGAAGGGAAGATGCGGTAACTGAATTCCTGATGAAGTGATGCAATCTTCAGGGCTAAACAGCCTCATATAGGCTTTGTCCCTTTGAAAAAAGTTTTTTTTTTTTTGTTTTTTTTTTTTTTTAAATTACTTGCTTTATCCATGACTGTAATCGTCATTGTATCAAATCAGGCTCAAAGATAGAATCACCTATTACCCATACTGAATTGCTTATGGATGAAATGGTAAGATTTTGGGGATGTGCTTCAAAACAAGCCAGTGTGGGGTCAGGAATACCTAGGAATAGAGATGACAGAAAACTATCTAGGAGCTGTTGAGTGGGTGATGGATATGTAGGGTATTATACTATTGTCTCCACTTTTATAAATGCTTGGAATTTTCTATGATGCAGTTTTTAAAAAGCTAGAAGGAAAAAAAATAAGAATATAAGAAAAATTACTAGTTGGCACAGAAGTGTAAATATTTAGAAAAAGCAAGCTTTCCTCATGTTAAAAAAATTTCTGGTGATTTTCACCAAAGTGACAGTTATCATTGCTTTCTCCCCTCCAAAAACCACCTTCCTTATTTGGGTCCATATTTTTTTAAGATCACAATCGACGAGATTAATTTTGCTTCCTACTAGTGCATTACTGAATTTGAGTCAAGGTGACTTGGATTTGAAGGTCTCCAGTTTGATCGCTTTTTAACCATATTACTTTGAACAAGTCATTTAATTTTTCCAGACAGAGTACAGGCATCTCCTGTCCTTACTTCATACAGTATTATATAAACATGTGGCTGAGCCAGAGGAGGGAGGGAGAGAGAGAGAGAGAGAGAGAGAGAGAGAGAGAGAGAGTGTGTGTGTGTGTGTGTGTGAGAGAGAGAGAGAGAGAGAGATGGGGATGGTTAACAGTTGGGTTGGCCAACAGAATATAAAACAGCATAGTTGTGGTGTCTTATCATTAGAGATTTTAGACCCAGAGACCCCAGTGCTCTAACACACTTTTGAACAGCTTTAGAGAAATCTCTGGTCAAGGCATTTTCTATGGATGATGAAGAAAGAACCTTTCAGTGGGCAACACATGTATGGAGAAGATCTCATTCTTCAGCTGCAATATTGCACCAGATGCCAGTATCAGAATACAGCAGCACGCACTACACACAGTGCATGGTTTTTGCTTCAGGTCCTGGCAGTGAGAGCCCAGCACGAATGCTTCCATGCTGCTAATGTTTTCAATGATCTAAAATATCTCTGAAGTAAGATGTAGACATTCCCTCTATCACATGTAGACTCTTTGTACCACTGTGATGCCACTGGGAAAAATAACTGCTCATAAAAAAAGAGGCTGTGGTGTTTTGAATGGGGATGGCCCCGCCCCAATAGGCTCATAGACTTGAAGACTTTATCATGGGAAGGGATTTAAATTTTAAAGGATTAGGGGGTGTGGCCTTATTAGAGGAAGTGATACTACAATGGGCTTTGAGGTTTCAAAGTTTCTCTCTTCTTGCTGCATGCTGTTCTGGACAGAGAATTCGCAGTTACTACCTCCAGGACCATGCTGCCTTGCTCCCAGCCAGGATGATAATGGACTAAACCTCTGAACTGTAAGCAATCCCCAATTAAATGTTTTGTTTTGTAAGAGTTGCTGTGGTATCTCTTCACAGCAATAGAATACCGACTAACACACAGGCATGTAAAAAAAGCAGGGGTGAGTGGGTCACTAATCATGAACATGGTAATAATGGCTAAAGGACCACCACTGCTCAAGATCACACAACCAAGAGCAATGCACACTGCAAGAATTTACATTGGATTTAAGTTTTCTTTAGAAATTTTAGTATCACAAAATACATATAAACTTAAGTTAACTAATTCTAATAGTCTAGTTTTTCTGAGGTATTATAAACTGAGATGACAGTTATTTTTAGTATATTTAAATGATGCCAAGGTATTTCCAATTAATTTTCCCTTTTCTGTTTGTAAAAAAAAATCTTAACATTTTTAGCTGGATCAAACATTTCATAAATCCAAGCTTCAAGTTTTGTGAATAAGTAAAGATTATTTTTTTTCCAGGACCACAACTGAATGGGTCACTTTGAAGCAAGCCACACAATACTAAGGCTAAGCAGCAAACATTTCCATCCCTTCCAACTACATCCCGTTAGGGGGTTATTAATGGAACAGAATCAGACTTTAAAAAGACATGACTGGTAATAAAAGTTTGAACTGTAAATCACTGTCCAAATTTTAATAGCAAAGAACATAACCTGATAACTCCAAAGCTACTGAGACAAAACACACAATTCATAAAATAGTAGCTTTGACATTAGCAAAGCTATGCAAAAGATCTGCTTTTAAAGGATGTCTTCTTCAACTTTTAAATGAAAAGCAGGGTTTCTTTCTATGCTGTGAGCTATAGCTAAATTCTGAAGCTATATTTTTAAATACATAGGGTTCAAATATATAGCAGAAACTCTTTCTACATAAGGAATAAAGCAGATCTTGACTTCTAAAAGTTCACAAATGAAACAAAACAAGTTTGGAAACCAAATATATCAGGTGATTAAAAATTAATAGGGTGGAGTTAACGAAGCTAATGGTTTGTAACCCACTAAACAACAAGTTCTCTTGATACTACCCTGATAGCTTATAGAATGGTAATAATAGAGATGAGTTTTACCTGGTTTAATGTCTCCCATTAAGAAGGAGAGACTGTTGTATGGCATTCTTTTAAATCAACTGGGAAAGTCACATAATTCGATGAAAACTAAGTTCAGAGTATTTATATACCTGGCTCAGCTTTGTCTAAATTCATAGTAGATAGCCAAATGTGTAAAACACATTTAAAGTAATAAAGCATCTGTTTCCATTTTGCATTTTTTCCTCCCTCCCTGCATCAATCAAGGCTATGATGCTGCTGTCTGAGGAACGAGAGCAGCGCTGGGCTTTATCTTTCTCTCTTCGGGAACCTTCTTTCACCTCCAACCGGTGGCCTGGTGGCCCGGCACCCTCTGGCTACACCATGTCCCTTTTGCTTACCTCTTCACGGTGGCATCCAAGGCTTGTTCCTGAGCCCTCTCCTGAGCCCTCCCTCTTCTACTGCTTCCCAGGCCTTGCCTGCCCATTCCATCTCTCTCCATTGCGAGACCAACTGAGAGGTCCCAAGCTGCAGCCTAAGGCAATGTGTGGACTTTCTTTGAAAGTACCTTTACTATGACTGCTCTGGTCTACACACAACCATCTCCAGTCTGTTTTGTCAATAGCCTTTTGATTGGTCTCCTGGCTTCTAGTCTTCTTCCCATAGGCCACACACCACACACCACACAGAGACCCTGAGATCTATTTAGCCCACATGCCAGCTCATGTGACTCCTCTGTTTACAATCCCACAAAGGACCTCCACATCAGTCAAAACCTAAATCCCGCCACATTAAGGCTCTTCTCTTTCCTCTCCTTTAACTTCTCAGACTTGACCAATCTTGCTATTTTAATGCTGCAGGTGTGCCTGGGCTTCAGGCTGGAAGTACTCCACATCTGGGCTCTGTACCAGAGTCTGGCTGTAAGTGAGGTCAGTTCTGATGGGCTCCCCATCTCTAAGCATGTCCTCTAACTGCCGAGACCCCGCTCTTCCTAGTCTTCTCCAAGTGACTTATCTTACTAATTCCACACCCTTTGGCCTTCATGTGCTAGTCCTGTGTTTATAACTGTGGCTCTGAAGTAGAACACATGAGGAAAGGAGTTTTATACATGTCCCGTAAGTAAGCATGAGTGCCGAGATAGAAGTGTTCCCCAGATGGGCTACACTACAGCTATATGGTGGATAAATAAAAATTGTTTAGAGCATAAATGGCAATAATCTAAATAGTCAGGAGCCCTGTATAAATAATCCTGAGCAGGTCCTTTCGTGCTCCCTGATCTAAGCCTATGAAGCCTCGGATCACACAGAAACCTGACGACATAAAGAAGATCTCAGCTGGGAGATCCTGGGGGGGAGCCCGGAAGTGACAAACAGGAGTATTTGCTGTCAGCCATGTCACTGATGGATTCCAACCCCGCCCTTTTGAACACTAATGCTGTAAGAAACACTGCGTGCAAGGTAGACTTCCTTTTTCCTAAAGCCAACCACACACTGACTTTCTAACTTGCACTGGACACAGCGTTCCCTTCAGCAAGGTGCTGTCACCGGTCTACTTCTTGGCAGGTTGCCTTCCAACCCTATCATGCTGTCCATATTGAGAAAAACTGAGCTGAGGCACCGGAAGCTAAGAGGCTGTAAGCGCTGGGGAACGCCAAATGCGTCTTAATCTAAGAGAATTAAAACGTTGTTTTATAAAGCCACAAGCTGAGTATTTTCTTCAATAATATGCCCGAAGGTAATAATATATGAAGTATGCCCTGCCCCTTTGAGGAATTTCGCGGGGCATTTTGGAAGACGTAAATTATTTTTAATGCAAACAAATGTGCCTTAGTGCTCCATGTTTCCAATGCTTGGAAACAATGTATCTGTGAGAAAAGATCAGAGGCTGACTTCAGAGGCTCTTGCTTAGGCTTGTTCTAGCAGAATAAATTAGCAATGCAACATCATTTGTTTATTTAATTTCCCTTATTTACTCATAAGTTCACTCCCTCAACAAACAAATGACTAGGGAACAGGCACTGTTTTAGCAGTTAACAAAATGAACAGAAGCTACACGGAAGCTGATGCAGCTTAGCCGGCGACTCCATTATTGGATTTAGTGACTCAGTCTGTGCTTTGTTGGGCCCAGACCATTTCAGGCGACTGTAGCTCCAGAACTGATTAAAGTCTGTCTGAATTCTCAGAGGGTCCCTAATAGTATCACGCGTGTTCTCACAAGTTACAAAACAACAACAACAACAACCACCCACCCACCAACACCTTCTAGCTTCTTTAAAAAAAAAAAAAAAGATTTATTTTATTTATATGAGCACACTGTAGCTGTCTTCAGACACACCAGAAGAGGGCACTGGATCCCATCACAGATAGTTGTGAGCTATCATGTGGTTGCTGGGTTTTGAACTCAGGACCTCTGGAAGAGCAGTCAGTGCTCTTAACCACTGAGCCATCTCTCCAGTTCAACCTTCTAGCTTCTTTACTTCCTCCTTTTTCCTTCTACCTGGAAAGATATGCAGCCACAGGTGCACAGGTATGCCAGCAGCATCAGAGGACATCTGGTTGTGCATCTCAGAGGTCATCAAGGAGCTGCCCAAAAGCAGACCCTGAGAGTTCTGGGAGGTCACTGGATTGAGTGGGGACAGTAGGGACTTTACTCCCAAGGAACCAATAATCTCTGATCCAACCTACATATGTAATCCTTTTGGCCAGACAGGGGTAGGGCACACCTTTAATCCCAGCACTGGGGAGGCAGAGGCAGATGGATCTCTGTGTTTGAGTCCAGCCTGGTCTGTGAAGTTCTGAGACAGCTAGGACTACATGGAGAAACAGAAACAATAGTAATGATTGTAAAAGTAACCCCAGTACTGTTTAATCTTTTCTCCACACCAGTTCACAAGTGTGAGAAATGAGGCAGATAGGAGCTATCCTGGGAGATACACCAGCAGCTTCCAGTGAGCCACCAGTCTCTGCCACCTGGAGCTTCATGTGGGGGAAGGTTTCACAGTCTGACCATGCATTCTGAGAGAGCTGGCTGCAAAGCCCCTGCTGAGAGTTTCTCCCTGTTATATTATAGTCCTGATAATTTCATGATGATCCCAGCTTTCAGGGATCAACCAAAATCCTTGGTTGGTGCTGCATCTGCCCATCACATGGGCCACACCCAAGGCATAGCACTCTGAGGGCTGTGAGATGCCTGGTGTCTAATTCTGTCCCGTCTCATGTCAATGTTCAACAGCTTCATTCTGTAAAAGAGACGAGGAGCGCCTATGCGCATGGGGTGTGGCAATGCTAAGTGTCTTATTGAGAAAGAGTTTGAAAATGAAAAGAACTGAAGGAAAAGTGTCTACATGATCCCTCTGGGACAGGACTTAAGCCAGCTGAGACACAAGCAGCCACAGGGCCTGCAGGTGGGTGGGGAATGGAACATGTTGACCTGCCCTGCCCACGGCTGCTGATAGGTCTAGGAACATCAGTACAGCTGTTTGGCCGGAATCCCTGGCTCTACATAGGTTGTCTGGCTGTGGAACTTGAATAATAAAAATGGTAAAAAAAAAAAAGCATATGACGAGGCCACGCCTTTCTGTCAAGAAGGCTTATCCACTACCACACCGAAGCGTTAGTGTCTTGGACTTAGACTGTGTGTGATCATATATGCAGGAAAGAAGCAGTCTGCTTGATCTTACCATCCTCACAGACAAGAGTTGGGCACTCTTCCTGTCCTATGTACTGGGCTGACGTTGCAGAAATAGAAACCTAACAACCCTTGCAGAGGGTCTGGTGCAAGGAGCGCCCACTAGGGTAGGGGTTGGATGTGAAGTGCCAGACGCATCAGGACTGAGTAGAGTAACATGGGTATGCACATGGAGGGACCAGGGGATGACATGACCCATTTGGAAAGCTGCAGTGCCTCACTAGCTGTCACATGTCATGAGCCAGAGTAGCCAGGGACACAGGAGGAGGGCAGGGGTAGGTCACAGAGGGAGGGCCATCTGTGCTGTGCCAAAGAATGTGAACTTTTATACTTTGGGACATGAGGAGTCACTGCACAATTTTAAGCAGGCAACTGATAAGAACAGATTTCCAGTGTGTATGTGTGTGTGTGTGGTGGTGGTGGGGGGGGAAGGCTTGGGAAAACGTGGCGAGCACGAGGCTAGCTCGGCCTGAGACAGCAGACAAGATGACTGGTCCAAGACACTGCTTGACACATGGAAGGGCCAAGTCAATGGAACTGGACAGACAGGACCGAAGCAAGAACAGCAACCGTGACACACCCATTCAAGACTCTTCCAGTGTTGAGCTGAAGGTGATGGTGGTGGTGTAGCAAGGTTGGTATTCAGAAGGAAAACCGTGTATTCAGGAAAGAGGCTGCCAGGCGAAGCAACAGCAGGCCAGTGCTACTTAAAGCCAGAGGACTAGGATCAATCATTTGGATGGATGATGGATACAAGCAGGATGATGGACTCCAACAGAAATTAACTTCCCACTTCGTCTCTGCGGGAGCCTTCCTAGGGTGACTGGATGGGGGTGCAAATAAGATACTTTGTATCTTTCATCTTAAGAGTCTAAATACTTTGTAAAAGTCCACATCACATCGCAGAGCAAGAAAATGAGTATAGAGTAAATAATATTTTTGTTATGTAGGCGACAAATCAAAAATTTATTACTGATAAATTAACAAAGTAAATACTGATAAATTCATTACATAAGCACATGCACTCAAAACAACACCAACTACTGCTTCCTTTTCATTATGAATTCAGTTTAGCTGTCTTCTACACATAGTGGTTTATCCCATTTAGAGATATAGGCACCAAGGACTTCATCTGTAAGGTTAATTATTGCTTAACTGGAAAACATTCCCATCAAGTCTGTGTCATGAATACCCCTGGGTCTTAGTGTTTATGGAATTAGAGATCAATATAATCTCAGAACCTAAGTCCACAGAACTTTTGCCAAAATAAACTAACCTGATTGATTGACCCCAGTGATAGAGGAGATCATATTTTGGAAGATGCTATCATAAAATATAAGTATTTCAGACCCAGGCTCTTTGATGATGAAATTAGAGAAGAAAAGGCCTTATCAAGTCACTGGAAGAAAGGTCTGAGAACAATGAATTCCAGCCAGGAGAATCAGGTTCTGTGTCATGCTTCCACTGGTGCCCAAGGTCACCTTGGGCAGGCCGCACCCCGTGCTCCCTTTACTCGTTTTCTATCCTCTGTCTCCACGTGGACTTTTAAGAAGTATTTATACTCTTAAGATGAAAGATACAAAGTATGCCACTTAAGTGGAATGTCTGAGTCACTTCACCCAGAATAGGAGGAGGGAGCCACGACCATCCAGCATACCGACTATCTTTATCTGGGGGGGTGCTGTTTCCCAGACTCTATGTCAACAAAGGGACCCGGTCACCTGGGCTACCTGTTTCCCAACACTTCAATGTAAAAAAGGAAAGTGGAAAAAGAAACTTGGGGTGGGGTAGAGTGGGGGTGGTGGTGATATGACTGAATCCAACACGTGATCTGTATCTCCAGAGGATGTCTAAAGCTCAGAGTTTATTACAAAGTCAGAAATGCTTGCGAGTCAATTTGCAATTTGTTTTTAAATAATCACATGGCAGTCATATATTTTCACATATATTTAAGGTTCTGGGATCTGTATGTGTGAGACGGCACCTCAGTCAAGGCAGCTATTAGATTTGTAATGAGAACAAGAGTCTTAATGCTCCAGCTGCGGTGGGAAGGCTGACTGGTCAGCAGACGGTCTTCTTGCCTTCGCTGAAATTGTTTTTTGCTCCCCCTCTACCCCCTATTTCATTCACTTGTCACAGAAAATGAAAGAAAACTCTGAGGCAAGGAGAATGTTAAAGTCCAGGATTCTTTGAAAATTTCAAGCATGCTATTCTATACAGAGAAAGGCCCCTTCCCCTTACATAGAAAGCGACATAAAGCGGAGTCCACAACCACCCAAGATCCAGCTCCTCACCCGATAAAGGGGCTAAGGAAAGTGTCCTTATAACAATGTATCTAAACTTGCCTTAGTGGATAAAGTGTTTTGTAAAACACAAGGTGCTGTCCAAGTAGCAAGTGGTTTAGATTTGTAGGGGTGGAATACTAATTTCCAGAACCACCCAGGCATGGCCACATTAAGGCTTGTCTAGCGAGTGAGTCAGGAGACTGAATTTTACTGTGGGGCTCTTGCCATTTCTTGAGCACTGCCTGTTCTAAGTCAGGTTTTCAGAATAGCACATCTAGAGGTGGGCGACACTGATGTCAACAAGAGAAGAAAACATCCTCAGTTACAAACTCTGCCTTTTGCAGATCCTCCAGCCTCTGCAAACACTGCGGCTCCTAGTGTGCACCTCCTTTAATTTTTGTCTTTAACGGGGACCTGGCCCTGATGCAGCACTGGAGAGAGAAGGGAGTTCTGTGTGGCCTGATTCTGAAATGTCCCTTCACCACGGTACCAACAGTGCTTCCTATGGCAAGAGCAAGCACTCAAAACCCAGAGAATTCTCCTCAGAACGAAAATCCTTCAGAACCTACCTGGTGACTTGACTTCTTTGGCACAATTTAAAGTCCTGATCCTTGCTTCTTTCAACTGTTGTTTTGACTTACAGTTTATTTTCTTTGGACTCAATTGATTCTACTGTCTGAAATCTGGATTAAAAGACACAATACCCAAAGGGCTGTAGTATGTGTGGGGATAGGGTGGGATGGGAAGGGAGATGTGTAAATGGCCAGAGATTGGGTCCCTGACAGCTTTCCAACTTTCTTTTTCTTGAGACAGGACCTTTCTTAAACATGGAGCTAATGATTAGGGCAGGACTATCTGACCACTGAGAACCAGAGAGCTGTGTGTCTGTTTCTCCGAGGTTAGCATTAGAGTCCTATGTGATCATGCCTATTTACCCAGGTTTGGAGGATCTGAGCTCAGGACCTCACACCTGTGTAGCAATCATTTTATTAACTGAGCCATCCCCCAAGTTGATCTTGCTTTTTCTTTGTTTCCCCCACACCCATCTTATATACCCTAGGCTAGCCTCAAGCACCCTATGCAGCCAAGAATGATCTTGAGTCTTCTTTCCCCCTTCTGCCAAGTGCTAGGATTGCAGGTGTGCACTGCAACATCCGCCTTACTTCCGCCTTTCCCTGTTGATCTTCCTGTGGCCACTTTGTAACTGTACCAAAGCTCCTCACAGGTACGCACTACATTCTATCTATTTTTCTATTTCTCTGTTTCCCAATAGCTTGAAAACTAATATCCAGTCACTCTTCAAAGGAGCATCTGTGTGTTGCCAGGAACATGTGGAGAACTCAGTTTACATTTGCTACTCCTTATGATATGGACGTTATGGTGTTCTCATTATTTCACAGATGAGGAAAGGAGTCACGCAACTAACGAGTGGCTAATAGACGCTTCAGGCAGAGATTTTTGAAGCAGAAGACCTAATTTTCAGTCAGAATTTTAAGTGCTATACTATGTCTACCTAGAATAGAAGCATGGTTGTTTTTGTACTCCTTAGAAGAAATTTATAGTTAAATGAGAAAGGCGTTGGATAGAGAGATATTAAAAAGTTATCCAGAATCTATACTTGCTTAACTTCAGTTGCCTTAACTTTACTAAGTAAGGGCATACACACAGCAAGAATTTGACATGTAAGAGAAGACATTAGTGGCAGGTTTAGATTACAGCAGTGAATCTTTTCTCCTAAAAAAAAAGGTGTGTTTAAGGAAAAGCAAACTCCCATGACAAAGCACTCAGGCATATTGAAGGCCCTTCCTAGAAAGGCCCTACATCATTGGGCGTGGGAAATAAGTAGCCGGGCACACCCGTGTATGGGAATGGAGTGGTTCAGATAGTCCTCAGTTAGTTACTGTTCTCCTTGTGATAAAACATCTGATGAAAAGTGACTCCAGAAAAGGAAGGTTTATTCTGGCTTAAGGTCCGAGGCCGGGGAAGTCATGGAGGCAGGAGTATTTGACCGGCGGTCACCCTGCACCCACAGTGAGGAGACAAGATAAATTCATGTGCCCAGGTCGGCTTCCTTCCACTCATTCCTGAACCACACAGTCTGTGGGACAGTGTTGTTCACAGCTAGGGTCACTTGTCCCACTTCAAGGACCCCAGCCTAGAAGCTCCCTCACAGACACGCCAGAAGTTTGCCTCCTGGGTGATTCTAAGTCCTGTCAAACTGACAACTAGTACCCCAAACTACAGACCTCAATTGCTCCTCCATCAACTGGTGACCTCATAACGTCAGAAAAGAATCTTCAAGGAAAAGAAACTGTACCCCTGTACCCGGGGGTGGGGGGTGGGGAAATTAGACATTTTCCTGCCTGTCCGTCATGATTTTTCTGGTTAACTGTCCCGGTGAAGAATGAGATGAAAATATCAGTGACAAGAGTGGGAGCAGAGCCAGGTATGGTAGCTCATGCCTTTAGTCCTAGCACTGGGGAGGCAGAGACAGGCAGAACTCTGTGAGAGGCTAGCCTGTTCTTAAGGGTGAGAATCCAGTGTCTGACTCTTTTTGGACATTGTCAGGACGCAGGAAGCCATCTACAAATAGGGGTTGAAAACACTATTTCTAAACACTCGTATTTCGAAAGACGCATATGACACTGGTTATAATATCCATAAGAACTCATGAGAAAACATGAAGCATTCTCCACAGACAGATAAGAGGCCTGGACTTCTCCTTGTAGGGATAAAGAAGGTATCTGAGACATAAGCACAGACGGGTTTCCGGACTCAGGCAAGCAAGCCAGGAAAGAGCAACAGGAAGGTAGGCCCCGGCGCAGCCGAGGGAAAGCCAGCAAGTCTTACGTTTTCTGTTTTCCAACACTGCTTCAGCTTGTCACACTCGGGTTTTTATTGGCCCATTTTAATTTTCTTGGGACAAAACATCCAGTTCGTAACAGCCAACTGTTTTATACCGTCGAGTACATGATAGTCATGTCTGAGGGATGACTGTGGTGTACAGCTGGGGAAACAAACTCAAGAATTGAATCTTCTGGATCCCTAAAAACCTAAAATTAGAACTCAGTGCAGCTCACTGCTCCCTGGTTTATACCTAAAGAGATCAACACTCAGCAGAGATGGCTACATACTTCACGTTTATCACAGCACGACTGTCAAGGCACGGTATCCACTTGTGTGCTCACGAACAGGTAACCAGATAAAGGCTAGATCTACACAACAGTCGTCAGCCAGAGAGAAACCATGGGATGGGATCAACAGGAGGTCACACTAAGCAACAGGAAACAGACTAATAAAGAGACGGATCACATTTTCTCTCATAGATGCAGTCTAGACCCGGAAAGAGATATTCATTGTGTGTGTGTGTGTGTGTGTGTGTGTGTGTGTGAGTGAAAAGCCAGGGAGGGGAGTACAAGAGTGTAAATGATCAGCATATATATCAGATGCAAGTAGGAAAAAGTCACAAGAAACCCATTATTTATCCAATCAGTGTATGGTGAACTGGGGGGTGGGGGGGACACAAGAATTGGGTTCCTGAAAAGATGACCTCATGTTTTAGTATTTCTGGGAAGCATGGCTAAGTTATCACAAATGAAAGACTTAATAACCTGTAATCATTCCAGATATGCAATGTAACTGCCTTCACAGTTACAGGACAGTGGGTCTTCCTGTCTTGGTGCACTGGATGATATCATGTTCATTATAAATAGAAGACAATGGAACACTTCCTGAGATAGATGATTCTAAAAGGACGTGAATACTCAGTGTTGTTCAGGGAATTGTTAGGTTCTTGCTTTTTAGAGATTATTTATTTGTGTGTGTGTGTGTGTGTGTGTGTGTGTGTGTGTGAGAGAGAGAGAGAGAGAGAGAGAGACAGAGAGACAGAGAGACAGAGAGAGAGAGACAGAGATATAGGGAGACAGAGACACAGAGAAAATATGTAACATAAAACTAATATATAATTTTAAAAAATCTGTTTTCAAGATCATTAACTGACTCAATGCTTTTGGACCACAAGAGACTTAAGAGAACTTAGATTTGCACTCTGGACATCCTCTCCAGACTGATGACAGTTTCTCCATTTTCAGTTGGGGGCAGGTCAAGGGAGGCCACTTAATTTGTGCCATCTCAGCGAACGTTCTTTCTCTTTGAAGAACGTCAGGGGAGGTGCGTTCTAGTTCACCCTGCTTCTAACTGCTCCATCTTGACAATTTGCATTTTATTTTGGACCAGGGCATCTGTAATGGTAAATTGGTCTGCTGTCTTTAATCTGGGACCAGCAGCAAATCATTTTTAATAGCCCTTAATTCCCGGTCTAATGAGATATCTGAATTCAGCAGTGACTCAAACATGTACTGCCGAAGGGTAGGGTGGGTGATGATTCACAAAGGAGAGACGGAAGGAAGAAAGCCATTAGGTAACCTTAGGCAGCCTCTACTAGGCTCCCTCCGCATGCCTCCCCAGAGCACAGCTTCTAGAAGCAGTGCCCTCCATTTTCTACTTGTCTGACAGACGTAACCACAGGCCTTTCTCATAGGGTGTGCATCACCCCAGGTCCACCCCCACCCAGTTCTCTCCCAGCTCCCAAATATTTGGTCCTAGCTGTCCACAAACACTCATGTATTTAGAGAATTGATAGCAAGAAAAGAAACTAGAACACCGCATTTAAAGAATCTCAGTCTTTGCCATAAGAACTGAAAAAGGCCTCCCGGCCGGGGCCTCACTCACTTCAGAGTCCTCTCTGTGTTTTTACTTCTTCCTTCCATCTTGTTCTCTTCCCGCTGCTTTCCCTTGGCCTCTCTCCAGCTGTTCCACATGTGGAGCCGAGTTTCTCATGGCACAGACAATTGGTCTTGGTGTGATCTTACATGAAATGCTGGATCCCGGGTCTTTCCCTTGCCCTCCCTCGCTCTTCTTCCCCTTTCTCCTTCCCTTCTCCCCTCCCCTCTTCATCACAGAAACTCTGTTTTGAACATTACAGACATTATATTCTGAAGAGATGTCCTTCAGTTCAATTCACTTTAATCTACAGTGCACAAGAATAATGGTAGTGGCAAAAGTCTTCCTGGAGGCCTTAAAGCTCACATAGCTAACACTGCGACGTAGATTTCCACGCTTCCCCTTGCTCATGCGCTAACACCATCAACATCAGTATCAGCTTCCAACTCTTAAGAAGGTCACCATAGGAGACAGAGGGGACAGCTAGGCGGTTAGAAGTACATGCACTCCTGTACATATGCATGCATATGTATGTGTACATACATATTAATAAATAATATAATAATAGATATTAATAAACTAACTTCAAAAATGTTGCTAGTTAATTCCATTTATTTCCTTTTTATTTATTTGTCTGTATGTGATTACTCCACATAGCTACCAGTGGCTAACTGGCCTTTTCCAATTTTCTGTCAAATGTATTCTTTAACTAAATTTTTTGGCTATTTTTTCTTTTCTTTTTTTTTAAAGACTTATTCATTTTATTTATTATATGTGAGTACATTGTAGCTGCCTTCAGACACTCCAGAAGAGAGGTCATCAGATCTTGTTACAGATGGTTGTGAGCCATCATGTGGTTGCTGAGATTTGAACTCAGGACCTTTAGAAGAGCAGTCGGTGCTCTTAACCGCTGAGCCATCTCTCCAGCCCCTATTTTTTCTTTTTAAAATCACCATTAAAGCAACAGTAAATTTTTAGTCTTTTGCCAAAATGATTCTCATGATTTCTTCAAGACCCAGAAGTGGGAAGAGACTGGGTTTGTAGCTAGGCTAGGCTGCTACTTTCTTTAATTACAGGGATTGCCTACCAACTTTCCCTTGCACATGTAAAATCCAGCTCCACTGACAGCAGGACCCCCTTGAGGAGGTCTTTTCTTCTAATGTTAGGGATTTCCCAAGAACGGAACATGAAGTTTAGCCCACCTCCTTATGGGGGATGGGAGGAGTACAAGCATTACCCTGACAACTTCAGGGTGCTCCCCTCACTGCAGAAACCAACTTCATCCCATGCCACTGTCTGCACCAACCACGCTTAATGTATGTACACTTTAATGTCATATACCCAGCACCACGCCCCATCTTCCTGGCCTTCTCGCCTTACAAAACAACAGTCTTAAGTAGTAATTCTCCATTTCTTTCACTCTTAGCCTCTGGTAGTCTCCATTCTTATTTCTTAGATGTGTCCCTACACTTGAGAATCACAGATAAGGGGAAATGATAGAAATAGGAGACCAGACACTAGGCAGGCTGTTTTAGGGCCAGGGACCTTGATTCTTGTCAAAAGCGTGTCTCTGTCAGAAGCAAGAAAAATCCTTTGCTTTGTCCAGAGAGGCCGAAGTGTTTGAGGCTCTGGTCTTGGGTTTGGTGTCTTGTCATCTTTCTTTTGCACAGCTGCCTGGGAGCTACAGTGACAGTGTGACAGGATCTCCAGTCCAGCTGACGCCACCATCCGTTTGCACATTTTTAGCTGTTATGACGAATGGGGCTCTGAACACAGGTATACAACACTCCTGCTCTTAAATGGCATTTTCAAACACACATAAAGGTAGAATGCATAATATAAGTGGACCCATGTACTCAAGATCATCCCCCCAGTCCCAGGTCTCCAGATTTCAAAGAGGCAAAGGTGGCTCAGTCTCTGATGCTCCCGTGCGACTGGGAAATGAACTCCATTGTGACAAGTCTTTGGGTCTCATCACACTAATCTCTTGTAACCACAGAATTTAGAAAGCATGTCCTCCTCCAGTTTACAATTCTGATTGCAGATTCTCCACTCTCCAATCCCCAAGGCAGGGTGGCCTGTATCTCAGCCTGGCCTCAAATCTCAAACCTGCTATCCAACCCAGGATGATTGTGAACTGCTGATGTCCCTGCCTGCCCCTCTCCAGGGCTGTGACGGCAGGTGTGCCACCATGCTGTGGTAATACAGTGCAGGGTTGGGACCCAGGACTTCCTATCACACCACGCAAGCATGCAGCCAATGGAGCTATGCTGTTGCGGTGAGAAATTCTAAGTAAACGGAAACAGCAGCATCCTTCAGCTTATTCTGATGGTGTCCATTCATTCTTGCATGTGGACTTTTATTTTAGTCTTCAAAATGCACAACACAAATAAATGAGATGCTCTGGGGGGGGATTAAAGCTAGAAAAGAAACAAACAAGCAAGCAAGCAAACAAACAAACAAACAGAAATGAACGTAAACAGACCAGGTAGGTAAATTATTACTTGAGGAAGCTATACCACCGGTCCTACAAAACCTGTACAAAGCCCTTGAGGATCTAACAGGAAGACGATGACACCTGCCTGCCTGCCTGCCTGCCTGCATGGTGGGCTGTGCAATCTGACCTGGCAAGGATTCCACTCTTACCACCCACTAAGCAAAGGAGTTCACACCCTTGGATCTCATTTTCTGCCTCTGTGAAATGGAGAGAATAAAACATACATTGTTCAGCTAATGAAGGATAAAAGATAATGTTTCAAAATGACCTGGCACATGAGATAGCAGCATGAGTCTAGGAGTGTATGTTGAATGCACACACCGTGAGATTCATGCATGGTTATCTTAAAAGTCACTAAAAGGCAATTCTTAGGTTTCAAAATCTTTGTGTCAAAAAAAAAAAAAAAAAGAGTAAAGGGATGAAAAAAAAAAAAAAACCCAGGTTCCTCTTAGAATGTGAGTCACTGTGCTCTCTGGGCATTTGGAAGATGTCACAGTTGTTAGACTGGTCAACTCATTGTTGGTAGGATGTGATAGCACCATACAGACCCGTCCTGTGGAGGCATGGGTGCCCACTCATGTGTATGCTTGTGTGTATGTGCATGTGTACGTCCATACAGTTTGCAAAGCTAGGCATTAGCAACAAAGAGACACAAAATTGCTTGGACTGATGCTCTCCTTCCTTGAGAAATCAACAGTAACTGCGCCCGCAGGCTGGCAACTATGGAAGGCCAAAGGATCGAAAGCCTCATTTTGGGACAGAAAAAAAAAAAAAAAAGAGACTCGCAGAACAATGTGAAGTAATTAGTGTTTACGGAGAACTTTGATATGCTCATGCAAAAGGCACTTTGAATGTAAACATTTTTCAGGGCACTTGTTTTGTGAGACCAGATTGAAAGCAGGGCAGTAATGAGCATGTCAGGAAAGCAGAAAGGGTTTTAAAGAAGGTATGCACACAGATGTCCCCTGCTGAACGAGAGGATACAAACAACCCACCGCAATCAAACGATTACTAAATAAAACTTGCTCCTCGGATGGGCATCTGTGTAGATGATACATTGGGAAGTCTGGAAATATGAATGTGTCCAGCTTTGGAAAAGCCAAGGCCTCTGTACAAGTAAGTCTTAAATATTCTGTAAAAAGTCCAATTAATTTCAGGCGCTAACAGCCTTACTAAGATGGAAATTCTTAAGCAATTAGTCTCATTTCCGACAGGATCAAATGCAAGCAGCAGCCAAGGCGGGTTTTCGCGCCCAAGCTCGGTGTGTGTTCAAAGAGAAGCTGTTGGGCGCTGAGTGTGAGCTCTGCACAGTGCAGATATTCCACACATGGTCCCATGGGTGGGCATTTTCATGCACACACACATACACACACACACACATACACACACAGCCCCATGGGTGGGCATTTTCACACACACACACACACACACACACACACACGGCCCCGTGGGTGAGCATTTTCATGCACACACACATAGTCCCATGGGTGGGCATTTTCATGCACACACACATACACACACACACACATACACACACAGCCCCATGGGTGGGCATTTTCACACACACACACACACACACACACACACACACACACACGGCCCCGTGGGTGAGCATTTTCATGCACACACACATAGTCCCATGGGTGGGCATTTTCATGCATACACACACATATACACACTACACACACACAGCCCCATGGGTGGGCATTTTCATGCACACACACACACACACACACACACACACACACACACGGCCCTGTGGGTGGGCCTTTCTGCCCTTCATTACACACCCCACAGGTGGGTATTTTCTGGAAACATTTGCACCTTTTAAATCCAAAGTTTTGCTTCTGAAAAAAAAAACAAAACTGGAGGTAAACTGAATTTTAAAACATTTAAATTATATCTCAAAAACCCCTGGAGGTTCACATCTTAGGGAGCCCTGTCATGAATATTCTTGCAAGTAAGGAACTGTTTTATGCTGAACTGACGAAGCCCCTCTAAGCCGTCCGTAGCATTGACTCTGCATTGCCGGCTCATTTGGGATTTGTTTTGAGACTCTTTAAAAATGAAACAAAACCACTTTTCCTCTTTGAATATTTAATTTCAAAATATCATATTTTCTTAAGTGTAATTTTTAATCTATTCTGGGATTCACTTAGCTTATTAACTATCCCCACCCCGAGAATACAACTCCAGTTTTGAAATGGAACCAAAGGGCTAAGTGATCTGAATTTACCCTGAGATTTTTTTTTTTTTTTTTTTACAGTCAAATTTTAGGAACTCCTATGACCTACTTGGTAGGGAATATCTACCCTTTTGCATTTATTGAGAAGGAAAGAATTCCTATATTGAGGGGAGGATATAAGCATCATGATATTGCAGCTCATGCCAGTCAGGCAGCATAGAGAGGGTAGAGTCAGGAACTTACGTGTCACTGAGACAACCTACTGGAGACATTCGCTACAACTCCAATGGGCTGCGAGACAGTTCACAGTTGAGTTAAGGTTCCCAAACTTTCTTGATCCATGAATTCGTTAGTCTTGGAAAGTTTTCATAGTGTCTCTTGGCCAAACAAAATATCTAATAGCTCATTTATTAAGTAGTTAGGTTCAAACAATTCCTAAGTAGCTGCCTTTGCAAGCTAGTAGGAATTTGAAGAAAACAATATGAAGAGTTCAAAACCCAAAGTGTACATTTATTTTTAAACCACAATTCCTTAGGAAAGGATACGCACAGATGTCAGGCCCCGTGACTTCTCAAGTCTTAGGTTCTGACTGGATGCTTCCAATTGTACTACAGTGTTTGCCTTGTCTGTCCCCCTAACTCAACCTTAGAGAGAAATGACATCATCAAAAGGAATGTAGCGCCACCTAATGTTGAAACTTCGAACTACTTTAAGGTACTAGTGTGTTGGGGGTACGGGGGAGTCTGAAAATCACCAACTATTCCATGTTTTACTCTGAAATTCCAAATATCCTCTATGGAGTGACTGTGGTACCCTGGTGTGTGTGTTGAAGATAAGAAGAGACTTTTCATCTTTCTGAGTGATGGAGTCCCATGCTAAGACATCAGAACACACAAGTGTCTGTGCGCACACACACATACAGAGTCCAGCACCAAGTGGTGGTTTCTTACTGTGAGGTGACACTACTCTAAGTCTCTCTAAAACCACACTATAGACTCTGACTTCTATGCACTGGTTCCATTTGCTACTGCTGATAAACTGCTGAATAAATGTACTTGTGTGTGTGTGTGTGTGTATGTAAGCACAGTGTATGCATACAGAACTGAATTTATACAGTTTTGATGTATACCTTATCTTGGGAAGAAAGCCCCAACACCCCAGATAGCTCATATGGCAATCTTCATGCAAAGGCATTAAAAAAAAAAACATGTTTAATTTGTTTTCCCCACACGTTTCTACCATTAGGTGACTTGTTTAGTTTGTATGAACTAGAACCTTCTTATGTGACCACTGTTTTGTGTTGTAATATAACCTGCACTGACTGAGTCAACCATTATAGATGCCTATTGGTCTCTAATGAAGGCAATACTAGATACCTACTAGGCACAGCAGCTGGCAGGCCTTGGTACACTTGCATACAAGGTTAAATGTTAAACGGCTAAATACCAGATGTTAAACATTTGCTTTGTGAAGAGTCACTGGCAGCATTAATTCAGGATGTTAAGTAGAATTCTTCCATCTCGGTTGCAGACGGTGCCCCACCAGGGACACGAGGTGGAGGTTTTCCTTTTGAGAGATGGCCCTGCCCCTCATCTCTCTAACACAGAGATCCTCTACCAGGCCTCTGACTTCTCAGTGCATGGCCGCTGCTGACCGCATAAGACTTGGCTTGCTTTCATCTCAGATGTTCCATTTTCCCATTTAAGGTCTTTATTTGAGGTGGGTGGTGGGTGGGGAGGAGATTGAAACAGCATCTCACCGCAGCCGGGCTGGCCTGGAACTCACGGCCGGCTCTGGTCTGCCTCCCAAGTACCGGCATGACAGGGGTGTGCTCGCAAGTCTAGCCTTTTCCACCTTTTAAAACCAACTCTGGTCAACTGTGACCCTGCCTTTTTTATACTTCCTATACATTCACTTCACTTCCCATTTCTTTCCCCCCCAGGGCTCCCCTCTTTCTCTCAGTTTTCATCTGCAGACTTACTCTCCCCTCTGCTACTTTGCAAAGGCCTCCCACGCAAATCTGAGGTAACAGCAATTTAACAGAATGCCTCGGGCGGAATAATCAGCCATCAGGATTCGTTAGAGTCAAGTCCTGGCTGAATCTGGGATTAGTGATGGTTATCTCCTCAGGACCATGGCAATCTGCAGTCCCAGAAGAATTACAGGGGGAAAACTCCATTCAGTTGTGTTAAGTGGGTCATTTTTTAATCAAGCAAGGCCCCGAACTACATTACCAACGTGGATTAAAATGAACCGAACTCTAATGGCGGTGTGCTCATTGTTAAGATATTTGTGGTTGCTACAGTAGGACAGATCCCAGGTCCTAACCCAGTGCAGTGGGACAGAATGACCCAATGGAGGGAGACGACAGTTAGAAGGACACCCTGTGTTGTGACCACAGAGGCGCTGAGGCACCACGGTCTCCTTTGACAGACTTGTATCTGTTATTTTCAAACACACTGCCGTATAGCATTCCATCTCAGGAACGTTTTAGTTCATTTAAGAAAAAAAAAAAAAAGCAAAACAAACAAATAAAGAAAGAAAACAAAACAAAAAAACCCTAGAAGCCTTTTCCAGTGGCAAAGTCATTTAGAGAGTTTAGCTTCTGATTACTGTAATGATGCAATGTAACAGTATGAAATTCTTTCATAATATTTAGGAGTAAGTTATTACTGGTGGAAATGGTAATGTTTCCTAACAAACCAAGGATTTCAGGGACAGACCACCCAAATGTATTATTATATAAAGATGTCAGTTACATAATTACAAGAGAAAACAACACATTTTACTTTTTTTTTTTGTTTTTTAACAACAATTATCCTCCCTGGGGAAGAGGAGCTGCATTGGCTACTTAGCGGAGTGCCTCCTAGGGGCACCAATTACCTCAGACACATTCAAACCAGGGCCTTGAAAATGTACATTAAACGGGAGAGAGAGAAGCCCTTTCTTAGCCCTGTCCCGGACTCCTGCCCTGTCTGAAGTCACTCTGTGAGACCACCAACAGTGAGCATGTTTCAAAACTCCAAAGCATAGTTAAACGCAGACCATACTGGCTCCCTCATCCTAAGTTTTACTTTTTTTTCTTTCTCTAGAATTATCGGAAAGGTCTTCTGCTGGGCTGAGATGTGGCTCAATGCTAGAACACTTCCTTAGTCTATAGGCGATATCGGGAACACGGCTCTGAAGGTCCTCCTACCCACGGATCTCCCAAATGTTAGAACAAGGAATGTCGAGCACTCAGGGTTGTCTTTCTAACAGGAAAGATGCAAGAACGCCGGGAACTGAAAGAGTTTAAGATCCTGGTGATCTAGGTGATCTAGGTTTAAGATCCTGGTGATCTCAGGGCCAGGCCATATGAAGCTCCTACAACCAGGACTGGAGATACCTAATAGTCTAAACAACCCTTACATTATCTGCATTGCCAGAGGTTCCACGAAAGCTCCCATAACCAAGACCAGAGATAGCTAATAGCCCAGATGACCTCTACACTGTCTGCATGGCTGGCTGACTCTGGGCCAGAACCTTCCTTAGGCCTTTAAGCTACTATAGGCAACTTATCTCTGGAACCCAGCTTCTTGGAAGAAACATGTACCCTGAGTTAAGTTTCAATGCAACTATGCTTCCGTATGCACTGGAAATTATATTACACTAGGAAACTTTTATCCAAGTCAAAACTGTGTTTAAATTTGTTGTGGATAAACCACCAGGCAACAGGCTCCAGTGGCTCTCAACCTTCCTAATGCTGTGATCCTTCGATAGTCCCTCATGTTTTGGTGACCCCCAACCATAAAATTATTTTCATTGCTACCTCAGAACTGTAATCTTGCTACTGTTAGGAATCGCAATGAAAATGGTTTTTTGGCTAGAGCTTTGCCAGAGGGGTCGTGACCCCCAGGTTGAGAACCACTGCTCTAGAAGGTTTGCTCCAGGGTAATGAAGTCAATCTGAACTGGGCTTTCATTCTCACTTCTTCTCAGTTCATTTCTCTGCCAGACAGACACCTGCAGAGGCCCCCCCACCCCCTCTTAATAAGACCCTAGGCTCTACCCGCAGCCCTGCAAAACACATAAGAAAAAATCAAGGACCTTGTTTTCTAATGGACCCTGAGCCATGCTCTAAAAGTACAGTAGAGAGGAGAGTATGTTAGGATTATATGATTCGTGCACTGATACATCAATCACTGCTTGGCTTTGTAGCATTTTTGGAAGATATATTGAAGGTCTGGAAAAAAAAGAGTTATATTAGTAATGTCCAGGTTGCCAATATAGCTAAGAAACCCACCGTTCACCAACACAGTACAGACAGCAAAGAACAAGACACTTTCATCTAAGTGCTGAGACTCTCAAAGGCGATGCTAACGGCATGGCTGGAGAGAAGGGCATTCTTCCTATTGCGCGCTGGCCTTATCCTGGCCTTAGTCCATTAAACACAACTACTTCCTCGTCATAGTGACCATAGTGTTTTGCTGACCCCCAACCATAAAATTATTTTCATTGCTACTTCAGAACTGTAATCTTGCTACTGTTAGGAATCGCAATGAAAATGATTTTTTGGCTAGAGCTTTGCCAGAGGGGTCGTGACCCCCAGGTTGAGAACCACTGCTCTAGAAGGTTTGCTCCAGGGTGTTCTCAGACAGGAGCAGTGCTTTCCCATATGGGAACCAGGAGCTGAAAGGGTCTGTTTCTTCTAGAGTCTGTGTGCCAGTTACAGTAGCCAATGCTTGGAGCAAACCAAGGTGGCCAGTCATGGATGGAGAAGTAAAGAAAGTGTGTGTGGTATCACATATACAGTGGGGTTTCGGTCATCCAGGAACACAGACGAAACTGGAAGTCATCATGTTAAGTGAACTAAGCCAGACAGAGAAAGACAAATGTGGCATATCATTTCTCATAGATAAAACACAGAATCTTTAAGTACGTGAACACAGAAAAGACACTATTTAGAAAGAGGAAAGGGAGTAGCAGGGGGGAAGGGGAGAGGAGAGGAAATAGGAAGCTAAGGCAACTGAGGTCCACGGTGGCCACGAGCCTGTCTTCATTAAGCCTGTTACCCTGTCCAATGAATCTTCACAAATAAAATCCTGCAAGAAAAAAGGTGTGAGCACGGGGGTGGGGGAGTGCAAGCGGAAGACATGAGGAAGGACAGAAACCAAAGGCGGAGCTGAGGGGCTCAGATCTGACAGGGGGTTGCACTCGAGGGCCTTGGAGGAAAAGTTGAGTGGGGAAAGATGCAGAGACTGAAGGAAAGAGGCAAGTTGCTGGGTGAGGTGGAAATCAGCGCAGGGGATTGTGAGTTCTAGGCTAAGATGGGCTATATATATGTGATCCTGTACCAGAAACAAAGCCGCCACTGCTGCCGCTGCCACCAATAACAACAACAACAACAACAAAAAATGGCGCACAGTGCCGAAATAAGCTGAGAAGCGCAAGAAAAAGCAAGGAAAATGCACATAAGTGTGGACACACAGCAAGGTAGGGTAGAGAGGGAGAGGGAAGCACTGAGGTTGGTCATCAGAGACCCTGGAGAGCAGCCGCTCTCCATCACTTCTGAACCCACAAGGACCAAGGCCCATCTTTAGGGAAGGGCAGTGAACAGGAAATGCACAGTGGAAGGCGGCATCATAGGTGACAGGAACATGCCTCTTTTTTCTGTTTCCCTTCATCCCTATCCCCTGCCAATCGCTGAGTTTAGAGAAGACTTGAGCAGACTTTTGGGTCAAGGCAATGAATAAAAGCTGCAATTTACCTCTGCTGTCTATTTCCCAGCGAACCCAACAACACTGACTCCTGGTCAGGGGTTTGGATTTTTTGATACAGCCTTCTTCTAGTAACTAGCTGAGTGTGATACTAGTAGGACCAGCCTTCTTCTGGTTGTGTGATACTGAGTACTAGTAGGACCTTGATATATGACGTGAACACTAAGTCCATCTGCCATAATGCTATGATCATCTGTGTTCCTGTGAGTCGGCCAGCGGGTGTGCTGGCTATGTTTTAAGTCAACCTGACACAAGCTTATAGTTCATCTGGGAAGAAGGACTCTTACTTGAGAAAATGCCTCTATAGTATTGTGCACTGACAAGTCAGTAGGGCATTTTCTTAACTATGATTAATGGTGGAGGGCCCAGTTCATTGTGTATAGTGCCAGCCCTGAGCTGTCGGGGCTGGGTGCAGTAAGAATGCAGGCTTGAGCAAGCCCATGAGCAGCACGCCACAGTCTCTGCTTCAGTTCCTGCCCTCGCTTCCCTGGATGAAGAGAAGGAATGAGCCCAGCATGGTAGCACACTCCTTTAATTGAACCATCATTTGGGAGACAGAGGTAGAGGGATCTCTGTGAGTTTAAGTCCAGCCTGGTCAACACAGAAAGTTCCAGGCCAGCCAGGGTTGTGACCAAAAGAGGCAAATTATCACCTTCTGTGAGAGTTGAAATTGGGGAGAGTGGAATGTTGATGTGGCGCTGGAGAGATGCCTCGGAGGTTATCTTGGGCCTTGGCCTTTCTTCCGGAGGATCCTGGTTCAGTTCCCAGCATTCACATGGCAGCTCATAACTGTTTTATTTTATTTATTTATTTATTTATTTATTTATTTATTTATTTATTTTTGGATTTGTTTTTTTCGAGACAGGGTTTCTCTGTATAGCCCTGGCTGTTCTGGAACTCACTCTGTAGACCAGGCTGGCCTCGAACTTAGAAATCTGCCTGCCTCTGCCTCCCAGAGTGCTGGGATTATAGGCATGCGCCACCACTGCCTGGCCTCATAACTGTTTATAGCTCCAATTCCAGGGAATTTGACACCCTTGCAGAGATATGCATGCAAGTAAAACATTAATACACACACACACACACACACACACACACACACACAAAGGAATCGTAGAAGAAGGAGGAGGAAGATGAAGAGGAGGAGGAGGAGACCACTGGTCTACATATCTTGAGCAGAAAAACAAGCAGATATGTTTAAAATGTGAATCTCAAATCGGGGTCTCAAAGACCCAGATGACATGTGATTAGTGACTTTGCTCCTGAGATGTTAATAACTACAAGCTGGACAGACAAAATTTCCTTCAAAGCTGGATCCTGTTGTCTGAAGGTATTTCTAAATTATTTGCTTCCAATATGGTTCTGGGGACTAAACTCAGGGCAGATTTTAAGCTCTACCACTGAGCTATAACAGCTCTGGATTATTCAGCCTGCTAGGAGTGTCAGCATTAATAAATGACACTGAACCCATAACACTGGTTTCAGAGTATATAAAACATGACAGCATGCAAAGAAGAATAGGCATAAACATATATTATAAATTCACTCATTTTATGTCGGCGCTTTATTATATAAATAGTAATTATTTTTCTCTAGAATTGAGAGCGTTTGAGTAGTTGACAATTCTCACATTATTACACAGTGTGGAATAGGACGGCCTCACAATTCCATATACCAAAGGCATGATGGCAGCCTAGTGTCGCTGGGAGGTATGGCAACTTTAGGAGGTAGTGCTTGTGGGGATCAGTCTGCTGGGGGTGTGCCCTAACAGAGAATGTGGGACTTCAGCCCCTTTCTTTATCTCCTTTGCCTCCCCCCCCCTCAATATCCTTCCTACCATGATAAGCTGTTTTGCTCGGGTACCACAGACTGACATCTCTAAAACTGTGAGCTAACTGTGAGCTAGCATAAGTCCCTCCTCTCTCTAAGTCGGTGACACTTATCTTGGGTATTCGATAGGATGGTGGGAGGCTCTAACACATTCGTCCAGCTAAGAAGAAAGCGCCGACTATTTGCCAGCTTCCCCCATGCCTAAGTCTATGCCGCATGCAAGGCAAGAAGGCAGGCCAACTGTGGATATCTCCGCAGCTTATGGCTTCCTCTGGGGGTTGAGTTGGATCAAGATCTGATTGCTGAGGCCTTTCTCTATAGTGCTTTTCCAAAGAAAATTAAAAGTATACAAGAAATCCATTAGAAAACAAACCAGAAGCCTCTTAAAGATAGTTGCCCATCCTTCTGTAGAGGCATCTAAGATCCAGGATGGCAAGTTCTACAATGGAGCAGGCATCAGTCACTGAATTTTTTCACGTCATCACCTGTTCCAAGCTTTTACACTTTGTTCTTCCCATCCAACATATGAAACTACCCCCACCTCCAATCCAAGCCAAACTCTGTACAACATCTACTTAATACATTTGATTTATATAAACTTGCTCGATTTCTTTCTAACTTGGAAAGGGTTTGGGGCTGACATGTTGGATCATGTAGTGATCACACCTGTGTCCAAGACTGGCTTTGGGAGTGTGCAAATCCCTTGCATGTCCACACAGGACCCCACTTTTGAAAGGTACTCCGGCTAAAAAGGGTTGTGTGCTAAGTACTCTGTGGTCAGTAGTCTGGACTCTCTGTTGTTGGTAGTGATAAGAAGGCTTGAACCCAGGGCCTTGCACATGCTATCTCTGAGCTTTGTGCAACCTGAGTCTTGACATTTTTAGTAATTTCATCTTTGACCCTGTGTTCTGCAAGCACAGTCTGATGGAAAATGGCAGCCCGAGCAGAGGATAATGGACAGAAAATATTTTTAATGGCATTTTTAAAGCAGCTTCAGGGATGGAGTATTTCTATTTTGTGGGAGGTCCTCTCAATTATGTAACAAGCACTAGTAGTGATTCTCCCTCACAAGTGGGCTTGCATGCTTCGGTACCAAAGACACTTCTCACTGTGTTAAAGTCACCTTTGGTGGGCGTGCTCATGTCTGTCTCATGAGCACATGGAAGGCAGGGGACGCAGAAGGCACCCCATCCACATCAGTAGAGTCAGCCCACCACCCCAGTTAGGTTTCTGTGATGAAGGCTGCTATCCTTTCCCAGAACACGACAAAAACCATCACACTCCTCTTGCTATGTCCAGCAACAAAAATAATGACCTCTGCCTTATTTGCTTGTGAGAAGAAAGACTTCGCATTTTAAGCAGAAGCAATGAGAAGAGGCAGGGTATATCGGCTTTGCTTTTAAAGGGCTTTTATTTTCTTTGAACTTTTTGTTAAATCTGAGCAAAGAGTGTTTTCAAAGTTTACCGTTCCAGCATCTTAGATTCCAAACAAGGCAACTAATTTTTCCTAAGGGCTGAATGCAGCTTGCTTCACGCAATGATTAATTTGAGTCAACTGAGCCTGAGGGAACACCCCCAAATGCTTATCTCTCAGTTCGAGCAAGAGGAGCTAGCAGTCTCTGGTGGTCCAGAGCATAGTAACTGAACTCAAGTTCCCATCTCAGGCTCTGAGGGCTGCTTCACCGTATATTATTGCTAGATTCTCATGCTGGTCCATCAAAGGCTCGGTCTGAGGGTATAATTTATATCCTAGCATGCAAGTTCTCTGTAAACATCTGTACCCAAGATAATGGCACACAAACAGCCAAACAGCTCTTAATCCAGTCCACACTGTTTGTGGTCATGAGTACGGACACTGCACGACGGATGGATGGATGGATGGATGGATGGATGGATGGATGGATGGATGGCAGGAAGTGCTGCTTATGCCTCATCACAGGAGGTCTTTACAGATATCACAGTGGAAGGAGAGCACTGACTCTTGAAAGTTGTCCTTTGACTTCTGCGATATGTGCTGTTGTGGTAGATGAGCATGTATGCACCTGTGTGTGTACACAGACACACACACACACAAACTCTGACACACTTAATGAAGACACACATATACACAAACAATAGAATAAAAAGTCATTTTTATGAGGAAATGAACACCTTGCTAATAGGACTACAGGTTCAACAATTTTCCTGTTTTGGTGAGTATAAGATTAGAGAACTCAGAAATGTGTCCTGGCTACTAGGAGAGATGGAAAATCCAGGGTATTTGGGATAAAGTGAAAGTCAATTTAATAATAATAACAACCTCTTTCCATTTAGCTGTCCTCTAACTTAATGGAGGAACATGAAACCAACAGCCACGGCCCAGGGAAAGGCCTTGAGCTACAAAGGTTAACTGTTCTGCATTCAGGACTGGGAAGCTGAAGAGCAGAAATGGGGTTTGGGGAGATGTCAGAAAGGTGGTCAGAGTCTTAGTTGCAACCTTTCCCACTAGCTTAAAAGGAGTTGTTGATGTTTAACATTAGTGGCAATAACCTAAGAAAGACCAAATGGACACTGTTGAGATATTTTAGGCAGAGTAATCAAGACATGGAGAGCATACTCTATTCACACTGACTAAAACCTAGCATGCTGCCAAAAAATAGGATTTGGAACAAATTTTGGACAAAAACTACTCATCTGTTTTGCAAGAAGGAACCAGAAGCACATAGGCGTAATCAGTAATTTTAAACTTGCCCATTAAGTCAGGACACTGATCGCTAACAGATGCATATAGCTGCAAATTTCTCCAACAATGTTGACAAGCCCTGCATTGTGGGTCTCGACTTCTGTCCGGGATCTATGTTTCTAAATTTCTAATTATACTTAGTGTTAGTTATTTTGGGTACCTTGGTCAGTTTCTCTTGACCAGTCAGATACTGAGAGAGCTCCTAAGGCAGAACGTGGTAGTCAAGACATTTCTTTTCTTTTCTTTTTTTTTTTTTTTTGGATTTGGTTTTTTTTTTTTTTTTTTTTTTTTTTTTTTTTTTTGAGACAGGGTTTCTCTGTATAGCCCTGGCTGTCCTGGAACTCACTCTGTAGACCAGGCTGGCCTCGAACTCAGAAATCCACCTGCCTCTGCCTCCCAGAGTGCTGGGATTACAGGTGTGCACCACCACTGCCCGGCCTAGTCAAGACATTTCTACTAAGCAAAGTACACTGAGCAAAAGGGACTGGCTCAGGTAGTCAGTGGGAACCACTTTGGAGGGCAGACATGGGAAGACTTGAGTTTGCAGCTCAGGGACTCTGACAAGGGCTATGGGTTTTAAGATATATCCTGAAAAGGTAAATGGGCTCTCAGGGTTCCTCACCATGGAACTCATGGACTAGTTCATTTTGGAAAGTACAAACATGATATTCTCCCATATGTGGAAAAGACGCAGCCCAAGTCCTTCAATAGATGCCTTGGCGCTACAGATAGCACTGAACTCCATAATCCAAAGCATGTTCCGTTGTAATTGTGCAATCCCAGCCACTGGGCTCTAGTTTGGACTCTATGAGGCATGACAACAAAAGCTAGCATTAATTTCTTTTTCCTTCACATATTTTTTTTCTTCACAATTTCATGGATGTAGGATTTGTTCTTACCATGGAATATTGTAGCAAAGTTATCATCTACTTCTTTTTTGGTTCAATATTGAACTGAGGACTTTCAAGCTTTTTATTTAGAGGAAGTATTTTATAGGTTCCCTCTGGCTTATACAAATAAAAAGCGTAACTACCCGGTCTGCTGTTAAAATAAAAGTACCCACACCACCATACTCTAGAACCGATAACTGAGATGCCCATTGAATGACTAGCCAGGATGGAAGGCAAAGATACAATGGACAAGAGGTCTTTTCACATCTGTCAAGCCTGACAGAAGTGGGTGGGTGGTGTGTAATTGAGAACCTGAGAATTTTGAGATCTGTTGGCTTCTGGAACTTTCCATTTAATACATTTGGTTACCGAACTATGGGATAACTTGTGTACAACAGCAGGAAACATGGTATGCACTAAGAACCCCTATTTAAAGGGACATCGAGAACACAATAGTGGAATGACCATGCAGCATATGAAGGAGGCTCTATCTATTTACTTTGTACCCTAGCAAGAACTGTAAGAGGGAACACTACAACTATGTATCACAATCAACGGTTACAGAAGCAGTTTAAGGCCCATTACAGGAAAACTATTTCCTTCTAGAGAATGAACTCTGGCTTGGGTGGAGACTTCCATTCCACTTGGACAGGTCAGTGACGGGACCATCCCTCAGAAGGGCAGAATCACCTCCTATGAGGTGCGGTCTCCCCAAGCTGTGCTAAAGAGACAGAAGAGAGAATGTACATTTACTTCCCAGACCTCCAGCCTCCACTAGAACAGCCTTTTGCAAAGCTACAGTCATGAAGCTCTCTCTTTTCTAGAATGCCACCCTCCTTCCCTTACCCTCCCACCACACAGCTCCTGTCCATCCACGTGACCAACCTCCATGCCAGCTGAACCCAAGTGCATGGCGGTTTACCAATTCTTTTTTCCATTGTCTTCCGGCCAGTGGGTGAGATTTACAGCTTGTGATTCCTTTAAACTATAATAAGAATTTCATTAAGCTTTAGTTTTAAGTTCATTCTTCAATTATTTTATCAATGGAACTAAGAATCCCAAACAAGTGGGTATCCCAAATCCCATCACAGTCTGACTGGTTGTAATCACTGGCGAGGTATGTCTCATAGATGTGAGCTTTACTTAGGGAATTCAGAAACGAACACACATACAGGAGATCCATGATTATGCAGAAAGTCTTCAAAAGAATTTTGACCATTCCCTTAGAAATCGAACTGTTTGTCTCCAAACAATGCCAGAGCTATGGCAACAGATTTAAACTGCCGAAGAATTCACCTGTGATGTTTGTATTTCTTAAGTCTAGAGAGGCAGGGGAGATGTCAGTTGGAACACATACATTGTCTTATTCTTGGAACTAAAGTTTAGAACTTTAGTAACATCTTTATCACGCCCCTTCGCATGATAACAGGCCTGAGTACACACAGCTGAGACACACTTCCTTCAAACCCAGGACCCCAAACAAGCTGAGACAGCAGACGCTAGTCAGTAAGAAACACGGAGACTTCCTGACCTAAACATGACAACAGAGTGAGCAAAACAACCTACAAAGAACACAGTGCAGATGTGAATAAAACCTCTCACTCATCCTTCCTGCCAGTACTTTCCTAGACCTACAACCAAGGTCTTTCTAGACCTTCACTTCTGCACTTTGACATAAAACTATAATAACTGACTATAATATCTGTGGGTCCCTTTGGCATTGAGGGTCCCCAAAACTAACCTGTCTACTGGTGAGCATCTTCTAAGCATTGCACATATATCAATTCATTTCCCTCTCACACAAGAAAACCAACAAGGTAGTTACATTACTACCACTGTGTTACAGTCAAGGAAACTCTTAGAAACAGTGAGGTTAAATACCTCACGCCATGAGCAGGCAGCACGTCTCCAGGGCTCGCACATAGTCATTCCTGAATCACTTTCTGTGGCAAGTGTTTTCATTTACTGATGAGTTATTCGATCATTCTTCAGAGCATTCCACTGAGTTAATGGGTTGGGGGGGGTGTATGTATATTCCATGTGCAAGGCCCCAGGCTCCATCCTTAGTGTATTGTGTACTCACATAGACACACAAAGAAAATCTCGCTGATTATGACTGTTCTGGATAGCATCTCCTGAGTCATAATCAACTCCTTCTCAGGTAGAGGCAGAGCAAGAAATCTAGGCAGATGGTGCTGTGGTTTATGTTAGCGCACAGACTCTTTACTGTCAGATTAGCCAGTCATTTGTGGGCTGCCATTGAGGTAGCATTTCACACAGACCCTGGGATATGAACTGTTAAGTCGTTCTATACTTAAAAGAAAATACTGTTTCTCAGTCAGCCACAAGAATGAAAAGAGAGTGCCGAAATATATCTTAGAATACATACTTTATATAAAGTACTGGAATAGCTATCCTAGACACACTAAGAAATCAAAAACTGCAAACTTTCTGACCCTGGGGAGCAAGCCAGAAACAGGGGTCAGGGGAGATGGAGGAGAAAACTGTCCTGTAAAGATGGGTGGGTGGGGGCCTGGGGTATAGGGCTGTCTTCAGCAACTCCCAACGTGCTGATGCATATTACCCCAAAATGCCCTCTGAACGCTGTTGAGGGCTAAACCTTGTGTACCCAAAGCTCTGGACTCTGATATCAAAACCTTTAAAAGCACAGACAGACGAAACCCATCACACGTCATACTTCTGACCTCTGTGCTTCTGGCAGCTCACAGCTCACAGGCTAAGGGTCAGGAGCCACAACTTTTCTTCACACTGTCCTGTTTACTCATTTTTGCACCAAAGCCAGAGACCGTCCCTTTAGCTACGGTGGCATTCCTCCCAGATGTGACAAATCACAGGAGTGTATTTTGATTGCTACTTTATCATGTGAATAAGACCAACTCTGAAGCTGGTTCCCAGTTTTAACTCACTCCTTGTTTTTGACATTTTTCCCAAAGGCTTGCCAACCGCTCCTCAGAATTCTTCAGATGGATTGGTTTTCTTTTCACCCCGAGTGGAAAACTAAAGCATGCGTTGATCAGTTGCTATCAATAATTGGAAATAATTTTGCAACTCTAGTATATATTTTTGCACTGTCATTTCATTCTCGTGAGTGACTGATAAAGTCTTTTAAATATAAGACAAGCAAACACTAAAAGTTAATTGTATTTAAGGTTATTCCAAAGTTCTGAGGATGGTCTGAGCATCATTAGTATATCCTAGCAACATGTATGCTTTAGGATGAACAAATCTCTCAAATTGGAAAAACAAAACACAGATACTTTAGAATATTTGTATGTGTGCATGTGTATGTAAATATGTAACATATATACACTCTGGATTCCTATAAATATTTAGCAGCCTAAATAAAAGTTCTTCTTTTTTTTTTAACTTCTCCATATTTATCATCATGGTTGAATTGTCTAAGCATAACAAAAAGTTGCTTTCAAACATTTTTATCCACTACGAGAAGATGGATTTAGATTGGACACTCTTTTATTCACCATAAAAATGACACGTATTATTTAGTTTATTTGTCTAAATACAGTTCTATGCTATTTAAAAGAACACTATTATCTAGTAACGATTGGCCTGGCTGAGAGGACTTAAGCAAAACCCACAGTGTTTCTCATCCGAAGTCTCCAAATGAGGGGCTTAAAAAGAGAGGATGGGGGTTAAGTGAGTGTGGCACGGGGGAAGGGGGTGCCCCTGTCCAGGCACCTCTTCTCCCTGAGGGACCACACACACACAGGCATGGTATAGAATACAGTTTATTCAGAATAAGGGATTGGAGTTAGTGGTAGAGAAAGGCAGAGAGAGAGATAGACAAAGAGAAAGAGAGAGAGAAGAGAAGAGAAGAGAAGAGAAGAGAAGAGAAGAGAAGAGAAGAGAAGAGAAGAGAAGAGAAGAGAAGAGAAGTGGAGGCCAGCCATGACCACGTGGGGGGTGGGGAGAGCCCCAGGGGCAGAGAGGTGAGAGAGTAAGGGAGAGCGGAGAGCAAAGAGGGAGAGGAGGGGCAAGTAGCCCCTCTTATAGTGGGCCAGATCTCTGGGGCGGGGCATACCTGGCTATTGCCAGGTAGGTGTGGGGTGTAGCTTAGACAGAACCGCAACACTGGCTATTCGATGTCCAGTGTTTTAAAGCTTCCTATCATACTAGATAGGTAGGTACCTGTCTCAGAAGACACTGCTGAGAGTTCTCCTCTTGCAGACATTAGGATTAGAACCCAACGGGATTGGCTGCATGGGCCAATGAGAGGGAACTCAGGCAGCACCAGGTTGATTTATTTCAGGAACAATAATCAATACAGTAACCATCATATTACTAAGGCTCACAACTTGCCTAAGTCAAACACTGTAAATACTACGTGTTCAAGATAATGTACAATGTCAGTCTTCTCTGCCAAGAGTGAGAACAGAAGAGCAATCTCCCAACTCAGCTTAGTGATGTCCCAACAGTTTCAGGCAACAAAGCTTTTAACAAAAAACAAAAAACAAAAAACCAAACAAAAAAAACCCAAAAACAAACAAACAAACAAACAAAAAAAACAAAAAGAAAAAGAAAAAAGTTTGTCCTCAGTCCCAGTCCACTCTGGAGTTGAGGTGAGGGCTAAAAAGGAACCAGGACACTGACCTCCCCCCACCCCTCTCTCTCTCTCTCTCTCTCTCTCTCTCTCTCTCTCTCTCTCTCTCTCTCTCTCTCACACACACACACACACACACACACACACACACACACACACTCATTGGGGGTGGGGAAGAAGAGAACAACAGGCTGGGGGTGGGGTAGAGTGAAGACAAATATTTACATCTCTAAACAGAGAGAAAGATGACTGCTTAGAAGTAATTTGCATTCTTTTAGAAGAAGAGTTAAAAAGGAAAGCCTTCCCTAAAGAAAAAACAGAGCGCCCCAATTCAGTTCTTTCTTTTGGGGCAAATTCACCAAGGCTCAAAGTAGCCCCAAAGGAGGCCTGTGCTTAAACAATTGGCACAGCTGAAAGCAGTCACCTTACACTTTAAAAGTGCCAAGATCATGAGCCGCCCTGAAAGAGAACAAGATTGAATTTTCAACAGACAAGCTGTAAATAGAAAACACGGAACACAAATCCTAAAAAAGAGTATCACACGAGGCAATAATCTAATTGACATTGTTACTGCAAGATATTTTCTTTCTTTTTTATTGTTTTTTTGTTTTGTTAAATAAAAAAATTGTTCAACTGGAATTATCTACAGAATTGTTTAGCAAGACATATGAGAAAACAAACCCAAGTATATGAAGGATATTGATTTATTATTGTGTGTGTGCATGTGTATGAATGTATGTGCATATGCATGTGTATGCATGTATATGTGTGTGCCTGTGTATGTGTGTGCACGTGCATGTGTATGCCTGTGTATGTGGAGGTAAGAAGACAACCTTAGGCATTGTTCCTCAGGAAGTACCATCTACTTTGTTTTTGGAGACAAGATTTCTACTGGCCTAGAGCTCATGAAGTATGCTAGGCTGGCCGACCAATGAGTGCCATGGATCCCCTGTGCACCCCGACACCCAGACCTAGGGTCCTGTGCTTTTTAAAATGGTCACTAAGAATCAAAATCAGGTCCTAATGCTTACACACCAAGTTTGAACAGTCTCCCCAATTCCAGTCTTAATTTTAAATCTAATCTGGATCTGGGTAACTATAGGTAACATAAAGGCCATCACCTAGGCAATTAAAAGATGATATCCGGTCTCTGAAGAAATAACATCAGTTTCTGTTGACCACAGTGACTCTTCAGAATCCGAGGGAAAAAAGAGAGGGAGAACAGGAGAGAGGGAAAGGAGAGACTGGAAGAAGAGACAGAGCAAAAAGGACAAAGCCCGTGAACTCTAACAGAGTCACAGCTGAGATTAAAGTTCTTTCTTTTTGTAAATAAAAAATAGCTTTTTAAAATCATTTATTATATATATATAATAACCCTAACCCTAACCCTAACCCTAACCCTAACCCTAACCCTGTCATATATATAATAAATGACAAGTACACTTTAGCTGTGCTCAGACACACCAGAAGGCATCAGCTCCCATTACAGATGGTTGTGAGCCACTGTGTGGTTGCTGGGAATAGAACTCAGGACCTCTGGAGATATTAAACGTTCTAAAGGAGCAATTAAAGATCAAACTGTCGGATAAAAGCTAGCCTATCCAGAGAGCTGGAGAGGTTGCTAGCAAGGCTCACCACACAGGAGCCGACCTGCAGCTCGAAAGGATGTTTGACCTCAGTCAGTACAGTCATGCAAACTACTCAGGCTGCAGATAAATGCAAATACACAGGTATAACTGTGACCGGTTCACTCTGAAGTTGTCACACACACTGCTTTAGAGATCACAACAAAGCTACAAGCTTTATCATCTCCGCCCCATGCAAAGTGAACCACAGCATTACACTAAGATCTTCAACGTGACCTAGATCTATTTCTATGTGTACACTTCCTTTATTTATTTTTTTTAATTTTCCAGAAAACAGTTTACTTTTTATTTTATTTAGACAGGTGTTTTGGATGTGCAAATGTCTGTGCAAGGCATGCAGTATCTAGTGTCCCAGGAGATCAAAAGGAGACATCTGATGCCCTGGAAATCAAGGTTATAAGCAGCCGTGTAGATGCTGGAACTGAATCTAGGTCTCAAGCATCAGTACTCAAGCCATCAGGTCAAAAAGCAGCAGTACTGAACCATCTCTGCAGCCACCCTTCCCCCAAGTGCACATTTCTAAAAGTAAGCACATTTCTTTAGTTGAAACATTTTTCAAAAAACAACAGAGAAAAGGTGCAAGCCTTTGGAAGCAGCATTCTTCCCGTGTAGAAAAAAAATCAGATCTAGTGATGGGAACAAGAAATCCCACGAATTCCACTTTCGACTCATTGTCTAAGAAATCATTTAACCAAAGACAACATGAGAAACCAAAGCTAAAAGACTTGCTTACCCTTAGATGAAGATTTCCCGTTACTACAGGAAATTAATGACTGCTGAAGGAGAATCAGCTCGCAGGGATGAGCTCCCTAAATAGTTATCCATCATCAAGTGGTTAGTCCTAAAAACACATCCATTTAGTGACACTAAACAAATCTAGCCAATTGTTTTTATACAGCTATGTCATGTATATGCGTGTGTGTGTGTGTGTGTGTGTGTACATATATATATATATATATATAAACAATAATTTAAGAGTATGAATTTGAGAGGGAGTGGGGAGGGCTACATAGGAAAGGATAGAGGAAGAAGTGAGAAAATTATTATACATATAATTTATATATAAATTATATATTTATATAATTAATATTTATATATAATTTTTTCACTTCTTCCTCTATCACATATATATACATACATATATATACATATATGTGTATATATGTATTATACATGTGTGTGTGTGTGTCTGTGTGTGTGTGTGTGTGTGTCTGTGTGTGTGTATGAATGACTTGCCTGGTTAAAAATTTGGGATAGGAAAGTTGAAATATTCCCTTTATGAAGGTAGTGGAGGAAAGGTTACCAAACTGTTTTAGATGTGTTATCAAAGGCGCTTTAAGGTTTTTATTATTTTAACCAACAGGCCAGAGACTTTAAATTTCCAACAACTGCAAGTTTCTAGTGTACTAAAAAATAATTTTATATAACTGTAACCACAGGGACCACTGAGCTGTCTCAGCAGATAAGGGACTGGACTGGTGGCAAGCTGATCCCCGGGTAGGAGCTAAGAACTGACTAACACTGACGTCTTCCAACTTCCCCTCAGGAGTTGTTGCATGCACTGGCACACGCACACAGGTACACGGAAAATAAACAAAGAAGCAAATGGATAATAAATAACAAAAGTACCCCATAGATGCAAAATACAGTTTATATGACTGCCTAAAGGTACGCATATGTCTTAAAATCCTATTACAATATTAAGAATCTCTTGATCAAATTACAGTTTCTGTTTCCAAAGACCTACGAGGAAAAACATCATTTATTCTGTTAGGTAAGCACAAATCACAGGCTCTACAAGTGAGTATCCTGTGAGTTATCAGTACAGAGCACTGCATGCCTAGCGCTAGCTATTCATTTGAAATACTTAACATCCACGTGGAACTTTTTAAAAATTAAGTTGAACATTTAGCTAATCTGGAAATAAATTTTCAAATCTTCAAATAATTCCTGTGACTATGAGAAGCGTAGAATTTAAAGTTAGAAGGTTTTTAAATACTGCTCCCTTAATAATTTTGCCACTGTTACAGTAAAAAAAAATGTCAGATGCTTATAACACATTTAGATTTACCTTAATTAATACCGAACAATATTTATTACAGATTTATGCATACTACAATCGTGTCTCTGCGCTTTCTTGAAGTTCCCTGATTTTGAATTCTTTGTCAGGCAATCCATCCATCTCCATTTCTTCAGGACAGTCACTTTAGATTATGTCTATCTAGTGACATGTTTCCCTGGACACACTTGCTCTTGCAGGTGTGTATCTGTGCACTGGAAGAAATACTCAGCCACTTCTCACCAACTGGCTTCATCCGCGAATGTCCTTCACGAGTAATCACGTCCAGGGTTGCTGAGCAGGCCATCTGGTATCATCCCTAAGCCTGAGATTACCATGGCACCAGCCTGGAATTCTGCAGCCACGGGAGCTGGCACAGGGCTAGGCTAGACATACGTGACAACTTTGGCTGACATAATCCCGGGCTGCTTCCTCTGAGGACTGCCTAGAGCTGAAGAATCTGCCTTTAGTCAGACTGAAGATTAAATGTGCTTTGGAAGGATTTTGGGTTCCTTCTCGACACTGGGGCATATCTGGAGCTCAGTTTAGGGGTGATGGTCTATAATCTGAAGACGGGGGGCTGCTCATGACGAACTGTTTATTGTGGTGGACTTGGTGTTATGGCTCAAAAAACAGTCCTACACTTTTTCCCCCCAACCACCTCCATAATCTCTCTCTCTATACCATACCCCTAAGTAGGGGAAGGTAGTTGAGGTAATGTAGAATTCTCCTTCCTACCTTCTTCCATGCATCTGAACTGCTGATGTGACATCTTCACTGTTTTCATCATTTGCTTGTGAGGATGTTTTCACACATGGATGGTTGTTGAAAATGAAGTTTCTATGGGATCACTTGTTACCCCTATCCCTTCTTAATACTTTTCTGCCCTATCTCTCTCCATTCAAAAACAGAGCTTGGAATGTATGAGTATGCAAGACAGATACATCTTTCTTTTGTCTGAGACAGGGTCTCATGTAGCTCAGGCTGGCCCACACCTTATGGTTCTCCTACCTAAATCTCTGGAGTGTTGTGATGACAGACATGCCCCAGACACCATTTCTGGTTTTACATTCTGTTTCATTCAGTTTCTTCCAAATATTTGCCACTCTGTCAAGTAGTTCTTATAAAAACCACTGTGAGACACAGAGTATGACAACAGATTTGGGGAAATCTGAGATTACTGGACAAGCAGAGGACTGTCCCAGTGACCAGCCCCACTGTGTGGTACTACCTGTGCGTGGACACGGTCCCAGCACTCTCAGGCACCTTTTGCCGCTATGCTCTTGAAATTCTTCATTTTTGAACATGGGGCCGTGTGTTTGCAATTTATTTTAGGTTACACACGTTACTTTTCCAGTGCTGGCATTAAAGGTGTGTCACCATGTCTGACAGCCTAGGGCTTATGGCAGACTCTACGGTGAGGTGTGGAGGAAGATAAGCTGGGTCTTCTAGTCTGTCACCCAGATGTCCATGTGCCCTCTGAGGGCCAGCCAGTGGTCGTGGTCATGAGCAGCCTTCTGCAACCTTGTCTCTAAACACTCGACTAGCCAAGATATATAAAATAATTTCTAGATGGGTGCTGAGCACATCCACTACTCAGGCTTCCTTCCCCTGTCTCGGCTAAAAAGTTTATCACTACATGCTAACACCTCACTCAAATCTTAACTCCATTAAAAATTTATTCATTTATTTTCTCTAATGGGTGTTTTGCATGTATGTATGCACATCTCATGTGTGCAGTATCCCTGAAAGCCGGAAGGGAACACTGGTGCTCCTGGAAATGAATTAAGCTCCTCTTTTTAATGGTAATGTCTCCATATATAATATTTCTTTTCCATGCTTCTCTGAGTAATTAAATGCATCTTGGTATCTTGAGGTTACGGACACAGGCATATTAGGATTGAGAAGCATGGGGCATTACTCTGAGAGGTAAGGGTCCTGGAAAAACCCATCCTGAGACAGTAGCTTTGGGGTTCTTGTTTAGAGAGCTAGAAGAATGGAATCACCAGGGTTGAGTCTAGAGAGAAGTATATTATAAATTCCTATGTGGGAGGGCAAGATAGAGACAGGAAGAAGAAATGAGAGGAGAGAAGGCAGAAATGCAAGTGAGTGCATACTGAACTTATACAATGGATGAGCAGGTCCCAGGAACTAGGGTATCATCAAGCTGCTAGAAGCCCATCTATCATCTATCTCTCAATCTATCTCTCAATCTATCTTTCAATCTATCTCTCACCCTGTCTATCGGTCTGTCTGTCTGTCTGTCTGTCTGTCTGTCCGTCCATCCGTCTGTCTGTCTGTCTGTCCATCCGTCCGTCCGTCCATCCATCCATCCATCCACCCACCCACCCACGCATCCATCCATCCATCCATCCATCCATCCATCCATCCACCCACCCATCCATGTCTGCCTCTACTTCTCTAGTGCTGGGATTGGTGGCATGTGTCTCCATATCTGGCAGTCAGGGGCTTTTAAAGGCAGACTCTAGGGTGAGATGTATGGAGAAGGAGGAGAAGGAGAAGGTGGCCATTGTGGTCGGTTCACCCAGGTATTCATGTGCCCCCTCTCAGGGCCAGACAGTGGTATTGGCAGCCTTTAGGCACAGTTGCTCATGGGGAGAAGCAGGAGGCAGACCTGTCTTCCGGCCTCTAGCAAGGGCATTCTCAGAACTACTGCTTTGGGGTCTCTGCCCCTTTGAAAATACTCTCCCTGCCTAGAGTTTTACATTCACAGCCTCCTATCCCAGATCCTATTTAAAACAAGTTTGTTAGAATGAAGAGAGATCAACTCTCAGGCTGGAATGACCAACCCTTCAAATGAGTGCCAACCACCACGGAAAGGCCAAGATAACAGCAAGGTAAACTTGCCAGTCCCTTCATTTTGTTGGCTTCTGCCTGGAGTCTGGCCACTCCATCTGACCTGCCTCTCTCTCTACCCAGAGCCGCATCAGCCTTCTCTGCTGGAACTGAAATCTCCTAACAACAATGAGAACGTTAATGTGTGTGGAATTTCCATCAATACAAGTGACCTTTGAATCCTACCCTTGAACACCACGGATAGCTTAAGCCTGACACATTCTAACATAGTGTGTGTGTCCATTCACATACAAACATGGGCACCCTGGCCGGTCCTTTTTATTAACTTCAGATGAACTGAAGAGGCGGAGTGAGGGCCCACGGTGCTTTAGCATTTTCTGTATGGTACCATCCATCAGCCCTGCTGGCAAGCAGGGACTAGTACAGAGGAGCTTCTATTCCGGTAGCAAATGGAGCTCTTCTGATTGACCGGAGTGCAACCAGGATGCCCTGGCTATTGTGACAGCTTGACTTCTAGCTGTGCTGTCACCAGACCAGGTCGGCATTCCCACACCACCCAGAAGCACACAGTGGCAGTTTCAGGGGGAATCGGTGCCTCTGTGAAAGAAACCCTCCCAATAGGCAGAATGGAAAAATGAGCCCAAAGCAGTAACTGGGATCCTTTGAAAAGTAGGTTTAAAAGGCCTCCTTCCCTTCCCCTTCCGTCTGCTCTCTAACCCTTCCATTAACCCCGAGAGCCTCTCCCTCTTGCTCCCGTCCACAGAACTTAAGCAAAGAGACAAAAGACACTTGGGAGAACTGGAAAGGGCTGGAGAATGCCTGACGCAAAGCTGAGGGGGCAAATTAATAAATCTCCACATTTCCTAGACAGGCAGACCCCATAAACCGCCATGACACTTATAAAATGAGAACAGAGAGGCAACACCCTTTAAAAGCGGGCAGTGTTTAGAAGGCTCAGAGAGTCTCAGTCAGTAAGTAGGTTTACTGTCCAATGGTGAGCGCATTTCTCACGTTCTCTGTTGCTCTGTTTTGTTGGGAAAACTCTGAACTCGAATCCAATCGCACCATGATGTATACCTGTCGTCTGTCTGAGCACCCTACTATGTAAATTACCTCAAATGCATATATATCCCCCTCATGAATTTCACATTTGAGCTTTGGTGAACTGTGTGATAATTGGTCACCTTTTTGTCTTTTTTACCCCAGCGTGGCATTAAGTCTCTAATTTGGTGTTTCCTGTAATGTGTCGGTAGGATATATGCTGTTTTTAAGCCCAAGGATTGCAGACATAGGTGGTGGGCAAAGATCTGTGAACCAGAAGTAAATTCGTATAAGGGACATACAAAAAAGATTGTTCTTCGGTCAGACTTAAGCCATTACTTTTCTTCTAAGGAAGAAAGGGCACAAGTTAAGAAAAAGGCACAGTCAAAGACCTTCTGCCCAAATGTGCTTCTCCATGAAGTTTCCCGCTGAGTGCATATGAATGCACCAGGAGCTGGGAAAAGGATCCAAAGAGGATTTCAAACATCCAGAAATTTTAACTCAAACATTTAGGCATTTTACCATGCCGGCAACTCATTCATTCACTGATTTTTTTTTTTTTTTTTGTCTTAGTTTAAAGAGATGCTAAACAAAAGGAGGCAGGCTCTACATGTATTTACATTCCAAAACCAAGCTGCCCTCACCATCCCCCAAGTCTGTCATCCCTTCAGAGCTAAACAAACCGTAAAGTCTAGCCCTGTGCAAGGCTGGGAGGCAACAAGCATGATCAGAAAGATTCCCCTCTTCCTCAAGAGAGCAGAGCTAAACACCACAGTGGCTCCTGCATCCTGGCCCTTTCTGCTGGGTGATTTGTGCATCTGTAACTAGTGTCCGCAGAGAAGACTGAGGAGTAAGACCAGTGCCGGTACTAACTCGGCATCACCTTCATTTTCTGGTGTGTTTGCTCAATGAAATGGCCACTGGCATTTTCACTGACCAACTTAACGAAAAAAATGAATTTATAAAATTGAACAATTTATGATTTAAAAAGTAGAAAATACCTTCTAAATCCCTGAACAAAAATGAGATAAGCATTTTAATTCTAGTTACAATGCCCTTAACCCAGCTAAAATGTAATATAAATTTGTGACCTTACAGTAAAGTTTTTCATGCAGTTCTTATGTGAGACCTTATAGCACACCGAAGTACTTAGTGAAGGGGCTTAAAAAGAGAGGATTGGGGGTTAAGGGAGTGTGGCACCACGGTGTGAGGGAAGGGGGTGCCCAGGCGGGCCCTTGTCCAGGCACCTCTTCTCCCTGAGGGACCACACACACACAGGCATGGTATAGAATAGAGTTTATTCAGGGTAGAGGGAGTTAGAGAGAAGAGAGAGAGAGAGAGAGAGAGAGAGAGAGAGAGAGAGAGAGAGAGGGGAAGAGAAGAGAAGAGAAGAGAAGAGAAGAGAAGAGAAGAGAAGAGAAGAGAAGAGAAGAGAGAAGAGAAGAGAAGAGAAAAGAGAAGAGAAGAGAGAGCAGAGAGTAGAGAAGTAGAATGGAGGCTGGCCATGACCACGTGGAAAGAGGGGGGAGGGGAGGAGAGCCCAAGGGGCAGGGAGGAGAGAGTGGGATGGAAGAGAGTGAAGAAAAGAGGGAGAGGAGGGGCAAGTAGCCCCTTTTATAGTGGGCCAGATCTATGAGGTGGGGCATACCTAGCTATTGCCAGGTAGGTGTGGGGTGGAGCTTAGACAGAATACCAACACTTAGCAAGTCAGCTTTTGCCTAAGTAGCTTTACATTGGTTTGGAAATGAGACTAAAGCAATTGCCTGGTTGCCTGGTATTCCTTATTTTGAAGGCATTTGGAATCACTGTTTCTTTAAAAGCTTAATTAGCAAATGAATTAATTAGCTGAGACTATTGAAGCTGTGGCAACTTCAAGTAGTGTTAGGTAAATCTGCAGAGGGCTGTACCTAGAAGTCCATCTGTTGGAAACATTTTGTAAATTAATATATGGAACAACAGTTGAAAGAATTGAGGTCATATAGTCATAGAATGACCCAGATCTGTAAGTCTGTCAATAAATTCTCAGTTTTTTCTACTTTAGATCTACTGCTTACATAATTCCAGAAATATAATATAATAAACTCATAGATTTGATGAAAAGATGTAACTTTTACAATATTAACACTTTTAATGACCAGGGCACCATAATCCCTTATAAATATAATAACTCCAGTCTGTATATATCTAGAGCAAAAAAAGTGGCCTTTCTAATTCAGTTGTGTATACTGAAGAATCAGGAAGAAATTTAAGCACTGCCTATGGGGAAAAAAAAAACAGACTTATAATTTCACTGTTTTTCACAAATACTTAGAAAAACCTTGAACCCTTTCATCTACGACACACTTTGCAATTATTATCTTCTCCTCACATCTGAGAAGCAAATTAGCAGTTTTCAAATGAGAGGCTCCAACCCCAGTCAAGATGGAAGCTTTGAGCTTTGTTACAGCTAGTCTGACAAAACCTAAATATATCTGTGGAGTTAAGAGGAGCACAACCAGAATACCTAAATTAATATCAGAAGTATTAAATTTGCTTCTAAACACATCAGTCTTCAATGCTAAAATGAACGTTAAAACTCAACTGTGAAGGTTCCCTCCCTTCCCACTTTACATGAGGAAGCTGAATTTGCACTCCGGAGGGAGCCCCTCCTGCCACCACAAGACATTCCGTCACTTAACTATTTAAATAGATCTTCCACTGCTACCCAGCAGTAGGTAGCCATCTTCCCCACAGCAGAGACTCCCCCGTAAAGAAAAGTAGGAAGTAATGCTCATCTCTCTTGACAAGCTAGAGGGGGTCTAATGGACCTGAAGCCCTTACTCTGGCAAGTAATAGTGGGGTATGACTACCCAGAAGGGTCAGTGGAGACCTAGTTGGGAGTCAGACCTTCCAAGCTCAGTCTCCAGGAAAGAGACAGAGTAGTATCAGAGTATCAGAGGAGACTGAAAAAGGATCCGAGTTTATAAAAATCACTGCCTGTGGGGCTGGAGACACAGCTCAGTGGTTAAGAGTACTGGCTATTCTTCAGTTTCCAGCATCCACATGGTAGCACACAACCATCTTTATCTCCAGTTCCAGGGGCACAGGTACCCTCTTCTGGCCTCTGTGGACACCAGGCATGCACATGGTACACATACATATACGCAGGCAAAATACCCATATACATTTGAGAGGGGAAAAAAAATCACAGCTGTATGCCTAAAGTCCAGTGGAAAACTGGTCTTTGTGCCACAAACCAAGATAACTGTAACCTGGGTGAGAAAAGTTATAGACATCAATACCCAGATGATAGATGTTAGACTTACTTGACAAGGATTTTTAATCAGCTACTACTAAAATGTTTTCTTTTTTGTTTTGGCTTGAGACAAAGTCTCTTCATGCTGTAAAGGGTGAACCTGAACTCATAATCCTCCTGCCTCAGCTTCCTGAGCGCTGGGATTATGAGTGGCTACAAAAAAGGTCTTAGCAACCAATTAGAAAGATTCATGACATATAACAAAAAGAAAGAAAAAGCTGTCAGGAAGTAGAACAGCAAAACCAAACATCCATTTTAGAATTTCAACAATATAGAAGTGAGATCAAATACCCCTGAACACACTCAGAGGAAAGCAGCAGTGTGAGTTAGTTCTTTAAAAAGCAATCCAGATTACTCAATCTGAATAATAAAGAGAAAATAAGGAAGCCCGTGGAAGCCAGTGGAAGCCAGGACAGAGCCAGGGAAGAAGGCAGCCTTGGCCACAGCTCAGAAACCCAGGGGACAAAAACCATCTGCCTTGTTTGCATCTGGAGTCCAAGAAGAAAAAGGGAAAGAGGGTGGGGAGGATTTGTCTCCTCTCTGAGAAATCATGGCAGGATAGTGCTTGCCTAGCATGCATAACTCCTGGGTTTGGGAATCCTTAACTTCAAGAAAAGGAAAATGAGAAACAGTAAGTGACTATTTCCCCAATTTTTAAAAAAAACGTAAGCCTATGTATGATGTAAAAGGCCGTGAGAAGTCGGAACAGTGGAGAAACTGAAGAGAAACAGAGAAACATATCTTGACACACTATAAGCAAACCTCTAAAAAACCCTCTCAGAGGAGAAGGCTGAACGCAGCAAGAGGGCGGCCACCTCAAGGATAAATAATTGAAAGGACCCTGCATTCCCAGCAGAGGCTGTGTCAGCTGGAAGGAAGTTTCACGACCTGTCCAGGCGCTGAAAGGAAAAGCCTTTCAACTGGCATCTCACTCCTAGTGAAAACATCCTTCAGAAATGAAAGGGAAACAAGGACACCCTCTAAGAAGGAAGTCTGAGAAGGTGTCACCAGTGTGCCTGCCCTGAAATAATGACTGAAGAAAGTTCTAGAAACAACAGACATGGTAACTGATACAAGCTGGAACGTTAGGAAGAAAGAAAGAGGAAAACATGAATAAAAACAATACAGGCTTCTTCTCTTTGGACAGACTGCGTTTATGGTCAAATCCAAACCATCACGGCCCGAAGTGCCTGTCAAGCAGCAGATATGGAGGAAACACAGCCACCTTCAGGACTGAGAAGAGAGATATAAGGAAATGTTGTGCTGAAGACAGAACCAAGGGCCAAGCTTTTCTTAATGATGTATTTATTTTTATTTTATGTACACTGGCGTTCTGCACGCATGTCTGTGTGAGGGTGTCAGATCCCCAGGAACTGGAATTACAGGCAGCTGTGAGCTGCCTTGTGGGAGCTAGGAATTGAACCCTGGCACTTGGGAAGAGGAACTGGCACACCTCACCACTGGGCCATCTCTCTAGCAATCACAAGTCTGGTATGGAAGCTAACACTCAGAGAGAAGACATTTTACTTTTCATTAGAATTAGTAAAACACTGACTGTGATAAGCAGATGTATAGTATCACAGCTAGAACATACTAGAAAAATCTACAGTAGATGGGAATAAAGCATTTAAGATGAATTGAGATAAACTTACTTAAAATGTCTAAATCACTCCCAGGAAGACGTACAAAACAAAGCAGTGGAACATGGAGTAAAACACAAGAGTAAAACCATACTGGGAAGAGGCTGCTGTCCGCCTGACACAGAAGCTAGAGGCAATGAGGAGCTGATGTGGGATCTCAGGGTGATCACAGAGAGCTACCCACAGAAAAAGCTGACTTGGGGTGGGCACACACCAGAGCAATGCCAGTCCCTTGTCCGGATGCTTATTGTAAAGGTTCAAAAAAAATGTTCCCATGTTTTATGTGAGTATGTACATGTATATATACCCTCCCCCACCCACTCCTGAGCTGGAATTACATACAGGTGGTGGTGAGCACCGTGTGATTTGGGGTAATCAAACTCACATCTTTTCTAGAACAGTCCATGTTCCTCATTGTTGAGCCATCTCTTTAGACCCAACTTTCTGATATTTTCAAAATAAAAAAAGTCAGTGGTACATCCTTGGACAGGAAGGATCAAACTATAGGAATGTCAACAGTGCTTCGGTAGACTGATGACTAATGTATGCTCAGTGCACGCTAATAACTATAATTCCTGCTGTCTGATGTGTGTGAGTGCCTCCGTGTACACAAGTCGTGGTGTGTGTGAGGAGGTCAGAGGCTTCAGGACATCAGGCTTGGATCTTTGCACTTGGCAGTAAGTGCTTTTACCCACAGAGCTCCCTCACCATCCACCTGGAATTTCTTGATACTTTAAAATGGGTAAGACTTACCAACGTTATAAAAAATCTTAAGTTAGTATCTAAGTGTTACTTTCCGGCCAATGTGGTATTAATCCAATTCACATAGTTATTATCTCTGGGAGTAACAATGGCTATTCAGAGCTTCCTAAGCAGACCTTCGAGCTAGTCACAGTTAGTGATGACAGTATTCTAGTCACCACAGAATGTGTAGCCCCATTTGAATGCCTAACAACACTGATAACACTTAGCTAGAGCAGAGAGCAGTCCAGTGCTCAGTAATGTGGGTAAAAATCCTTCTATGTCAAGAATTTCTCTACACATATGTATATGTAAAGCGAAGTACATCTAAGGCCCTCAGAGAGTGAACATAACATCTCAAATCCAGGTCCTTTAAATAGGATCATTCAGAGGTGGCAAAGATGTTTTTTTTTTATACAAATTTACTATACAAGCTGGCAAATTAACAGACATCTCAGGAATGAGTGACATAAAGTGACACAGAAATGACCAAGACAGGCTATCCACGATGTCTCTGTATCAGTTTACAGTACACAGCCATGGGTTTTAAAAGTTATAACTGTTTAAAATTTACAGAGATAGAAGAAAGCAGGACTCAGTCCCAGGCTCACTGGCTATAGCAGAAGGCTCAGACTCTCTCTCTGGCCACTGACTGGGCAGGTCCCTGGGGGAAACAATCCTCTCCGTGTGAAGCTAATGGGGCAAGGGCGGCAGGCTCACCTGGGCGCCCTGTATCTGCTGGCTGAGTGCACACACGTGATACAGTGATAGCGGGGAGAGGGAAAGAGAGGGCAAACAATAGCTACACACCAAAAGCAGTCCTGCATGCCAAGAACAGCAAACCCAATATCGTGCTTAGGAAGGAGATTCCGTGAGGAAACAGAATTTAATTCAATTTCTCAAAAATTAATTGGAACCTTGGAGACGATGTTAAGCTGATAAAGGACCCGAGGCAAACTTCTAATATACCGTGATCGCATTTTCATGGCCAAGATTTTAAAACTGGAAAGTCTCTGAATAAAGGCAATAGCAAAGTTACAATCCCTTCTTTTTCCTTCCGTTCCTCAACTTAGTGGGAAAGTTCCTCTACCCCTGGCAAGTATCTGTCTGTTTGTTTTGGTAATTATGAAGCCTAATCAAATCAGTGAGAAAGCTATTTCCCGGGGATAAGACTGCAGGAGGGGCTTTGAATATTTTAAGCTACTAGGGTGTCAGTTTAGAACTGCCATTAATTTCTGGGAATATTTCACGTGCCATGAAAACCCACTTAGCTGGAACCTCCTTGGCACTTTTTTAATCTCAGGAATATTTCTAGAACTTTGCAAACTAGAGTCCTCAACATCCCTCTTTGGCAGGAATACTGGAAATACCAGCTTCCTGTGATATCTCAGCTTCCATCATGAAACAGAAGGTCTGACAGGATAATTTCCAAACATGGGCAAGGACCAGGGTGCAGCCATTTGCTACCGGAGCAATTAGTTTCACGTGCCATCATTTTATAGTTTTTGATTAGGAACTAAATTAATGCTGATTTTTTAAAAATTACTTTTTGAAGGCATGCTCTTAAAGTTTAGCTCAGGTTGGCTCAGTTTGTAGAGATACTAATGTATTCCAACTTTAACTGGAACATAGAAACTGCTCAATAAATAACTGTTGAGTGAATAAATCCTACTTAGTTATGCTAAAATCCAGCCTATTTCATAAACAAGCTGTCATATAGCAAAGTTATATTAATTTTCAACTAATAACGGTACCTAAACATCCAAGACGGCCAAGGAGGGCTTCTCAGCATCAGGTTCCTTAAGAAATTCAGGTGCAATCCCCAAGGCTCCACATCCAGTACTGTTTACAGAAGTACAGAGTGTGGTATTTGACACACTGAATTGTAAGAGATTTCTATCCATCAAATGCATCAACATTTGCTACCCAGCAACAGGAAAGTATGATGATGATAGATGTACTAGTCAGCTTTCCGTTACTGTGACAAATTACCGGAGCAAAGCAGGTTTCAGTCTGAGGTTACTTAGCTTCTGGGAGAGGAAATGGAGTAGATCAAGACCTCAGGGTGGACAAGAGAGACCCAGTGGGGCCCGAGAGAAGATATGCTTCCAAAGCATGGCCTACTAATAACAAATAAATAATAACCTACTTCCTCTAACCAGGCCTCCTCTCCCATCAACTAACACCAGGGAGAGCCACTGAAGGAGTCGGAACCTTCTTGCTCCAATGTCCCCTGCAGTACCAGATCCACTGGCTTGGGGACAAGCCTTTAACACGGGAGCTCTTTAGGGGACACTGCACATCCAAACAAGGATAAATTCTAACAGCTTTGCTTTTTGGACCTGTGTATAATTTTGTATCCCAGGCTGCCCTGGAACTTGCTATATAGCCCAGGCTGGCCTTCAACTGCAACCATTTTTTTTTCTTTTTTTTCTTTTTTTTTTTTTTTTAACTTAGCCTCTCAGATGCTGTAATTCAAGGTTTAACTTTAAGTTAGAAAATGTATAATATTTTCCACCTCAAATGCAAAGCCTATCATTTATAATGATGAATAGACACACTCTGTTTCATGATGAAATGACTCTGGAATATGTTGTAAAGAAAACATCCATGTTTATCTTGCGTGGGATGCTGAGGATAGAGTGCACACAATGCGAGGAAAGAGGATTGTTTGTCTCAGGTCACATCTGACAAGCTCTAGGGGCAACACTCGGGACAGGCCTGGTGACTGTTGCTTTGAGGCTACTATTCACTCAAGGAAGTAATGATATTTGTATGGACGTCTTACGGAAAGGGGTGTAATTTAAAGGCTCACATGAATGTGTCCCATTAATTAAAAACAAGTTCCAAAATAGACCACTCGTCACAGAGGTAGCATTTAGGATTGTTATTGTTGCTAAGAAAAAAGAAAATACCTTCAGACTTGACAAAACTATAATAAAGTGTTTTTCTAGTAAATGACCACCAATATGCCTTCCATACTCATAAACATACATACATACATACATACATACATACATACATACATACATATACACACACACATACACACACACACACACACACACACACACAATTGGTGGAACCAATGACAAAGCAAATTATACTGGAAAGAAAAAAAGTAAATTCTGTCAAATAGCCAATTCCTGGGGGAAATTACGTATTCTTCTCTCATATACTACATCCTGACTGCAGTTTCCCCTCCCCCACTCTTCCTAGCTGCTCCCCCCCAACTCTCTCCCAGACCCACTTGTGATAAAGGCTTCCTTGATGACACAGGAACTTTTAAGGTACCTTTCTATTTTCTTTTTAAGTCTAATGACACATTTGTTTAACGAATAAATCCTCCTTCCTCGCTATCTCTTTTGGCACATATATTTTGTGGGCATACTAAGGGCCAGGTATGATGACACAATATTAAATGAGCCAAGATGGAACTGTTTATGTTTGAGAAACATTGCTGTTTTCCCCAGAATAAACCTTTAAAAAGGTAGTAAATTTTCAATTATTTGTTTTGTTTTCAAGAGATTGGACTCTTTCCTGTGTGGAGAAACTGGACTGAATTGAAAAAGTTTGCCTAATGTTTTACTTGTTAAACTGATTTGTATTTTTATTATAGAGAAGCTGGAATCTACAGACGCATCCAATAAGAGACTGCAGCAATGTATCTCTCAGCAATGTACCTCAGGGAGCTGTGGAACATTTGTTAACACTGTAGCCATATGGTTAGAACAGCACCATGACTAAGATAATCACACTCTCCTGAGGGATGGCGAAGCACCCTAGTCCAGGTTTGCTTGATTTAGCATTCTCTCAGATTAGTTTCACAAAGTCAAAGGAATCACGAGGGAGTCCTAAAGCTAGGGGTGGGAGCACCTAACTGTGATCAGGACACTCAGGAACTGAGGCAGGAGGACAGCAAACTTGAGATTAGCCTGTGTTAAACAGCAACTCTGTCTAAAAACCAACAACTATAAGGTATTTTGTTTTCACTAAAAATGGTAGATTAATTCATTTCATTGGTGATTAATTTGACTAATCCATTTCATTGGTGATTAATTTGACTCCCACAATGCCTAGAAGCTAAGTTAGGAGACTATAAGAGCCCTGTGTATAAGCTAATGGTAAATAGATAAGAACAATGCTCTTGGACCAGGCGGTGGTGGCGCACACCTGTATTCCCAGCACTCTGGGAGGCAGAGGCAGGCAGATTTCTGAATTGGAGGCCAGCCTGGTCTACAGAGTGAGCTCCAGAACAGCCAGGGCTGTACAGAGAAACCCTGTCTCAAAAAAAAAACAAAAACAAAAACAAAAACAAAAACAAAAAACAAAACAAAACAAAAAAAGAACAATGCTCTCACAAAAGACATCTAACAGTCTTAGCATCTAATGCTCAGCAGTGTGACCTGTACAGTTGACACTAGACCAGAGGATGCACTGACAAGCTGCTTAGAGACCCTCTCTCTTCTGCTATGGCGAAGTAAATGATGGCCAACATGAAACCCAAAGTATAAATACTCATAGGAATATGTCTATACTGTAGGCAGGCCTAACAACTCTTCAAAGAAGACAAAAAAAAATTTTTTTTGAACAATTTAGTGGGCACGAAACACTATAAAAGTTCATTTATAAGGAAGTCCTTTCTGAATGATTGAATTTGAAACACTAACAGTGTAACACGTTCAGGCATATGTGATCCTTTAAAAATATAAGTTCTAGTTGAGAAGGTATGGAAGCAAAGTACACAAAATGAAAGAAGTTTCATCAATTAAACTATGAGTTAATTAAAAATGATCCAGGCATGGAAACATACCAACTCCTGTGCTTGGCAGAACTGAGTGAGTGCAGTACAGAATCTGTCTCTGGTTTTGTTAAATTCACAACGATATTCAATGATTACTCACAATATCAAATAAAGAACTGTCTGGAGGAGAGAGTCGCAGACACAGTAATCGAATTCTCCTACAGGACTAGCGGATGATATGTGCGCCAAAGATGACCCATTTTATTTTAAAATTGATTATAAAAATCCTTGATTTAAAAAAAGCAAAATGCATATCCTCGTGGCAATGTCCTAAGGCAATGACAAAAAAAAAAAAAAAAAAAAGAGATAGGTTAGTGATGTACTGGGTCACAAGATCTGAACAGGAAAACATGACTCTTTGGAAGACTATAACTGAGATGAGTCAGAAAAAATTCACCCTCCTCCTGGATGCAGAAGTCCAGGCTTCAGTGCCTCACTGTATTGGAGGAGCTTTTAGAACTGATGGGCAACAACCAAGTCCACAGCCTCATACCCAGAACTGTTTCTCGTTTGGTTTCTTCGCACTCAGTGCAGTTTTCTATTTCAAAATTATTTCAGTACTTAAGGAAGGAAAAGTGAGCCCATTAGGATGCTAAGTTAACAAAAACCACTTGAGGGCTGGACAGGGTGGTGCACAGCCAATCCTAGGACTCAAGGATCTCTGTGTGCTTGAGGCCAGCCTGGACTACACAGTGAGATCCAGGACACCCAGGATCTCACTGTAATATATGTTTACACAGGCTCACACACATGCAGGACAACTTGCTAGAGTTAGCTCTCTGTTACCATGTGAGTTCCAGGGATCAACCTCAGGTCCTAATGCTTTGTGGCAAGCCCCCTTATACACTGAGCCATATCGCTGGCCCCTGATTTTATTTTTAACTGGTGATTTATACAAAGGATTCCTTGTGTATAAGGAAGAATATGTTCTCTTGTTTCACATCTTTTATAATTAAAGCCTAGAAATAAGTCTCTGGGGGGAATATTATGCCTTACAAAAAGAACTGTTTCTATTTGCCAGAATTGGTCTATTTTTAGGTTGGTGAAGTTCTAGAACCTTAACTATTGGAACCTACTAAGCTATGACAAGCAAGAAAAAGGAACACAAGTCTTGAAAATTATCCCGGATAAAAGTTAAAGTGCTTTTCAAGCATACACATCTTTAGTATTAATTGCAGAAACTAATAAACATTCAAGAGAACATTAAGCTTCAGAAAGGACTTTTCCTTTGTCGTTTGTACAAATTGAACTTAGAAATACTTCCCAAGAAAAGGAAAAGCTTACACAGTTCTCTATGAAGAATGACGATCAATGAAGGAAAGGTGGTAGACGGTTGCAAGGGTTCTTCATAGACTTCAGACACGCAGACTGTGGTAGACTCTGGGTACCTAAATCTCATCATGGAATTTAAGAACACCGAGAGCTGGAAACTGGTGGATACCTAACACCTCCACCATACTATTAGAGTTTACTTGAAAGTAACTTGCACTCTAGGAGGTGCCTCAGACATTCTAGATAGAAGGCATGACCCAGACCACTGGCCACCATTGTGGCATCCACACAAGAATGGAAGGAGAAGGAAACACACACTCGGCATGGGATCGCAGTCAGGGGAACTTAAAACCCTTTGTATTTAGCTACACTGAACTGTCTGTTTCTCATCCCTCTTATCTGTGACTCCAGGTCACATCACCGTTCATTAAAAAACCCTCAAAACCCTACAATTTCTTCCCACTGCTTCTTGGCAAGAAAATAAACTTTTCAGCATGAGGCTTTCCAAGTTCTGCATTATGGACTTTTTATGAAAGAATTAAATTATCTACCCTAATCCTCAAACTATTATATGCTTTAGAAATAACTTATTTAATAATCCGTTTATACTATTTAACCAAGAATTACAAATCAATAATATTTTAGCAGCCAAATGAATATATAGTACATGTAATTAGTTTAATGTTCTGTAACTTAAGGCTGACTACAGCTATGGATTTTTCTCTTAATGAGGGCATGTAAGAAGCTCTCCTATGAGTGTAATGAAATTGCTATTTCTAAAAGGGTTGTGCTTCCTTTGCCTTGCTTGGGGGACATTAGGAAAATTCTATTTGGTCCAAACAGTATACACTGTAGTAACCATGTAATGAAGACATAAGACTCCCTTGGTTTAATCAGATTCTCTTCAGGGCAGACACAGTTGTGCTTAGCAGTCTAGACTAAATAATGGGACATTTATTTAAAAGTGTATTTTTACCTATACTAAATTATGATGGGCTGGCAATGGATTTCCCAATTGACAATTCAAATGTTTCCAGATGAACCGAGATTAATCTCATCTTAATGATAATCTGCAAATATGTCTACTGTCTAATATTCCAAAGAGAGGAAAGACCTGGATTCCACTGATAGTTCATCAAAAATGAAGTATAAATCTTCATCCATTAAAAAATGAAATGCATTATAGACAACTGAAGTATTAAGCAGTAGAGAAAGCCAAAATTGAAATTCCAAGAGTAGGAACCAGGAAGACTGTTACTTAGTAAAGCTCCTGTCATGAAGGCAGGAGAAACAGCTCTATCTCCAGAACACACTGGGAAAGCCAGGCATAGCACCCCAAAATGCCAGTGCTTAGGAAGGCAGACAGGAAAATTCCTAGCCAGCCAGGAGAGCTGGCTAGGTGAGCGGCTGGCCTAATGACAGAGCCTGTCTAAAAAAATAAGGTGGAGTGCGGTCAAATGTCTTAGTTACAGTAAGCCAGACTCCAAAGAAGTCTTGAAAATACGTCCCCTATCCATAAGTTTTACATTCCTGTCTTATTAAATAGTAAGTGTTCTTGGATGACTTTGGCGGTCCTGTGTTTTAGGGACAAAAGGGAAAGGAATCTGTTATTACAACAGAATGTTCTCAACTCACAGATCAAATGTGCCTTGGATTTCTTTTTATTTAGATTTCTAACACTTAGTAGATTGGCCAATTTTAGTGAAGGTGTTTAGAGATTTAGGTTTTTTGTAAATAGCGTATTGCTCGTTTGAACAAGTAAATAATAAATAGGTGGACCTCCCCCTCCCCCTAAGTAGAGAAGTTACTGTGCAGACCTCTGACCTCCATGTAGACTTAACACACATCTAAAGTTTTGTCAAACTGAAATAAAGGGCTGGCTAGATGACTCTGAATAAAAGCATTTGCTGCCAACCCTGATAACCTAAGTTCAGTTCCTAGGATTCCACATGGTAGAAGGAGGAACCTGGCCCCTGAAAGGTGTCCTTTGACCTCTGTACCTGCACACATGAGTAAATATGCAAATAAATATAACTTGAAAAACCTAAAACAAATGAAGATACAAGTATCAAATTAAAAAAAAAGTTATCCAGCCAGGAGGTGGTGAAGCATGCCTGTAATACCAGGATTAGGGAAGCAAAGGCAGGTGGATCTCTGAGTTTGAGGCTAGTCTGTTCTAGAAAGTGAGTTCCAAGAGAGCCAGAGCTACACAGAGAAACCCTGCCTCGAAAACCAAAACAACAACACAAACTATCTAGAAATTTACATGCAAGAGTCAATGATACACCGGTACTTATAAACATCATTTTTGGCTTAACAAACACACTAACCTTATTTTCAAAAAAAAAAAAATTACACACACACACACATAAATACATATAAGCGCACATACATAAATACATAACACACACACACACACACATACACACACACACACACACATACACACACACATCTTTACAATCACAGAGGTAAAAAGGGCAATGAGATGCTAAGGCAGTTGCTACCTTTGGAGAAATCATCATTCTCATATGGTCATATCTCAATTGTAACTTATAAACACTCGGTCTCTATCTGCTGCAAACAGAAACTTCCTGGATGAGGAAAGCTACACTTACATGTGACTTTAAGGGTAAGCATTTAGAATGTAATCAGAATTACACTGGCTTAGAGGATTGAGGCAGCAGTAGGTCTTCCCCTAGGTACTATGGCCCCATCAGCCATGGGCATTTGGCTAGGCTTACAGTACTAGGCATGGATTCCTTCCTACTGAGCAGACCTTAAGA